>NC_135721.1:28464903-28812696 GCF_964656455.1 Halichoerus grypus
CTGCATCCCAGAACTGCTGTAAATAATGACACAACCCTCCCAACCGCTCTTTTACTGGATGTTATAGGAAATTAGAACATGAGATTTTTTTATTTTAAACTTTTAGTTCTAATCATCTTGGGGGAAATAGATGCGAGGAAGTTGTACAAGTTCCAGATAGTTCAGGAAATTTGTGTCATAGTTATTCCCAGATTTATTGAAGCACTCAGGCTGGGCTTTGCTTTTATTTAGCCTGGCCAACCTGTTTCTTAATAGGGTCACAAGGAGGTTTAATTCATATATTTTTTAAGTTACCTATAGCAGAGCAATGTGCGTACCAACTAAAAGATTGCATATACAAATGAACAATGACCAGACCATACATGACAATAGAAATCTGACCCACAATCTCTGCAGCAACCAATCCAGGAAGCCAAACCACAACTTCTGCAATAATTGTTGGCCCCAAAAGGTCAGGACTTGGTCAATGACTGCGAACTTACCTATTTTTTGCCTTCCACTCAAATCAGAATCATCAAAGAAAGCCAAATATGATCCCTAAACCAAACATATAGATGCTGTGCTTCTAAATTAGCCCACCTTATATGCCAACAGCCTCCAGAGAATACCTAAAGCCTTCCCCATCCCTCCCCCCTTTATTTTTACTATACTGCTTTCCCATTACCCAGCCTATCTTTGAGTTTCTGCCAAATACAAAGACTCCCTTGCTATAACAAACTCTAAATAAATAGCCTCTGCTTGTTCTCATTTAGGTGGTCATTTATTTATACACAATAAACCTTCAGCAAAATCCAGAGTCACCATTCACTTTCAGAGAGCCACTTACTGAATAGACTCACGTGTGAGCCCTTGGTTCCCTCTTGTTCTTCCAGCTTTCATTGACTTGACTGTAGTCATCAGGAGCAAGCTACATTCCTGCCAATGGATCTAACCAGAAGTCAGTATTAACATGCAAGGTTTTCTTCATCACCCTAATTAGCAATGTTCATGTTGAAGTCCCACAGAGGGACCCCATGAGTTAAAAAATGTATCTCCAAGGAGTAGGCCCCAGGCAGCAGAGCACAAGAAGGTTACAAAGAAATTTAGCTGATGAAACAGAGCAATCAGTCTCCTACTTACTGAGAGTCAGGCCCTAAGGTTTATGACAAAACATCTGATTTATGCCAGAGAAACACCCAAGTGTCTTCTTAGGTTTGAATAGATATTTTTTATGAGATTTAATTCTCAGAGAAATCCAGTGACATCAATAGTTGAGAAAACCAAAGTTCAAATACATGAGCATGTCCACAGCCAACCAAAAATTATCTGGATGACTACCAAGACAAAAGCCAGGGCTTCAAGTCCAGATGGTCTATTTGAAGTCTAATGCTCTCTCTGTGACACCCTTACAAAGTACATAGTGTGTGTCCCAAATAACAATTTCACATGAGAAACCAGTGTCAAGCTCATAGAAATGAGGACATATTAAGTTAAATCAACATGTGAAATTAATTAGTTCTTCCATAGGGCAGAGGATCTGTATGCTGTTTGTTTTGACTGCTGCCCTTACCACATTGCTCTATAATCATCAGTCTTCAGAGTCTCCTTGATGTTAGGGACCATGACATTTTTGTTTTTGTGTCTCCAGTCTTAACAGTTTGTAACACATGACAGACACACAATAAATGTTTGCTGAATAAATGTAGAAATTTTGTGAGGAAGTCAAGAGATTTCAAACCAAGAGCTGTATTTGCACTATCTATGGAAATTGGTCCGGTCAGTTAATCTACCTGGAACTTACTCTAGATTAGTGCTTCTCAACTATTTTCTTCATTATTATTCCCCTAAGGAGTCTTTTTTAAGACATTTTTAAAAATACTCTCTCATAAGATTTTACCACACATATACTATATATCAGTTTATCTAATATATGTATATCTGTGTTTTATACATAAAAAGATTAAGATTTTTTCTTCCTCTCCAAGAACCAGTATTGCCCTCATTGAAAATACATGGCACTACATGGTTGATGTGTATCCCTGCTACAAAATATTATAATTATTTGATTTCCTAAGTTTTGCAAATTATCACAAATGCTGTGTTAGCCTTTAGGGAGGTGAGGAGCTACGTGAAACCCAAAGGGGTAATTCATTGTTAGAATTATAGGATCAGGGTAAGATGAAACTTACTCTGTTCTTATAAAATCAGGCTACTTTCTATTCTACACCTGGACACTGACTTTTGACCAGGGATTAAAATCTTCTTGTGGTATTGCTTTCCAGTTTGCACCATCTATCTCCCAGGGGCCCACATGCTGGTAGGCCTCACTCAGAATTGATGTACATTAAAGGAGAGGCTTCCAATCATGAATCAGATCCAAAGTCTCTAAAAGTGAACTCCTCAGCAGGGACTGTAACATTGCAGCTTTAATTTGAACATTCTGATTTTTTCCTACGTATTTATACACATCTTAGGTAGTCTCTTGGCTTAAAATCAAGGAACAAGCATATTCCTACAATGGACTTAATTAATAATTTGTGCCTGGATTTATATTGTATTACAGCTGAATAAGGATTAGAAGAATAATTTGTCCTCCTCAACACAATATGCTGCTCTGAAGTTATATAGGCTCATTTTTACATTCTTATACAATAATTCTCTGAGATTCTTTCTCTCTCTCTCTCTCACTCTCTCTCTCTCCCTCTCTCATTTTCTCTCTCCCTTTCTCTCTCTTTCTCTCTCTTTCTATTCCTCCCTCCCTCAATTCCTCCCTCTATACCTCCCTCCCTCAGAATTTTCCAGTATGATTGATGGACAAATGGAGTCTACAAATCCAAGCTATATCATAATAGGTCATGATGAAATATTAGAATGATACTGACTTCAAAAATATTACCATGGTAACTAGCAAAATTTGGATTTGAATGCAGTGAGAGAAAATGACTGTCTCTCAACAAACAAAAGAAAAAGTAACAGTCAAGGATATAGAGTGATCTTGCCTCAGTAACCTGCTTAACAAAGCTCTCTGGTAAGGAGTATCACTCAGTAGTAACATTGCCCTTCATTTCCTTGGCACTGAAATGAATAAACAGTGGGACAAAGAAAACAAACTATAGCTGAGTAATAAGCTAATAAATACTCTGGTTATAAAATGTAGTATTTGGTGCTGTGGTCCCAGTGATTGTGCTTTGATTGAACAGATTTCAGTAGGGGTTTAAAATTTTTTAAATGTACTAAAAAGAGAGAAATGTCAAAACCCAGATTTAGTCCATCTCTGGTAATTTTAGTTCATGAAGGTCACAGGTGTCTGCTCAAAATAATTTCAAAGCCTATGCTCCTCTCACCAGACGGCCCTAAATAATGCCAAGTCAGACTAATCCCCAGAAGTTTTCTACAGGTAATCACCTCATTGCCCACTCAATCGGATGGGCTTTCCAAGCATTTCATCTTTTTTTTTTTTTCAAGTGTTCAGATTTTCAGATTTGGTTGTACAAATCATTAGAATACGCTTGCCATTAAAAGATATATGTGCTGTTGCATATTTGATGATATTGTTTTGAAGTTGGAACCATCCTGTTTGAAAACAGCAGTTGCCATAGGAACAGGTCTTCCAACTAGATCTTACAAGGAGAAGTATGTCATAAATAATTGGCAATGCCCTGAGGGAGCTGTTAAACACCCAAAGAAAGGCAAGAAAAGAAAAGAAGAGAGATGCCAGAGGACAGCCATAGAGTGACATTCCACAGGGGAAAGGCAAATGCTGTCTAAATACCCTAGATTCCGATTAAGGTAATAAATTAAACTTTAAGATTCCAAATCAATACCTGAAATGCAGTGCTGAGTTAATTCTAATGCAGAGTTAAAAGAAAAGTGGTCATAAATAAAAGACCACAATTGCATTCTGTATTAATAACTTTCCTATCCAGGAGTGAATTAATGGCACTCAGTTCCCTGTTACATAAATGTAATAACATAACTCAAAAAAAGCATATATTATGGTTCAAAGACTCATTCCTAAATGCACAGATTTCTCTTCAGAAGAGCTGCTCGTCCATAAAGTGCTTGGCAGCCAGGATGCAGGAACCAGCTTAGTGGTGTGATCCAAAGGTGGAGGGAGCGGAATTTAGGCCCTTTGCTCTAGGCTCTTTTCTTTGTTGCAAAGGGTTGACTTTTAATCTTATTTCTTCCTCTCATTTTCTCTTCAAGCCCTCTCCTCTCACATTAATCTCTAGTTCTAGCTCTAGTTATAGCCCTGTTGATTTTGCATAGGAGAAGTTGTCACTTGGGATTGAAATCTAGTTGGAAGGGAACAGAAAGAAAGAACTCTGGCATGTCTGGGGGAGTTCTGCGGAGTCAGAAATGTGTACTGGAGACCTGGCACTCCTATGGAAAAGGGAAGGCTATTTTCAGATGTATTTATTTAAGAGACAGCCCCATAAGGACTCTCTTTACATGGACCGTGCCCTACGTTTAGTTCTCCTTCTCATTCAGGCTCTCATTGGTTCTAGAAGCCTCTCCAGGGGTGGGCTGCTCAGTGGAAACACTAGAGCCAGCAAGCACACAGTCCTTTCCTTAGTTCCCCTTACCACAGCTTTAATAGACTGGATTATTGTCAGACATAACTCTGCTATATACTAGGGGAACTCAACAAAATTATTCAAGAAAATACAGACCACATATTCATAGACAAGTGTCCAAAGTCCCTGATGGTAAGAGCACTATTGAATCACAAAAGTATCAGAAGGTACTTGTCCCCTCTTTCTTTTTTTGCTGTCTTCACATGGTACGTGTGGTTTACATGAGTCAAGATGCAAACCTGGGTTTTAATCCAAGGGGTATGTTTTCTGTACTGCATAGAAAGAATCATTAAGCCCAATGATTTGGGCAGCAATTAGGGCAACTTTTTTCAATTTAGAGCCAGAAAAAAGGCAGGCAAAAATGGTTCTTTGAAAGGAAAATGCATTACTGGAATTACAAAGAGAAAGAAGAAAAAGGAGGAGGGGTGGGGGAGAAGAAGGAGGAGAAAAAACACTGCAAACTTTTGTAAAGAGTTTTGTAGAAAGACAACTTCCTTAAGTTCTCTACAGTAAAGCCCAGGATATACAGTGGATGAGGATTCTTTTTTAAGGTCTAGAAACTACAGTTGCAGACCATGTGGCTGACGATTCCTTACATGTACCAGTATGAATGTGTTCAAGTAAGTAAACAGATAAAGCGTACTCTGATCTCAGAAAAAAAGAGAAGAAACCAGAATAAATTAGGCCAAAGATACTGCTAAAGATTAAGAAATCATGATGAAGAATTTCATGAGTTTTCAGAAAGAAAAGACTTGAAAGTACAACATATTAAGTTATTAATTTATTATTATTAAAACTAATTTCAACTTATTATTAAAATTAATTTTAAATAATGTTTAATTGTGTAGTTCATTCTGTTTCATCTCAGTTTCCTTTACTGGACCCAGCCAGGAGCCTGGGTTTGTGGGGGCTGATTGAGAGCCTGAGGGCCATGGGATCCACCCAGGTGTCCCGGAACCAGCAGGGCAAGCTGAGGTGGAAGGGAGGGAGAAGCCTGGGTTCCCAGAAGCCCACTGGAAGCCGAGTGCTACAGAAGCCACCTGGGATTGCAGGAGGGGCCTCGTGCCACTAGAGCCGACAGGCACTGGGTAAGCTGGGGGCCTGAGTTCCTGGGAGACCCCAGGGAGCCACCCTGGGGCGGGCCATCTCTTGGGTCAACAATGAAGTTGGCACTCACCTCACTCTCCTTCCATGGAGAAGGTAGTCCCTCCATGCTAGGCTGCCAGGGCTTAGGGGATGGGTGATAGAGGTATATAAATCTATTATTCCTACCCTCCTCAATGCATTTTTTTTTCTTATTTCTGTACTTCTCCCAGCAGCTATAATACCTCACCTGGAATCCTTGGCTCTTTGATGGTATATTTATGGTTCTAGCACCCAGTGACTACAAAGTCCCTAAGTTTGAAATTCAATGGAAATCAATTTAATACCTAAGAATAGCTATCAGGGGCTGTTTTAATGACTTCCATCCATTAACAGAAGAAGTCAAGAACATGAGTAAAAACCAAAATGTGTGCAAAAATTAGAGAACCACACAGAGGTAACATCTGTCATTTCTGCTTAAACACTTTGTGGACACTGTACAACATATATGAGATAATGATGACCTAAATGGTGTGGCATTAGAAAGAGACATTTTGAAAAAAAAAAAATGCAGAGTGATTTAGTGATTAAAAGATGATGGAATCTAACTAAGTTCACTTCAATCAAAAGTTTTGAACCCAGGCAATTTGCAAAAAATGATAATTCCATGAATGGAGAAAGAAAAATGGGGAGGTAATGTGTGTTTTGGGGGTAGAATGATTAAGTCAGCCCTTAGGTATGTGTCATCTAATGTGACAATATAGCACAACCATGTGACAATCATAGCACAAAAAGAGGATGGAGCTGGAGACATAACATATGATGTCAGCAATAATATAGCTAAAGTTACCTTTAGAGATGATTTATATTTTAAGGCAATATTTTGAAAGCAGAGACTGAACAACAGAATAAATAAAGCTGTTTGAGGTTTTAGTTTAAACAACACTGTCTCTCTTGTAGATAGCATAGAAATAGTTCTCTTTTTATCCAATGTGAAAATCTGTGGCTTTAAATTGGAGGTTCGGGGCCATTTTTGTTTAATGTTTTGATATGATTGAATTTGGCTCTCTATTGCCATTTGTTTTCTTTTAGTCCAATTTTTTTTCCATTTCTTTTTCCTTCCTCCTTTAGGATTAATCAAATATTTTTTGGAATTCAGTTTCAGTTCCTCTATTGGCTTCTTAGCTGTACCTCTTTATATTGTATTTTCTTTCTTTTCTTTTTTCTTTTTCTTTTTTTTATTTTGTTAGTTGTTCTAAGGTTTACAGTATACTTCATTTATTTATCATAATCTACTTTGAGTTAACATTATCCTACATTATATAAAACATGATACATTTACAGCAGCGTGGTTCCATTTACTCCCTACCTTTATGTTTCTGTCATAGGTATTACATATATATGAATAGATTTTATAAATCCCACAACACGGTGTTATAAATTTTGCTATAACAACTGTCATATGTCATGGGACGCCTGGGTGGCTCATCTGTTTGGGCATCGGACTCTTGGTTTTGACTCAGGTCATGATCTCAGGGTTGTGAGCTCGAGCCCCACATCAGTTAGTGCAGACTCTGCTTAAGATTCTCTCTCTCCCTCTCCCTCTGCCCCTCCTCCCTGTGTATACTTGTGCTCTCTCTCTCTAAATTAAATGAATAAATTTTTTTAAAAAAATGAATAAATCTTTAAAAAATACTGTCATTTATCTTTTTTTTAAAATTGAGGAAATAAAACGTAAGTATTGTATGTTTATTCACGTTTAGTATGTATAATATTTTTCATTACTTCATATAAAATGGAGTTTCCATTTGATCTCATTTTCCTTAAATATAAAGAACTTACCTTAGCATTTCTTGTAGTGCAGATTAGCTAGAAATGAATTCTCTATGTTTTATCTATCTGAAAAATTTTTTGTTTTTATTCGTGAAGAATTTGTTTTTTGAGAGAGAGTGTGTGAGTGTGAGCAGGGGTGGGGATGGGAGGTGCAGAGAGAGAGAGAATATTAAGCAGGCTCCATGTTCAGCTCGGAGCCTGATGTGGGACTTGATCCCACAACCCTGAGATCATGACCTGAACCGAAATCAAGAGTCACATGCTTCGTCTCCCCCTCCGAACCACGAGAGACGATGGACTCTGAAAAACAAACTGAGGATTCTAGAGGGGAGGGCGTGGGAGGATGGGTTAGCCTGGTGATGGGTATTAAAGAGGGCACGTTCTACATGGAGCACTGGGTGTTATACGCAAACAATGAATCATGGAACACTACATCAAAAACTAATGATGTAGTGTATGGTGATTAACATAACATAATAAAAAAAAAAAGAGTCACATGCTTAAGCAGGCATCCCTTAAAGAATATTTTTGATGGATATAGCATCTCAATTGACAAGTTTTTCTTTTTTTTTCAACACTTTAAAGGTATCATCCCACTTATTCTAACCTTTACTGCTTCTGGTGAGAAGTTTGCCATCAATTTGAAGTAACAAATCATTTTCTCTCTGGCTGCTTTCAAGATTTTCTCTTCATCTTTGGTTTCTAGAGGTTGAAATATATTTCAAAGTGTGGCTTTTCTTTGTCTCTACTCTGATTGAAGTATACTGAGCCTCATATATGTTTAATTTATATCTTTCACCCTATTTGAGAAACTTTTGCCCATTGTTTCTCTAAATTTTTTCTGTTCTATTATTTATTTCCTCTCCTTCTGGTTGAATTACATATGTACTTGACCAATCAATAATATCCTATGGGTCGCTGAGGATGTTTATTATTTTAATCATCTTTCTCTCTCATCTTCACATTGGATAATTTTTAATGATCCATCCTCAAGTTCAATGATGCATTCCTGTGCAATCTAAAATTTTCTTTTCAGATATTACACTTTTAGTTCTAAATTTTCAATTTTTATATTTTTAGAATTTTAATTTCTCTTTTGAGATTCTCCAGCTGTTCATTCAGCATAACCACATTTTCCTTCAAGTCCTTGAATATGTACATAATGGCTTTTTAAAAATCTTTGTCTGCTAGTTCTAGATTTAGTTTTGATAGACTTTATTTTTCTTGACTATGGGCAATATATTCCTATTTCTTCTCAAGTCTAGTAGTTTTCATTGTATGCATTAGACTATGGACAATGGAGTGTAGGGAGTCTGAGTTATGACTCCATCCTTTAGAGGGTGTTGACTTTTGTTCTGGCAGTTAATCAAATTACTGTGGGATGATGTTGGTTCTGTCAGACTTGGTCCTATGATTTGTTGTGGCAGGTTTTTTTTTTTTTTTTGGTTTTGAATTCACAAATGTGGTATGTCCTTTGCCATAGATGTGAAAATATCCTTAAAATATCAAAAATGTGGACATTGTAAGGTCTCTAGCATTGACAGCTCCAGCTACCCAGCAAGGCCTCTCTACTCTGACTGGGCTGGAACTCCAGGGTCTTCCAGAACTACAGAACCTCTAATAATCAGCTGACCTCCTTCAGCTCTGTCTCTGTTAGACCTTATAAATACTTGCCTGCCATATGTGCAGCTCAGTCCTTGACCAATTATATATGAGGAACTCCCACACAGATGTTTGGGTCCTCCCTCTGTTCAGCTACCTCCTCTAATATGCTACCCCACAAATTTCAAATATTTAAGGCAGCATGGAATTTTGCTCTGCTTCCTCTGCTTCCTCAACCCAGAAATTCAGCCCACTTTTCTGCTTGGGGTCCATCTTCCTGCTCTACAATAGCCAAGTGCCATAGATGGAAATCCAGGGAAATCTTGGTCAATCACTGGCCTCACACTGTGTGTTTGCCTTTTCTAAAGGATCATAGTCCTATGTTGTCTTCTATTCAGTGTTTGAAAATAGTTACATTATATATTTTGTTCAATTTTGAATTTTTTTTTTAATTGAGAAGGCAGATTACCTTGTTGTGGCCAAAAGCTGAAGTCATCTGGATCTATTTTTTTCTCATAATAGCCATCAGCCCTTAATATATTATATATATTAGTTTATTTTCTTATTATAAGTCTTCCCCCATTGCATCTTGATGGAAAGATCCAAGAGAGCCAAATTTCATCTACTGTTTAATGCTCTAACCACCTCATCTAGAATAGTAACTAACACATGTGAGGTTTTTTTAAAGTCACACTTGGATGGGATAAGTGGGTGATGGACATTGGGGAGGGTGTGTGTTGTAATGAGCACTGGATATTATATTAGACTGATGAATCACAGACCTGTAACCCTGAAACAAATAATACATTTTATGTTAATTCATTGAATTTAAATTAAAAAGACAAAAAAGATAAAAATAAATAAAAATAAAAATCACTCATTGTTCAAGAATGGGTGAACAAATTCTGTAATCTCATTCCATAATCTCATGTCCATAATCTCACATATTCTCAGTAAATTGGCATTTTAAAGCAATATTACAAATTTTCAGTTTGTTTCTATAATTGTGAAACAAAGATCTCTAAACTGGTATATCTCACCTGACAACTGTCACCAATATTTAATTCTCAGAGTAGTGGCGGTGTCCTTGTAGGGTTTGTTTATATCCACCATTGTTTGCCACATTCCAAGTTCACCATTTTATTATAAAATGTATCATACCTACAAATATGGATGTGTGTATACTAGTGTACATATTGTTTTGTATAGTTTCAGTAATAATAGTAAAACCTATGAACCAACCACCCTAATCATGAAACTATCCATTACCATTAACTTTGAGGATCCCTGTGTGCCCTTCTTGATTTCATTACCTTCCCTCTCCCTTAAGTGGATTCAACTACAATTCTAATGTTTATGTTAATTATTCTTTTGCTTTTATTTTTAGTTTTGTGTGTTATATATGAACACATATTTGTATTGTTTGCTTTTTTATAATTTTGATCTGACATTTATTGTAGGTAGTCTGTGATTTTCTCTTTCTACTAAGTACTATTTTTGAGATTCTTACATGCTAATGCATGTAGCTATGATTTCATTTTCTGTAATACACCAACACATGAGTATACTGTAATATAATTACCCATCCTACTGTTGATGAGCATTTGGACTGCTTCCAGTTTTTTGCCATTACAACGATTCTTCTTAGGATGATCTTATACATGTCTTCAGATATAACATGCAACAGTTTCTAAGAGGTATATTTATACCTAGTAGTGGAATTTTTTAGGTCTTTGGTATGGAAATGTTAAATTTAAAAGATGATTTTAAATAGTTTTCCAAAGAATCTGTTCCAGTATACACTCCAAAATGCAGCTCATAAGGGTTCCCATTGCTCATTATACTTACCAATATTTAGCACTATCAGATTTATAAATTATAGCCACTCTGGTGTGTGAAATGTTATTTTATGATGCTTAATTTGCCTTCTCCTGATTACAAATAAGGTTGAATGTATTTTCCTGTTTGCAAGCCATGCATATTTCCCCACTGCAAAATGTCTATACATATCTATTGCCCATTTTTTTTCTATTATGTTGCTTCCTCTTGTTGATTTATAGGTATCTTTATATAGTATGGATACTAATAATCTCTTTATTATAATGTTTATCAAATAGCTTCTCCAAGTCTGTGGCTTCTTTTTCCCCTCTTCTTAAAGGTTACTTTTGAAGGACAGAAGTTGTTAATTTGAATGTAATCAAATTTCTCAGTCTGTACTCAGCTCTTTTGTGAAAAGGATCATTTGTGTCTTGTTTAAAAATCCTTCTATACTCCAAGTATAAGTTCCTCCTCTCAAGTTCTTTTCCAAAATGTTTACAATTTCACCTCATGGAAGTCCTTGTCCGAACTGGATTTGGCTTTTGTATATATGAGGAGGGGATCCATTTTCATTTTTCCATATGGATAAGTAGTTTTCCCAAATGTCATTTATTGGATAGCTCTTGCTTTACTCTCTGTTCTGCAACACCAACTTGTTTAATTATCAAATTTCCATATATCAGCATGAGTCAATTTTTAAGCCCAGTATTCTGTTCTATTGTCCTATTTCAGCTAACAGATCTCCTTTTTAAGGTGCCGCTGTGAGCATAGTCCCACTCTGTAGATTTTTTTAGTCTCTTTGCCTTTTTAGATTTTCTGGCTTTAACTGTCAGTTTTATATTCACAAGAAAGAGAGCCTGCCTAATGGGCCCTAGTCAATGAAGTATCTACTCCAAGTTCCCTAATGGATGGTAGGGATCAGGATCTTCCCCAAGCACAGAGAGGGCTCTGCCTCCAGAGAGGGTGAAACTATTGTGGGAAAGGGAGCCAACCCAGGGCTTTCTGTTCTGAGGATGTCAAAGCATGATCCTATAGCCATATGCAGTTACAAAATAGCACGACTAAATTCTTTTCAGAAACTGCTCACCAAAGAGCCCAAAAATAATTATGAGAATGAAATATTCTTCGCTTACCAACAAGACAAAGATTTATTCAAATTATAATTGATAATATTCGAAAGGACACAATGGAAGAAGCACGCATGCATTGATGGTAAGAAGTGAATTCTATACAACTTTTCTACAGAGCAAATTAACAGTATTTGTCAAACACTTTAGAAAGTATGTACCCCATAAAAGAGTAATTCTAAGACATTATCTTATGAGAATAATCATATATTTATGAAAAGATGTCCTAGGTCAAGTTCTTCATAAGCAGAGTGCAAGACAAAGATTTATTCCAAGTGATTTATTAAAGAAATGCTCCCAGGGGAAAGCAGTAAGCAAGCAGAAGAAGCAGGAGTGGGAAGAGAGGAAACAAAGCAAGGGTGTAGTTGTAGGTAAAGCTTCAGGCAGGCTTCAGCTAATCCCTCAGGGAAACTAAAGTTGAAGTCATGCCTCAGAGTTGTCCCACCAGAGGCAAAGCTCCTGTGCAGTCATATCTGGACACCTGCCCATCATTGTTTCAACATTGAATTTCCCAGGCACTTAATGATGTTGTTACAACAGGTGTATATTCCAGTTAATTAAAATAGCAAAACAAAACAAAATTAAACTGAAACAAGTATTTAATAGTTAAAAGTGGTAAAGATAATAACATAATATATGATCATTAAATATCTAGTTCTTTAAGAAAATGGCAAAATTCTCATAATATATTTTTAAAAATCAGAATATAAAACTATGTGTATATATATTATGAGGCAAATTATATTATAAATAGATGATAGAGATAGAGAAATAGGAACACATATGCAGGAATAGTTATATTTTCTACCCTATACTCCATACTTTCACAATTATTTACTATTATAAGTACACACTACGTTTTTGGGGAAAGAGTGAAAGCAAATGAGAAAGCAAGAGAAAGAGAGATCTCTTTACATTTACATTAACATGTATAAATGTAAATATGCAAATTGCATCAAACTGAATGCCATTCCCTCCTGGGCTGCTGTTACTTGGAAACTATTTGGGTTTCTTCTCTCACCTCAACTCCAGTATCTGGCTACCTGTTCCCTGTGTCTTGGGGCAATGCCTATACCACAGCCTGTGATGTAGACACCCTCATGATTCTAAATGCTGTGGCCATGAGTGTGTGTGTGTGTGGGTGCGTGTGTCTACATGCCTTAATTTCCACAGCATAAATCAACAGAACTGTCCTGTGCCCTACATTGGAAATTGTGACAGAACCATTGTCATAGGTGATGCTGGAGAATATTGGACAACTTTAGAAAGCCCTGAGTGAGCTACAGGGGGAAGAACTGAGCTGCTTCAGGTAACTGCTAGCCGAAGGAAGGGCATCTGAGCTGCCATCTCTCTGTGGACCATCTCACAGTTGCTGGTGCACAACTCCACAGGAGAAACACTGGGGAGTCCCCTAGGGCAGCTCCATGCATGAGCCAGTACCATCCCTGCACTCAAGGCATCTCTTTCAAAAGGCTACATATTTGCGCTTTCTAATCTGTTATTTTAAGTCAAGTAAAAGCATTACTTAAACTAAAGGCCAAACCATTTTATCTTAAAATTAGTTTCAAAGTGTGCCTGGGTGGCTCAGATGGTTAAGCGTCTGCCTTCAGCTCAGGTCATGATCCCAGGGTCCTGGGATCGAGCCCCACATCGGGCTCCTGGCTCAGCGGGGAGCCTGCTTCTCCCTCTCCCTCTGCCTCTCTCCCTGCTCATGCTTTCTCTCTCTCTCTCTGTATCTCTGTGTCTCAAATGAATAAATAAAAAAAAATCTTAAAAAAAAAAAATTAGTTTCAAAAACTTCCTCTACCTGAAATATGTCCTTCACATTTGTATGTCTCAGAATTGGCCAAATGAATTTTTGTGTAAACTCATAATATGTGGCTGAAATTGAGATGAAGCATGAGAAATTTCAGCAAATGGGACTTTATATATACATATATATATGTGTATATATATACATGAGAGAGGAAATAGGAGTTTTAAATGAAAAGGACTTTTCCATCCATAAACATAGGGTTAGCACTTTCATATTACTGTACAATCCATTTAACATCCTTGGGTAACATAAAAAAACTTTATCATCCATGGCTTATATCTATTTCAAACAAAATTTTTCTGATTTCTTATTTTAAAATAAATTCTAGATTGTATCAGAATATGCAATAACATACACATACATATAAGACCATCCACATTCCTTACATTGGGTTATATTTTCCTGTATTTATAGTCCTTACAGTAGAGCAACATCTGAAAAATCATGTGAAACTATAAATTAATGTTAAAAATCACATTTTTGTTATTTTTGTTTTATTTCTCTCAACTAAAATCAATATTCTTCATTTTAAAGATTATTATTCTAAATATATGTAGCAAGAGCATTATCCTAAGTATCAGAGATTTACTTTGAAAGATAAACTTCTACCCTTCGTCACTGTATCAGTTTTCTGGGGCTGCCATAACAAAGTACCACAAACCGTGTGGTATAAACAACAGAAATGTAGTTTCTTAAAACTCTCAACGCTGGAAGTCTGAGCTCAATGTTTTGGCAGTGTTGGTTTCTTTTGAAACCTCTCCCCTTGCCTTGTAGATGGCCATCTTCTCTTTTTGTCTTCAAATGGTGTTCCTGTCTGTGTCCAAATTTCCTCTTCTTATAGGGACACCAGTCACACTGGATTAGGGCCCACCCTAATGGCCTCATTTTACCTTATTTACCTCTTTATAGACCCTGTCTCCAAATAGAGTCAACATTCTGAAGTATTGGGGTTTAGGACTTCCATACGAATTGGAGGTAGGGGAAGACATAATTCAGTCCAATCACAGACATTTGGGCTCTCTCCATAGCTTGGCTATTGTTGATAATGCTGCTATAAACAGCAGAGTGCATGTACCTCTTTGAGTCTTTATTTTTGTATCCTTTGGGTAAATACCTAGTAGTGCAATTGCTGGGTCATAGCGTAGTTCTATTTTTAACTTTTTGAGGAAGAGGGACATTTTTGATGTAGATAAAGATTTGAAAATCACCTGCATACAGATATTAACTGTAATTGAAATTATGGAACTAGATAGACATGCCCCAGCAGAGTGGGCATGGTAAAAAGAGAAAGGACCTACCACCCCAAAAAGACCAAAATTAAATGGCTGAATAGAGTAGGAGCTCTCAAGGTAGCCTGAAGTTAGAGGCCAAAGAAACAAGGAAAACCACGGAAGTGGGGCATCTGGGAAGACACAAGAAGAGAGAGTTTAAAGGAGCGGTTAGTGGTGTATAATGTTAAATGCTCCCAAATGGCCAAATAAGAACAAGGCTAAATTTTATAATTTCATAATTTATAAATTTAAGTTGTATTAAAAAATATATAATATAAAATTTAACTATATAATAGGGAAATTTCATTATAATTTATACTTTAAAAATTATAACTTATAAAGGTCATTGGTGACTCTCTTAATCAGTTTGAACTACTAGAACAATTTACCATAGGCCAGGTAGCTTAAAACAACAAATATTTGTATCTCACAGTTCTGGAGGCTGGAAAGGCCAAGATCAGGGTTCCAGCATGGTTGGGTTCTAATGTGTCCATCTTCTGACTTCTTCACATGGTAGAAAGCAGAGAGCAGAAGCAGGCTCTTTGGTGTCTCTCCTTATAAGGGCACTAATCCCATTCATGAGCACTTCACCCTCATTACCTAATGACCTCCCAAAAGCCCACCTCCTAATACCATCACATTGGGGTTTAGGATTTCGGTAGATGAATTTGGAGAGACACACATATTCAATCTATAACAGTGACCTAAATAATTGTGATGATATAATGGAAGCAGAACCAAATTGCTGTTGGGAGAGTGAATGAAAAGTAAGAAAGTAGATGCTCAAGTAGAGATAATGTTTCAATTGACACTTCTATACTTTTTCTTCTTGTCTGCACTGTACTCTCTATTACAGTTTGTTGTTTAAGACAGTGTACATCCCAATCAAGATTAAAGTTTATGCAGATTTACTATTATTTTTATTTACCAAAAATATGGTTAGAAAAAAATACTTCAGAAAATCTTTAGAATGGGTTACAAAGACCTCTTTGATTTGTCCCTTATATAGCTGAATTCTTTATCTTCAGTTATTCTTCCCAGCATCTTATCCTATTTCCATCCATTTGCCCCAAATGCCAGAGCATCTCATGCTTCCGTGTTTTCACATACAGTGCTTTCTTCTGTATGCACTGCTGTCTCCTTCACATCTTCTATACCTGGCAAACCCCTCCACATGCTTTTAGGATCCATTCAGGTCACCGTCTCTGCAAAGCCTCTCCTGACATCCTTCTTCTCCAGTGTAACAAAGATGACTTAATACTCACCATGCCTTGTATCTGTCTCTTTTATGGCAACTATATAATCTGAATCCAAACACCCTAAGATTTCCTTAAATGACCTCACTACATTTTTTTAGAGAGGGGGAGAGAGAGAAAGTGGGGGAGGGGCAGAGGTTGAAGAGAGAGAATCCTAAGCAGTCTCCATGCCCGGCATGGAGTCCAATATAGGGCTCAATCTCACAACCCTGAGATCATCATCTGAGCCAAAATCAAGAGTAGAACATTTAACCAAATAAGCCACCCAGGCTCTCTGATATGTTCTTTCAATAGAGACAAATTTCTCAGATAATCATAGCTAGCAAAGCCTTCTTTCTTCATTATTCTCTTACTATGTCTGCAAGATAAAAACCACTGGGTCCGGGCGCCTGGGTGGTTCAGTTGGTTAAGCGACTGCCTTCGGCTCAGGTCATGATCCTGGAGTCCCTGGATCGAGTCCCGCATCGGGCTCCCTGCTCGGCGGGGAGCCTGCTTCTCCCTCTGACCCTCCCCGCTCTCATGTGCTCTCTCTCTCTCATTCTCTCTGTCTCAAATAAATAAATAAAATCTTTTAAAAAAAAAAAAAACCACTGGGTCCTAATTTTCTTTAGCAAAGAAAAATCTTATAAAGGCATTTTGTGTTATAACATCTAAGAACAATTTTTAGGTTATTCCTCATATTAAGCAGGGAAGTCTTATGATACCATCAGTATCTGAAATGAACTGTATACCTCACTTCCTTAATAGAAATAGTTTTCTTCATCAATTTAATCAACTATGTAGTTTTTCCTATGCCTCACAAATGTGACTAGCTTTCAGGAAGTGGTGAGTATGTTACCCCCACATGAAATTTAGAAGCATTATGAGCTAGCATGTTGGAAATGTGGAGTTGAGAAACAAGAAGCCCTATAGGAAAGAAGGGTTTAGAACATAATAATGATTTATCTGTGATTCAAGGAATGAAACAACTCTAATGGCAATGCTGTAACATTGCAAGAGATTAAAAATAAAAATAATAATCTCCCAAACCATCAGCTTTTATTGAATGGGAAATAAAAGTAAAAATAAATAATACAAATTATATAATCTCCAAATTCAGCTAAATAAAGTACTGACAAACTAAAATGAGAGGATAAAAGCTAAAAATATATTATTAATAAAAATCTATGAAAAGGAAATTGTCCTGAATAAATTACAGACACGAGTCAGATAACAGAATTACAAAGAGAATTATGTAAAATATAATAGCCCTGGAAGAGAGCAATATGATCAACTTTGTTAAAACCTATTCAAACCTATTTTGCAGCTTGTTATAGAGTAGAAAAGATGATTAAATATGGATATCATCTCAAAATCCGGTGTTTAAAGCATTAAGCCTAGAAACATTTATATTTCTTTTTTTAAATAAATTGAACACAAAACTAGATTTAAAGAATAAGCAGAGCAAAATAAATAAGGCATCATATTTAGTTAATAATTTTTCTGTTTTATCTCTGAAATGAAATCCTGCTCAGGCGTGAAAGCAAATTGCTTCAGAGACTCTGAGAAAGGAAATCAAGTTAGTAACATGGAGTTGGACCAAACATAGACTATGATGTCAAAAGCATTTTTTTTCAGAATCAATAGGTGATGAAAGACTTATAAAAATCATCCAGAGATTTATTTGATCAAAACCATATGCTTCCTAGCCAATACAGCTTTGTAGTAAAACTAGTTAAATTTTGTATGGTCAGTGCTCAAAGCATGTCTTTTTCACCACAGAAGTAATTGTTTTTCAGTTTCCAAAATATGGCATGTTAATATTATTTTTTAAATATTTGAATTGGTAATACAGTCACATTATTCAGTATAAAAGCAGTATAGCGGAAAGTCTTCCTTCACTGTCCCTCACCCAGGTATAACCTTCGTGAGTGTCTGGTATATCCTTTCAGAGTTTCTTTATAGAGGTAAAAGTGAATATGAATATATGATCTTGTTTTCTACCTCTTTAGACACACAAAATTATATTTTTTTCCAATTCCTCACCTTGTTTTCATCAGTAAACACATATCTTGGTAAGCATAATATATCAGTAACATTTTCAGATATATTTGGAATAGAGATGAAGGAAAAAAGTAGTCTCATGAATTTCTAATTTCTAAAAATACTTTTATTTATTTCCTGTGTTTTATATTTCTACTTTCCCCTTTTATTCTTGGTAAAGTTAGATTGTTGTTTATCTGTTTATGATTTGTTGAAATAAGACTAATAACGTATATTATACATTATATAATACATATATACGTATATGTATGTATATATGTGTGTATATACGTGTGTGTGTGACTTTGATAGGATTTACACTATAAATTAATTTGGGGAAAATGACTATAATTTCAGTCTTCCCATCCAAGAATAAAGACTCTATCTTAAATTTGCCAAATCTTCTTTTGTCACTTAATAACCTTTTTTTCCATGAATTTTCTCATTAAATTTTTTTAAAATTCTGAACTTTTAAATGGAAGTGTAAGAGTTGAATGAATATTCTCTTTTTAGATTCAGAATGATTCAGACCACCATTGTTTTCCTTTCTTTGTTTTTGCAAAACTAAGTTGTTTAGTGAAAGTGTTTTGGGGGTCGGCCAAGATGCCTTTAGAGCCGTATTTTGCCATTTTCTAGCTGTGTAACTTGGGACAAGCTATTTAATCTCCATGGGCTTCATTTTCCTCTTTTATAAAATGAGAATGATTATAATAATAGTATCTACATCATAGTGTTGTTGTGATAGTTAACTGAGTAATAGATCTAACAGGGTAGTAATGTTGCCTGGTGTGATAAACACACAAAAGCGATGATGATGATGATGATGATGATACGGTAGAGCAGTAACTTCAATTGATAACCCTGGCAAGGAATGTGCAAGGTGTGTGTGTGTGTGTGTGTGTGTGTGTTTATGTCTGTTTCAATAAACAACTGCTTACCCAAATTTAATTTGCTTCCCTTTAGTTGTCATGAAACTTGCTTTGGATCAGTTATCCTGTTGCTCAGGCCAAAGATGAAGAAAGCAACCCTGATTCCTCTTTTTCACATACCCTATAATTCACCAGCAAGTCCTGCAGTTCTTCCTTTAAAATAGAACCCAATTCAGACCTCTGCGCACCATCCCCACTGCTAACACTGTGTTCCAAACCAACATCTCTGGCATGGTCTGTTTCACCTGCTTCCCCACAAGCCTTCCCACTGCTGAAGTGGTTTCTTTAAACTTAAATTAGATCACATTGTTCCACACCCAAAACTTTCTAATGACTTTCCATCGAGTGAAACACAAATTATTTGCAATGGTTTAATGAACCTCTGTGATACGATTTCTGCCTTTATCTCCAACACAGACAGTCATTCCTCCTCTCTCAATCCAGCCCAGCCACGTTGGCTCTCCTGCTATTTCTTGAATAGTCATATTCATCCCTACCACAAGATTTTATACTTGCTATTTTTTTAAATCTTGAAATCATGCTCTCTAGATCCAGTATGTACACAGTTTTCTCACTATTCAGATCTTGGCTCAAATATAAGGTTGCCAGATTAGGAAATAAAAACGTAAGATACCCAGTTAAATTTGAATTTCAGATAAATAATAAATTTTATATTCTAATTATGTCTAAAATATTGCATGGGACACACTTATACTAAAAAGTTATTTGTCATTTATCTATAGTTTAAGTATTATTGGTCATCCCATATTTTATTTGGCATTCTTGCAATTAGCTCCTCAAAGAGGTCTGGTACCCTGTATCAAATAGGCCCCTCTCTCCCTCTGTCACTCTCTAATCTCCTACCCTGCATTATCTGTCTTTATAGCACTTATCACTATCTGAAGTGTTATTTACTTGTTTACGATTATGGAAAAATCTTCCTATCTAAAAATGTATATTTCATGAGGACAGAAGATTTGTCTTTTATTTTACCTTCTTGCTGATGCCCAGCACGTAATAAATGCTAAAGTATATGTATTGAATTGTTAAATGAATAGCGCATGGTTATGTTAAAAATGAACATAAATGTTTCTTTCTTACATTTTCTAAACACAGAATATTTCTAGAGAAATACAAAGCTGTTTCCATCACACAGTCTCAGACAACTTAAAAATCAGTGTGAGACTCTTCTGCTCCTAAAGATACCTTCTCAAACCACAAAAAGACGTTATTTTTTCCACTTTTATGTTACCCTCATGCAACATCCATACTCACTTCAGACTCAGTTAAGACTCTTTGCTAGATAAATAAAAACAAATTAAAATGTAAAGCAGAACATTAACTTATAGATATGGGAATTATTAGAGGTCAACATTTTAATTTTACAAATAGAGAGACTGAGTCTCAGAAATAAAAAATAATTTTCCCAAAGCCATGAAGTTGACATATTTGTTTGTACAGTTTACTACCAATTTTCTCCCCACTATGTTATAAGCTCCCTGAAAACAGAAACTTGACCTATTTGGTTGATTGATTGCTTACAGCACCTTGAAGAGTGCTTAACACATAATAGGTGCTCATATTATAATATGAGCTCAACACATAATATTTGTGGTTGAATGATGAATCAATGAACTGAAATACGACTCCTGTAACTTTCAGCCAAGTGGTCTTCCCATAAGATATGGCATATTGTTTTATTTAACAATGATGGGCATTTACTGAATTACACCAATTCTTTTATTTAAAAAAAAACTAAAGAAAAAATTTATTTACCATATTATAAATAAGCACCAAGTTTTCAACATTTAATTAAGTCACAATATCCACATATAAAGAGAGGACCCTATCTTTGGAAAGTGTTATTTGACTCAAACCTCACAAAATGATACATGAGAAATTTAAAGCTTTAAATTTTCTTTAATTTGTACAAGAGTAGATTTATGAAATAGAACACTCTAAATTATCCCAGCTAATGAGTGTCTTTGGAGTATATCAAATAATAACCTGTCTTTGTTGGATTTCAGTGGTCATAAAACTTGTTCTCTCTGTCTTGTTAAAAGAACAACTACATTACAAAAGGATTTGGTGATAGGAAAGGATTTTATGAAAGAAAAACAGAGCAAATATTATATCTTCAAATATAAGCGATTTGTCCAGAAGTATAAGTCAGGGGATTTCTGAGTGGACTGGAGACATGTAAGTGACAGAAAAGCATGGACAAAGTGGTTTACCTAAATGCCTATAGGGCTGACAGATAAATGGAAACCGGTAGAATGTATGTTCTATTTAGAATGGATAGCCTCTTTTCACCAGGAAAAACATGCTTTAGTATGGCCAGATTTTTCTTTTCTTTTTTTTTTTTTTTAGGAAGCCAAAATCACTGATTTTTTTTTTATTATGTTATGTTAATCACCATGCATTACATCATTAGTTTTTGATGTAGTGTTCCATGATTCATTGTTTGCGTATAACACCCAGTGCTCCATTCAGTACGTGCCCTCTTTAATACCCATCACCAGGCTAACCCACCCCCCCCCACCCTCCCCTCTAGAACCCTCAGTTTGTTTCTCAGAGTCCATAGTCTCTCATGGTTCGTCTCCGCCCCTGATTCCCCCCATTCATTTTTCCCTTACTACTATATTCTTCTTTTTTTTAAAGAAGAACTTTGATAAGTTCTTTATAGATTTTGGATACTAGCCCGTTATCTGATATGTCATTTGCAAATATCTTCTCCCATTCTGTAGGTTGTCTTTTGGTTTTGTTGACTGTTTCTTTTGCTGTGCAAAAGCTTTTTATCTTGATGAAGTCCCAATAGTTCATTTTTGTCCTTGCTTCCCTTGCCTTTGGCGTTGTTTCTAGGAAGAAGTTGCTGCGGGTGAGGTCGAAGAGGTTGCTGCCTGTGTTCTCCTTTAGGATTTTGATGGACTCCTGTCTCACATTTAGGTCTTTCAACCATTTTGAGTCTATTTTTGCGTTGGTGGTATAGTGTATAGTGGTGAGCATATCTGCCTTCCAAAATCACTGATTTTTTAAAATGTGAAATCTGGTGTTTTATAAATATCATAAAACCAAACAAAATTGGGGTCATACTCAATATGAATGTCAGAGATAAAATGAACAGAAAAAGAAACTAGAAATTACAGATAACAGAGAGAAAAATAATCACTTTTTAAACTCTAATTAACATAAGTAGAAAGATTAGAAAAGTATTACATCCATAAAAAAGAACAAGATGCTATTAATTTTTTTAAACATGAAAGAACATTTAAAATGAAAAATAGCCAAAAATACAAATTAATGATATGGAAAAAATCAATTAAATAAATGGAAGATAACATCAAAATAATCTTTCAGACATTATAATAAAAAGGCAATATGAGAAAAAAAGAATTAGATGATCATTCAAGTCTTTCTTCCATATTATAGGAATTTTAGGAAAAGACAAATGTGAAAATGGAAAGAAAAATTGTCATATCAGTAATACACGATAATTTCCCAAAACTGTTTGAAATGGGTTTCCAGTTTGAAGAGACCCATCAAATGCCCAAGAGAATAAATTTTAAAAGATACACTTATCATTGTGAAATTTCAGGAGACAAGAAATAGACAATCCCAAGATCTTCAAGTGAACTTCAATAGCCCTTCAATGCAGAACCACAGGTCATAAACATGAAATAGGTATCAGAATGACGTCAGGTTTTTCAGCTGTAATCCCTGATTCTAAAATGCCTTCAAGCCTTCAAAATTCCGAGGGACACTGATTTTCAGTCTACGATTCTAAACCAAGTCAGAATAGTGTGGTGGTAAAATAGTCATTTTCTCACAAGCGAAGATTTAAAAATTTATTTTCTATGCTACTTTAAATCAAGAAAGAAAAATATGTATGAGCCAAAAAACAGAAGATCCAACAAAGCAGAAAGCAAGTAGAATTACCAAATCCATAGGTGTCTTGGAGAGCAACCATTTCAGACTGACAGGAGAAGAAAATTTATGGGAAGAGGAAGGTCTAAGGTATAGATGTGAAGAATGCAGAGTTTAGGTTTTACTGAGGTTAAGTTTTACTAGGATAGGTGTTTTGTTTTGCAAGACAGCTAAAGAGAGGGAGGAAGGAAAGAGAAGAACTGAGGCTTGAGGATAATTTCAAGAAGTTATGATAATTATAAACCAAAGAATTATGCTAAGAAGGGATAGAAGACCAAAAGTTGGCTAGAAAGGAAATTATAAAACTTTGCATATTGAATCCTCAACTCTCTGCTAGAATCCAAATTGATTCTCTGTCATTCCATCAGCATATCTGCCTGGGTACTCTGCAGTTATCTTAACATTTCCAAAAAAGAAGACATTTCCCCAAACATTCTTCTCTTATAATCCCTCTTTCCATTAATGGTTTATAATCCAGAAGAATCCTAGAAGTTATGATCCTTGTCTTCCAACCAAAACATACTAGACATACTATAAACATACTCATCTTTCCAGGTGTTGTCTTAATTAAAGTTCTCACCATTTCTTTACTGTTGTTTTATAATAGCCTCCTACCTTTGCCCCCTGCTCCTAGTTTCTCATTCTTTCAATACATGCTCTACATTGATTTTATTATTCCCTAACAAAAACCCTTTAGTAGTTTTTCTGTTCCCATAGAATCAAATTCATCATATCTAGCAAAGTATTTCAACAGAATTTCAGTCTGTTTAAAGCTTCATCTCCTGTTACTGCAGTCATCCTAAAAGAATTGAAATCTCTTAATATACTCTTTCTTGTCTCCATGTCTAACAAAAGTACCCAAAAACTGAATGGGATTGAGAAAACAATTTGCAAAGAGATTCATCCACTTTTAGCTACAAAGGGCCAGTTCTCATGATTCATGTATTAAATCATTGAACTAAGGTTATTGGAACAGTGTCAACACATGTATTCTTCACAGCAACTATGATTTTGGAATTACTATTGTAATTTTACAGATGAAGAAAATTATTCTCATGAAAGTTAACCAGTTTAATCAAGATAAAGAAATAAATGATACAAAAGCCCATGTTAACCAAAATCCCCTGTAAATTAAGAGCTCATGTTTCACAGATGGCATGATCTTATATACAGAAAATCCTAAGGAATCCACTAATAAATGAGTTCAGTAATGTTGCAGTGTAAGTCAAACCCAAAAATCAATTGTATTTCTATACACTAGCAATAAACAATTCACAAGGGAAATTCAGAAAACAATTATACTTACAGTAGTATCAAAATAAAATATTTACAAATAAATTTAACAGAAAATGTACAAAACTTATACACTAGAAACTAAAAAATGTTATTGAAATGGATTAAAGAAGACCTAAATAAATGGAAAGATATCCCATGTTCATGAAAAGACAGTATTATTAAAATGGCAATACTCCTCAAATTTGTCTATAGATTTAGTGCAATCCTTATCAAACTCCCAGTTGGTTTTTCAGAAACTGAAAAGGTTATACTAAAAATCTGTATGGAAATGCAAATGACTCTTAATAGCCGAAAAAATTTTGAAAAAGAAGAAAGTTGGAGGACTCATACTTCAAGGTCTCAAAACTTACTACAAAACTGTCGTAATGAAGACAGTGTAGTACTGGTATAAAGCTAGACATAGATCAGTGAAATAGAACTGAGTGTCCAGATAACTCCTGACATTTATGACCAATTGATTTTCAACAAGGATGCCTAGACAATTCAATGGGGAAAAAACGGTCTTTTCAATAAATAGCACTGATACACTGCCACATGCAAAAGAATGAATAACTCTTACTTCACCCATGTACAAAAATTAACTCAAAATGGATCAAAGAATAAATATCAGGAGCTAAAACTAAAGAAAGCATGCAAAATCTTCATGGCCTTGAATCAGGCAATAGTTTCTTAGTATGACACCAAAAGCACAAGCAACAGAAAAAAATAAATTGGGCTTCATCAAAATTAAAATCTTTCGTACTTCAGAGGACAGTATTGAAAAAGTAAAAAGATAATTCACAGAATTCAAGAGAATATTTTCAAATCATATATCTGATTAGGGATGTGTTTTCAGAATATATAAATAACTCTTAAAATTCAATAACAAAAAGACAGTAAAGGAAAGGAAAAAAATTTAAAAATAAAAATTAGCGAAGGATTTGAATACACATTTTCCAAAGATTTACAAGTGGCCAATAAGCACATGAAAAGATGTTCAGTATCATTAATCATTAGAGAAATACAAATAAAAACCATAATGAAGTATCATTTCACATCTGCTAAGATGGTTATAATAAAATTTTTAAAAAGCTAGAAAATAACAAGTTTCCATAGGATGTGAAGAAACTGGAACCTGCATACAATGGTGGGAATGTAAAATAGTACAGCTGCCTTGGCAAACAGTTTGACAATTCCTTAGAAAGTTAAGCATAGATGGCCCAGCAATTCTACTATAAGTATATGCTCAAGAGAATCAAAAATATATCCACACAAAAACTTGTACATGAAGTTCATAACATTATTCATATGGCCAAAAGGTGAAAACAGCCCAAATGTCCATCAATAGATGAATGAATACACAAAATGTGGTATACTCATATAATTGATATTACTTGCTCATTGAAGGGAACAAAATGTTGATAATGCTACAGCATGGATGACCCATGAAAACATGATGCCAAGTGAGAGAAGCCAGACACAAAAAGGCCACATAATATATGATTCCATTCATATGAGATGTCCAGAATAGCAAATCCATAACAACGAAAAGTAGATTAGTGGTTGCCAGAGGCTTTGAAGGTGGGTGATGAAGAATGGGGAGTGATTTGTAATGTACAAGAAGTTTCTTTTGGGGGTGATAAAAATTAGATAATGATAATGGTTGCAAAAAATTGTTAATATCTTAAAAATCAGTGAATTTTATCTTTCAGTAGAGTGAATTTTGTAAGTACGTAAATTATATATCAGATTTTTTTTGTCAATGGTTCATTTCCTTCATCTTTGTTCTACCAGTGAACCAAATAAACTGGGACTTTGTTGGAGATTCTAAGGGGGGGTATGAATCTGGGAAATAAAATAGTTTTTAGCATCTGACTTTAATAAAAACAAACAAAAAATGGACCTCCTCTTGCAGAGCTCAGAAGTACAGCAAGCATATCCAGAATGAGCATTAGGAAATAGGATAGGTGTTGTACAGTTGGACTGCAGGATGTGTATGGGGAGTGGTAAGCAGTGCTTGGGAAAGGACAGACAAATGAATGAAAGGTTAAATGGCCTTTCATGAAAGGATGAAGCAATTTTGACTTTTTAATATGGAGCAAGTAGTTTCAAAAACTAGCATTATTTAAGAATCACCTGAGAAACTTTTGAAAATATTCCACTTCCCGCAGTGCTATCACTTCAGAGCTGCTGATTCTGTCCATCTCACAGGGGCTAGGAATCTGTAGTTAAAATCCCCTCAGGTGATTCTAACAGTGGGTCTCAGAAATGCTTTGGGAGGCCATGGCTATTTTGAGAGTGCTGATGAGGAAGGACAGGTTCTGAATGAAAGCCATGGCAATGAGAGTGTGAAGAAAAGAAGAAAGAGAAGGACATTTAGAGAGGCCTACTAAAATTCATTCCACACGTTTGTTTGTTTTTTTCTACATATTTTTATTAAGCATCCATTCTATATGGAACACGGGGTCTAAAATGTTAAAATCAATCCTCTTGCAGCCTTTATTCTATTTGACAAAATACAGTATGTATGAAAGAGTAAGAATTTAAATGATAACTCTAAGCTTTCTAGCAAGACTAGCTGGATAGGTGGCCTATGTTGGCCTCATTCATTAAGGAATAAAATAATATCAGGAAACCTTTATGTGTCAGGTAAGGACTTTACACACATTCACTCTTTCCTCACAGTAAGCACATCTGTATTTTAGAAATGTGGACCTGTGCCACAGGGAGGATGGTGGGCTGCCTCTTGTGCCTTAGCTGGGGGGTTGAGGGGAAAGGTGGGGTAGAGCCAGGATTTGAACCAAATAGTTGACTCCAGAGAGAGACTATAGTAAAGTCAATGCTTTTCTTAGCCAAAATCTCATTTTTATTGGGTTAGTCTATCCCACTTTGAAGCAGAAGACCTCCAGCTTGTACTTTCTCACTCTCCTGGCTTCCTTGCAATAGGTTTGGCAGTGTAAGCTTTTCAAACCAAGAGGCTCCTTGGAGTTAACACTATTTCAAGAGTTGATGGAAAAGCAAAAAAAACATTTCAGGGGCATAGAGATGAAAGAAAGACCTTTTTGTAAATCCCCTTCCTTGTACCATTTCATTCCCTGTTATTTACTCTGGACTGAATGCAAAAATGAAAGCAAGGAAGAGAGAAGCACCTACCAAAACTCAGCAATGTGGGCATTTAAATAATGTGCCAATGCCCTCTTCTGTCTTTCCCCAACTGCCAAATAGTACTTTGATCTCTAGTTTTCAGTCAGTTCCTGAAATGCTCTTAGAACTCAGTTTTTTCTGTCCTCTCTCAAAGACTTAACCTCCTCCTTACTTCCAGATGCCCTCATATCTTGCTCAACTCTAGAACCAGCCACAGTCTCCATTTTTTTAAAGATTTTATTTATTTATTTGACAGAGAGAGAGAGCACAAGCAGGGGGAGTGGTAGGCAGAGGGAGAGGGAGAAGCAGGCTCCCCGCTGAGCAGGGAACCGGACGTGGGACTCGATCCCAGGACCCTGGGATCATGACCTGAGCCAAAGACAGACACTTAATCAACCGACTGAGCCACCCAGGCACCCCCCACAACCTCCATTTTAATAACATCTCAATATGCACAATTTCCTACAAAGCTAGCCCCTAATTCCTCCAATGCACAGCTGTCTCTGAGTCCTCCTTTGTTCTTGAATCTTCTGCAGCAATTGAGGAGGGAACTAAAGGGCCATTTTGTGAGTGGAATAATGCTGATCAGGGGCAAGCAAGATGGAAGAGAGTGCTTACTTTTCTCTAACTTGCTTTGATAGAGCTGCTCCAGAGCTGCATGTGTTACAGTCTCAAGCCTCTTAATAGTAACCAAATTAAACTCTAATTAAAAATAGTTAACTTCTGCTTTATGTTCACTGTGTAGCCAGCATTTTTTTTTTTTGACTGCTCTAAGTGCAGTCTGCCATTTAATCCTCTCAACAATCCAGTGAGTTGGACTCCTTTGTTATCCCCATTTTAGAGATGAGAAAACTGAGGCTCAGAAGAGTTAAGAATGATCTGTAAAGGTCATACAAGTATTAATTGAGAAAGCCTTGATTCAAATTCAGAACTGTTTGATTCCATAGTGAACACACATTAACAGTATTAGATCACTTTTATGTCAGATAATATAGTTTTGCCTGCAAATAACAAAAAACCTTAGATGAGATGGGTTAACTATTTCAAATAACAAGAAGATTAGAGTTACACGTTTCCAAGGTTAGTTAAATCATGAGGTCTCCAATGTCAAGACTCTGGGTTATATTCTCAGAGATGTTTTGCCTTTCTCTTTATGATCATAGGATGGCTGCCATGGTGCCAAACATCATCTCTTCATTTGACAACATCCAAGGGCAGAAAAGAAATGGGGAGGGTATCTCTTCCTACATGTGTCTATTTTTATCAGAAAGAAAAATCTTTCCCAGAATTGCCCAGCAAACACTCTCTTCTAAGTCGCGAGTCAGAGCTGGGTCACTTGCCCCATTCTCACCGTTTAATCAATCATGGGCAAACGACTACCCTGCCTTGTTTAGTCTACCCATGATTCACCCCATGGAGCCCAAGAAGGTATCTACCTACCCTAAGCACATTGCCATCCACCTGAATTCCTAAACAAAATCAGAAGCTGTTAATAGGAAAGGACAGGGTAAGTGGCTGTTGTATAGACAACCAACAGTGTCTCCTATGCATTACCTTTTAATTTTATGCTTCATCTCTCCTGGATTCATCAGGATTTCCTTCACCTATCCAGATTGCTACTCTCCAATGCCAACATGAAAATACAGCACAGATTCTGTACTTTTGTAAACAATGAGGAGAAAAAAATTTGAAGTATGAAAAATTTGGTGTATTTTAATCAGGTAGAAAATATGTGAGTCGGGACGCCTGGGGGGCTCAGTTGGTTAAGCAACTGCCTTCGGCTCAGGTCATGATCCTGGAGTCCCAGGATCGAGTCCCACATCAGGCTCCCTGCTCAGCAGGGAGTGTGCTTCCCCCTCTGACCCTCCTCCCTCTCATGGTCTCTCTCTATGATTCTCTCTCTCTCTCAATAAATAAATAAAAATCTTTAAAAAAAAAAAAAAAGAAAAGAAAATACGTGAGTCAAATGATAAATATATGACTATTATTCTCAAATAATTAGAATGTAGGGCTAAAAACAAGTCAAAGTACCTTTCAATTTATAATATTTTCACCCTGTTTCACACAACCCCCTTTTACTGCTCAATACAGATATTTCATAGATCTTTATTTTATCTTATAAACTTCTTCCTTCTCAAAATTTCTTCACAATCTATCTAGTTTTGTAAGTTATTTATGGATGAGAGAGAGTCTCTAATTTTTTCTGTTATTTTCTAAACTTCCACAAAAAAATGTTATTTTTCTGCTATTTTCCAAACTGGTCAAATATTGTCACAAAATGTAAATTTACCTGAATAATTGAGAGTTTATGTAATTGGGTAAGTCATCACATTGAGACATTCTGATTCTAAAAAGTTGATTAATTGGAACCTTCTCAAACAGGAGACTATTTTATGTATGTAGTGTGTGTGTGTGTGTGTGTGTGTGTGTGTGTGTGTGTGTAACACATGAATCTCTTGCCCCTGTTGGAACCATTTAGGGACAGAGAAGCCTACTGTGATCTTTCATCTCTCGAAGTCCTGGCCCATACATGTCATTGCAACCACGTTTATTTTCTTGCTGCTCCTGGAATTTGTCCAGGTTGCCCTGACTCCACTAATCCCCCTTCCTGTTTTATTTTAAGACATACATTAAAATTTATTTTTTATGGAAATTTACCTTTTTGGGAGGGCTAGGTACACTATACTTTATTGATGGTACATGATAAGGTAGGGATCCCCAAGTCCCCCCTTCTTCAGGGGGTCTGGGATGGAAACTGTGGAGGTTGGGAGATTCTCAGTGTGTCAGGGAATGAATTGGGGCAGGACTCCCAGCAGCTGAGGGCCTCTCTCTTCCTCTTCCTCTCTTCCTCTCTTCCTAGGGCTGGTGGACCAGGGGGCTCTTACTCCTTGAGGGCCATGTGAACCATAAGGTCCACCACCGAGCTGTAGCCAAATTCATTGTCATACCAGGAAATGAGCTTGACAAAGTGGTCATTGAGAGCAATGCCAGCCCCAGCATCAAAGGTGGAAGAGTGGGTGTCACTGTTAAAGTTGCAGGAGACAACCTGGTCCTCAATGGAGGCCAGGATGCCCTTGAGGGGGCCCTCCAATGCCTGCTTCACCACCTTCTTGATGCCATCATATCTGGCAGCTTCCTTCATGTGGCAGGTCAGATCCATGACTGACACTTCAAGGTGAGGACACAGAAGGCCATGCCAGAGCTTCCTATTCAGCTAGGGATGACCTTGCCTACAGCTTTGGCAGCACCAGTAGAAGTAGGGATGATGGTCAGGCAGCCCCTCAACCATCATACCACAGCTTCCCAGAGGGGCCATCCACAGTCTTCTGGGTGGCAGTGATGGTGGCATGAGCTGTGGTCATGGGTCCCTCCACGATGCTGAAGTTGTCATGAATGACCTTGACCAGAGGAGTCAAGCAGTTGGTTGTGTAGGAAACATTGCTGACAATATTGAGGGACTTGTCAAACTTCTCATGGTTCACACCCATCACAAACATGAGGGCATCAGCAGAAGTGGGAGAGATAATGAACCTCTTGGTCGCACCTTCAAGTAAGCCCCAACCTTCTGGTGAAGACCCCAGTGGACTGCAGGACATGCTCAGCACCAGCATCACCTCATTTGATGGGTAGGATCTCAATCCTGGAAGATAGAGATGGGCTTTCCATTAATGACAAGTTTCCTGTTCTCAGCCTTGACTGTTCCATGGAATTTGCCATGGGTGGAATCATACTAGAACATGTAGACCATATAGTTGAAGTCAATGAGGGGATCACTGATGGTGACGGTATCCACTCTGCCAGAGTTAAAAGCAGCCCCAGTGACCAGATGCCTGATATGGGCAAATTCATTTACTCTGACCTTCACCTTCATCTCTCAGGGACATGGCCGGCACTACACCAGAAGATGTGTCTGTCTGTTGAACCAAGAGGAGCAGATCACATTTTCAGGTTAAAATGAATAGTAGAAATGATCTTGTCAACCTCTTCCATTTTATACACTAGGAAACTTGGGCGTGGGTGGAATGAGGCTGCTTGTTCATGGTCATGCAACTCTTTATTGCTTTGAGAGGGTTTCTGCTCCCCCAGACCAGATGAGAAGGGATAGGAGAAGGTCATGGAGAGTTAGTGGGGGCAGCAGTGGAAGAGGAGAGGAGCAATCTTAACTAGAGAGGGTAGGAGTCCCAGAATGGATGTCCAGGATGGAGAGAATTTCCAACTCAGGCCCAATGAAACTTGGGTATCATGGACTCAGTATTTACTTTCCCTTGAGTGTAAATCATCTTCTCACCAACCTATGGATAATTTGCCTCTAAACAGCGCTCAGCACTTTAAACCACCCCTATCCCAGTTCAGTGCTGCTGGGTAATCTGTTACTAAACCCTGCAGGGTAAGCAATTTTGCTTTCTGCCAAACTCAAGAAAAAAAGCTACATAGGAGATTCCATTACTTGTGTCTCTTTTGGTTGCAAGTGATTGAAAATCTTATTTCAATTGCATATTAAGCAATCAGGTTTAAGTAACCAAAAATGCTACCAGGATTCTCACTCACTATCCCTTATCTTTTCTCTGCACATCAGCCTCATTATCTCATATTGATGATGAACTTGGTAAGAACCTCACAGCTTCACCCGCAGAGGAGAACTGACCTCTACTTTCTCTAGTTTCATCTTCAAAAAGTATTAGGTCATGAGCACATTCCTCCACCAGAAAAAGAAAAAAAATCCAAAAGGACTCCAGGGAGGACGTGCCTGGGTGGCTTAGTAAGTTAAGCATCTTCCTTTGGCTCAGGTCATGATCCCAGGGTCCTGGGATCAAGCCTCATGCCGGACTCCCTGTTCAAAGGGGAGCCTGCTTCTCCCTCTGCTCATGCTCTGTCTCATTTTCTCTCTCTCTCTCTCTCTCTCTCTCTCTCTCTCAAATAAATAAAATATTAAAAAAGAAAAGAAAAAGAAAAAAGAACCCCAGGGAGGATCTGGGGTATGCAAGACCTCAGCAGCTGCCATTCTACTTCTGGAGACCTTCTCAGTAAGGAAAGCAGAGGTGGTGCTGAGCAAATAAAATATGAATTGTCTACAGCAAGCTTGCATTCAGGAGACAGTGAGGACAGAGTCCTCCCATTCAGTAACTATTTATTTAATCTCGTGGGATTATGATACTTTTTCAGGGCTTTAAAAATATATAAGTAGATATAAGTGATATTGGATTACATTAACCAAATAATTGATAACAAATCTGATATAGAGAACCAAATAAAACAAATGTAAAATTAGAGCAATAAAAATCAGTCACTTAAAAGGATCTTTTCATTTCAACACAGACATACCATTTTGATTAAAGTTGTCACATTTACTGCAAAATGAACTTTGAATTCCTATAGCATGTCAATAATAAAATAAATATATGTAATTGTTTTTATATTAGTTGCATGTAGCTTAGTTGCATTTGACATAACCTCCCAATATTCTGAATATGGATATACACTCAACAATTTATCACTATAAATTTATAAAATTTATTTTTGTAAGTATTAGAAAACCCAACTCAAAAGAAAATTTAATCATGAATCATAGTGAGTCCTGAAGATAGTGGTAGCTCCAGCCTTGAGTGTTTTGAAATTTTCCTGACTGGTTTGGACTCTGCCTGATATAAAAGTAAATTTCCCTCCCTCTTCCACTCCATGCTGATCTCTATATTTCCCATTTGTTTAATGTTTACTTAGGCATATCTAAAATTTTACATATCTTTATACTGAAAATTAAACAGAAATGTCTATTTCTTTTTATAGTAATAGATCACACATTATTGGATAAGGTTCTCAGTAACAGGAAACAGTATCAAATATAGCTGGTTTAAGCAGAAAGGGACTTATTAGAGAGCACTAAGTACCAGAGTTTCTGGAAAAGCCACAGAGACAGATTTGTATTATATGCAGTCCAAACTAAAAGGAGCCAGGAGAAAGGCTCATCTACACCACAGACTATTCTAGCAGAAAATCTACTGCTGAGACTACACAATTGGGCAGCCAGAACACTGGGACTCACACCTGAACCTATGCCATAGCTGCCCCAGAAGGGCCAAATGTCCCCAGCATCACTCATTAAAGCATCACTGACCTTTCCGCATATAGCTGTGTCTCACCTTGCTCTTCCTTATCTCATTATGTCAGCCCAGGAGAACCTTGGCCACATCTGGAACCCAAGATTCATGTGAGCTTGGGAAATACAGTTTCTGCCTTTCCAGTCTCACAGGTACACAGAGGCATGCTAAAAAAAAGAGAGAGAAAAAAAAAAGTTAGAATAGACCTTGCATAAGCCAACCCAGAGTATCTGCCTCACAATCTGTACAATTTGTTGGCAATTTTCTCTTTCCACTTAACAGCTTGATGTTTTTCTGAGTCAGTACACATAAAGCCATGGTGGCTTTATGATGGTTAATTTTATGTGTCAAATTGGCTAGGCTATAATATCCAGCTGTTTAATCAGACACTAATCAGGGTGTTGCTCTAAAGGTATTTTGTAGATGTGTTAACATCTACAATCAGTTGGCTTTAAGTAAATGCATTACTCTTGATATTGTGGGTGGGAGTCATCCAATCAGTTGAAGACTTTTGAGCAAAAATGACAAACGTCTGTCATAACAAATAAAAGCTCAGGTGCATCACACAATAAATGCTTAGTCCTTGATGGTGTAAATCTGACATGGGTGGGGCAGTCCCTCCTCCATATTGTAACTGTGCCATCTGGGACACAGGCCCTCCAAGGCCCACATGGAGAGGAAGAGAAGAATGGGAGAAGTCACACCTCTTCCAACTGCCTCCACATGTCGGTCCTTTTGCTTAGATTCATAGGCCAGAAGTAGTCGTGCGATCCCAAGCTCATTGCAAGGAAGTTTGGGAAATGTAGATAAGGCTATGGATATTTGAGAACACTAACAGGTTCTGTCATAAAACCTTCCATTGCTAAGGACGTTTAATTAAACCATGTTAAATTCGTGTTTCTTTAAAAATATATATTGTTAATAGGAAGGGAGAAAGGGGAGAGTAGAGGGAGTAAGGAAAGAAGAAAGGATATTCTTTATAGGTTATTTCATTCCTATAGGTTATATTTCTAAATGGAATAATGGGACAAACTCTTTTCACATTTTAAGTTTAACAGATACTTGAAAAGTAATTTCTGATAATGTGTAACAGGTTCATTCCTACCAGCAGTAGGAAAGCATTTGTTTCTGCACACCATTATCATCACTGAATGTTACTAATATTTTAAAAGTTTTCCATTCTGATGATATTTTCAAGTTATAAATGTTTCTATTAGGTATAACATATACTTATTGTTTATATTTCACTTTCTGGAGTTGCCTGTACATACAATTTGCCCATTTCTCTATTTGATGGTAGGATCTTTTCTTACTTTTAGAGAATAGCTTTATTTATTTTATGGCAATCTTGCCGTTATGTACCTTTGTTTTGTTTGTTATCTCTTGCAATCCAGACCTTATTTTTATCTGCTCAAATCCGTTACATTTATCCTTTATGACATGTCCTGTTTAATTTAGGAAATTCAATCAAAACCAAAGTTATAAAAAAAAGTCTGCTATAGTTTTTTCAGATACATTATATTTCCTTTTTCTAATTAGTTTTTTCATTTATCTGAAATTTATTTTTAAATTGTATGAGTTGAATATCACTTTATTTTCTTTCAAATCAATGGTCAAATAGCTAAAAGCTTTTATTGAGTAGCCATTGTTTCCTCTATATAATAGAATAGAATCTCTAATGTATATTTAATTCCCATATATACTGAAGCTTATTTTGGGCCCTCTGTTCAACTCTGTTGAACTCTTTGCTTGGTTATTCCTTTTCTTAATCTGCACATTTATTGCAAATTTTAACATCTGGGATGAGACAAGTCCCCTTCTATTACATGTAGTCTTCAATATTTTCTTAGCAATGTTATACTTGATTTTTTCATATGGTTGTGGACATCTGTGTTTGTCTGTCCAGTTTCACTTGCCTCTCTTCACCACCCTGTTCTATATCTTAGGAGGCTGGCATCTGTGGACTGCTTCACTCTGAATCTCTTGCCTGTTGCCATTTGGCTTTGGTCAAGGAGAGGCACCCACATGAGACTGAAGGGCAGATATGGCATTTATTCACTCAGCTCCTTCCCAGCAGGACTACCAGTCCTCAGTAGCTTCCATCCAATGGCCAAAGTTCTTGTGGGGTGGTCCTCTCCTACAGCTAGAGTTAGAACTCTCTGGTTGCTAGTCCCTCCCCTTTCTCTTTGGTTAAGGATTCATGATGGTAATGTGAGTCTAGGGCTTTACCATTTCCGCAGGTTCCACTTCACCCTACCAAAAACTTTGTAAATCATCCCTTTATTAAACTTCCTTCAATTACTCCCTTTGAAATTTGAGTGTACCATCTACTTTCTGCCACAAAGCTAATGATATACAAAGGAATTGTGAATGGAACACAAGAGATACCACTGGGACTATTCCTGGAACCATGTGAAATGCATATACTAATTTGGGAAGGATTTATGTTTGTTAGTAAATCTTCCCATTGAGAACATCATCACTTTTCATTTCATTTGTCATTCAATAAATGTTTTTCTTTAAACAAATTTTTTAAAAATTCTTGTTAGTTTATTTCTATTGAGATTAGAATATTTTTTATTTCCATTCTAACAGGTTTTTGTTACCATAGAGGAAAATCATTAAATATTTATCATGTTTCCAGATAACTTACTGTATCCTCTTATTATTTACAATGATTTTTTCTGACTTGTGGAATTACCTAGGTATACAAACAAATCATATGAAAATCATGATAATTTTATTTCTGGTTTTAAGTGTTGATACAACTCACTTACTCTCTTGTTATGCTGCATGAACCAGAAATACAAAATAAAACTGAAAATAATGATTTATTAGAGCCTTCCCTCTCTTTTATTTGATTTTAATATCAATTACTTTACTATTTCATCATTTATTAGGATTTTTCTTCTTTCTTCTGGAAAATAATTTTTACCACTTTTATTCCCAATTTATTTATTTTTTTACTTTAAATCAGTTGTTTTACTTAAATTACTTCCCAAAATCTGTTGATAGTGAGAGGGGTTTTTTCCCTATACTTTAATATTACAAGTCGTATAGTTAGATCTTAGCTTTGAAACATTCTTGCATCCTCGTAATAAACTATTTGGCCACAGTATATTATTATTATTTTAAAACACTCCTGTGATTCCATTTGCCAAGATCACAGTTGGGATATTTCCATCTATATTCACAAGTGACCTAGACTAAATTTTGTACTATTTTTTCAAATTTTTGTGTGAGGGGTTTTGTTCACCTTATAAAATGAATTTTTGAAGCTTTTTTCCATGCTCTGGAAAAGTCTGAATACATAGAAAATGCCTGTTTCTTGAAGGCTAGCTAGAACTTAACTATAAAACCAACCAAACCTTATATATTTTAGTGGTAGGTTGTTAGTACTCTTTTACACACACACAGCATAAAAATACATATGGCTATTGTTCTGTTCAAATACTTTATTTCTTCATGAGTAAATTTTTTATTTTATTGATTGCTACAAATCATTTCTTCACTTGCTTTTGCTTTCAGTGTTCCACTCTACTTTTTATTTATTTTGTTTTTCAATTATTTTTAGATTTAACTTTACAAATTTTATTATTTTGCTTTCTTTTACTTTTCTCTTTCCTTAAGTTGAACACTTAAACATGCATGTTCTCTCTCTTTTGCTAATAAGCTTCCAGGTTATGCACTTTTTTAAACTTAAGCCATATCCCATAGATTTCAATAATTAGTGTTCTTATTCCTGTCAACTTCTAGATTATTTCTAATTTCACTTTTGTTTTTCTCTTGACCCAGAAATTACTCAAAACCTTCTTAATTTCAGTTGCAGTTGTTCTAAAATTTGATTAAACTTTTAGTTATCTCATTCTTGAGATGTTGTTCTTATTTTTGTTAAAATTTTGGTTTGTAACCAAAAAATGAGATCCTTTAAATAGCCACATTTTGGAACTTTTAAGATTTATTTTTGTGGTCAAGTACATGATAATTTTATTGTAATTCTTACATTTTCTGTGTGAAATCCTTTTAATAGCATTACTTTTTTTCCCCCCAATGATCTATCCAATTCTGAAAGAGGGGTATTGAAATTCCACTGTTCCTGAATACTCTGTCAGTTATCAAGTTCTTGTCTCTCAGTTCCAAATGTACCCTTCATTGCCCTATTTGTAAAACTGGAGCTGGATGCTATAAACGTTTCTCCTTTGACACCTGGCATAATATTAGCCTTTGTCAGTAGACGGTTGTGGAGGGACACTGCACAGTCACCCTAGGTAGCTTCTAAGCAATTCAACTTCACCGCGTGGGCAGCCTCCTGGCAACTTTTGTTGCTATTCCAACAGGCAGTTCCTGCTTACCAGCTGCAATCTGCCATACCGGTACCATACCGGGCTTTAGTCACATCCTTTATCGTGATATCTAAATCTTAGGCTGGGGTAAAGAGTGAAGTGAGGGAAGTAGCTTTCCCAAACTCGTTCCTTTCTTAGCTACTCAGTCTCAGCCCTTGGGGTGGTGGCTGTTCCCTTTATCTGCCCTTCCTGCATTCTGTAGAGCTCACTTTACTTCTTAGTAGCTAATCTCCTGTTACCAGTTAAAAATTCTTTATATTAAACTTTACATTAAACTTTCTCTATTCAAATTGCAATGTGATTATTATCTCCTGACTGGACCCTTTCTGTTACATATACCAAGTAGTTTTGCAGCTTTTTAAAAACTTAATTATCAGATGATGTCTCTCTGCTACATTTGATGCTTTATTTTTGTGTGGAATTCCCCATTTTTTTGATATCATAATGACCACCCCTTTTTCTTTGCATTTACTATTTATATCTTTGCCCTCCCTTTTATTTATAACCCTTGTGGGTTGCTGTTGTTGTTGTTGTTGTTGTTGTTTTATTTCTGTTACATCTCCTATAAAAAGCAGACAGCTGGACTTTGTCTTTTAATTGGAGAATTCAACCTATTTACATTTATTGTGAAAAGTGATATGTTTGTTCTAATTAAAATTAGAAGTTAACATCTAATTTTTTTTTTAACTTTTTTTTTATTGTTATGTTAATCCCCATACATTACATCATTAGTTTTAGATATAGTGTTCCATGATTCATTGTTTGTGCATAACACCCAGTGCTCCATGCAGAACGTGCCCTCCTCAATACCCATCACCAGGCTAACCCATCCTCCCACCCCCCTCCCCTCTAGAACCCTCAGTTTGTTTTTCAGAGTCCATCGTCTCTCATGGTTCTTCTCCCCCTCCGACTTCCCCCCCTTCCTTCTTCCCCTCCTGCTACATTCTTCTTCTTCTTTTTTTCTTTCTTAACATATATTGCATTATTTGTTTCAGAGGTACAGATCTGAGATTCAACAGTCTTGCACAATTCACAGCGCTTACCAGAACACATACCCTCCCCAGTGTCCATCACCCAGTCACCCCATCCCTCCCACCCCACCCCTCACTCCAGCAACCCTCAGTTTGTTTCCTGAGATTAAGAATTCCTCATATCAGTGAGGTCATATGATACATGTCTTTCTCTGTTTGACTTATTTCGCTCAGCATAATACCCTCCAGTTCCATCCACGTCAGAAGTTAACATCTAATTTTATGTTAACTTCTTTATTATACTTTCCTTTTCTTATGCTTTTCTACTTCCACTAGCTTGAACAAGTTGTGTGTGTGTGTGTGTGTGTGTGTGTGTGTGCTCTGTTTATTTTGTTTTGCATTCCAGTTGCCCCTAATAATAATTTAGAAAAAGTAATGTTTCTCTATTTGCTAGTTCATTAGCATGTATTTTAAACAGTCATATTAAAACCCATATTTCTCTGAGATTTTATTAAAATTAATAGTACCTTTACCATTCCCCACAATGATGGGACCTTAAGAATATTTTACTCTCTCATTCATTCATACCATTTCCAAATCCTAGATTTTGTGAACTACTTCAGAAATGTAATTCCATATTATTTTTCACTTTTTCCTTTAGAGTATGCCTTTTCTCAGTATACTTACTCAAAAGTGATATTACAATTTGCAATCACTTTATTCTCATCCACGTATTTTACTAGAGTCATTGCTCACTGCTATATCTTGTATTCTTTATTTTCCATTTGCTTTAGATCTCTATTCAAATTTACTATCTTTTATGCTGGAGTACATCCTCGAGTAATTTTGAATAAGAATATGAGTAGAATACTTTGAGTTCCTACATATCCAAAAAATGCCCCTCTTTTGTCATCATATGAATGATAACTTTTCTGAGAGTAGGATTATTATGCAACAGTGCTTTCTCTCTCAAAAGTTTATAAACATTATTCCACTAGCATCTAGTGTGGCATATAAGAAGTCAAAGTCAAACATTCCTTTTCCATTATATTCGAACTTTTTTATCTGTCTGAAAAATGTATATTTTTTCTCTTTCCACAGAGGCCAGAAATTTCACAAAGAAATGTCTAGATGTGTGGGGGTGCTTTTTTTTTTTTTTTTCATCATGTCTGCCTGACATTTAGTAAGCCTTTTGATCTTCATATCAGGGAATTGAAGATTACTGCTTTGATTATTGATTCCATTTCCATCTGCTCCATTTTCTCTTGAAATGCTGATTATTTGCATATTACTTCTCTTAGGACTTGTCCTCCATATCTCTTATATTTTCAGTCATGATTTACATTGCTTAATATTTTTCTTTTGTGTTGAAATATAGTTCCTCCATTTAACCTTCTGATCACAATCTCAGTTTTCAGCAGTAATGATTCTGTTTTTCACTTTTAATGGTGCAATCTCCCCAATCAGAGCCACTTGTTTCCATTTTTCAGCTTTGTCTCCTTCCTGAGCTTTGCATACTCCTGTTAGAAAGTGAAAGTCTCTTCAGCATGAGCTTTCACCCTGGCTCTTCAGCAGTGGTAGGTTGTCAGGCAGTGAAAGATATCATGAGATTTTCTTTGCCAGAAGATGGGAGGTGACAGGGCTAAATCAAGTCCTCTCCACTAGGGCTTAGGTAGGAGGATCTACCAGTATAGAGAACCATACCTCCCAGCTATGTGGAAAAAGAGTAATTCTACCCTACCTAGATATTTCTCTCAGACAACTAGTATCAGCAGGCAAAGTATTTCTTCTGGGGACTGCATAGTGTAAGAAGATAGGTTGGTTCTTCTGTCTGTGTTAGCTCAAGTGTTTCACCTAAGTGAGCTATGAGGGAGAGATTTTCACTATGGGTTTTGCCACAGATGTAGAACCACACTGAAATGACTGGGTCCTTGGTCATCTTGCATTGACAACAGTGGTGCCCTGACGTTGCATCTTGTCATCAGAGAATCCGAAGCCTCAGATGTCACATTTGGGATCTTTTCCACCTTTTCCAGTTTTAGGGTAGACTTAGCTTAGTAATTCAGTACCCCAACAGAAGGGAAGTCATGGTGATATATACTCAGGGCATTTCCCCTGTTGATGTTAGTCTTCATTGTTTTGGTAAGTCTTGGTACCAAAACATTTTTTTTTTACAAAAATGTTTTACAACATTATTTACAAAAACTTCTTTTTGTAAAATATTCAAACATTTGAGAACTACACAGTGCACTTTGGGACGATTGCTATAATTCACATCCCATTCTACTCCACCCATCCCAGCCCCAAATCACCATGAGTGATTTGGTATGATTTTTCTTCAGGTTCTTTTTCTGTGTAGATACTAATATGATAAGTATAAAATTTATTGTCAAAATCCTAAGCAAATTCTCTTCATTTTTATAATGAGTTCATACTTGGCTCTGAAATCCCAGCTTACTTAATGTGAACATATTACTCAGATCAATTTCAGGATTTCTTGCAATCCAATACAGTGATTTCTTGATGGCTTCAGGTTTATGAATCAGTTACATTCTAGATTCATATTCATTTCCAGCATTTTCCTCTATATCTACCTGTTCTCTTACTTGTCTATATTCTTAAAGCCTGCTGCCAAATAGGGTTAGTAAGTGTATTAGTCAGGGTTCTCCGGAGAAACAGAACCAATAGAACATATAGAGAGATACATAAGAGAATATTTATTATAGAAATTGGTTCATGCAGTTATGGAGGCAGAGAAGTTCCATGATCCGACATCTACTAGCTAGAAAGCCTGAGAAACTGGTGGTGTAACTCAATCCAAGTCTGAAGGCCTAAGAATTAGGGGGCTGATGGTGGGAGTCCCAGGCTGAGTCCAAAAATCTGAGAAGCAGGAGGGCAAGAGAAGATGGATGTCTCTGCTCAAGCAGAGAAAGCAAATTTGCCTTTCCTTCATCTTTTTGTTCTAATCGGGCCCTCAACAGACTGGATGATGGCCACCCACACTGGGGAGGACCATCTGCTTTACTTAGTTCACCAACTGAAATATTAATCTCTTCCAGAAACATCTTCACAGACACACTCAGAAATAATGTTTTTACCAGCTATTTGGGCATCTTCTAGCCCAGTCAAGTTGATGCAGAAAATTAACGATTCCAATAAGAAAAAAGAGATCATTTTTAGACTTGGGCCATTGTTAGGACTCTACAGATACACCCCTCCCATCTGTGCCCACACTTCCTAGAGCTTCCTCAAGCTTTCAGCCCAGCTGGTGTTTCCTGGAGTAGGGCTTCTTGGAGATTTCTACCACATATGCTGACTATCTATGACCTAGGATGTTCTCTCCTCACCACTACTACGCAGTTATGATTTTCCCCTCACCTCATACTTCTTCATATATTTGCAGGTCTCCTGACCCTGCCCCTCTGCTACTTCTACGTCCCACTAGGACAATTTGGTTTTGCCCATTTCTTTTGGAAGTCAGAAGAAATGCTCTCCTCTCTCCTACTTCTGCTATCTCCACATGCCGCACAGCCATTTCTTCTGCTCTTCATACCTTACAGTCTGGAGTACTCCAACTAACTTCCTACCTGAAGAATTATACAGATTTTCCTAATCTTAGTTCTTTAGTTTTTCTCAAAAAACAGGGGAAAATCTGGTTTTCTTCTCTCCTTCCTCCCATTGTGTACATGGCATGGGGAGGGGGTGTTGGAAGGCAGAAAAAAGCAACCCACTTACTTCATTTTATCCCAGTTCCTCCTCTTCCTGCCAAATTCAGCCAAGCTTTGCAAATGTGTCTTTACTTTCACACTAGGAAAGAAGAACAAAACTAGCAGTTGTCATAACAAATTATTGTTATCAAAGTATTAGTCTACCACAAATTAAAACCTTACATAGCAATAAAGCATATCAACATTTTATTGTTGAACACCCAGATGTGCTGGCCTCCTGTGGATATTAGCTTTTTTCTTCACTCACCTTGAACTAAACATTGCATGGGACATACTTACACTAAAAAACTGTTCATTGTTTATCTTAAATCCAAATTCAGCTGGGTATCCTGTATGATACCTGGCATGTCTACATAAATCCCATTCAAAAAGGCTGGTCAGCCTCCTGATCTGTCTGCCTTCTCAATAATCAGCACCTTCCCCCATAGCATAAAACATCTCTGAATGCCAGTCTTTCTTTCAGATGGCTCTGCCCTCCTCGGGATACTGGTTTGGTAATTCATCATTAGTTTGTATGTTTGTTTGTTTTTCAGTACCTTAAAGCAGATTTTTAAAATATATTTGATCTGTTATCTATGAGTTCAGTGAAAGAGTTGACATGCATTGCCCACCGTATCTGACAATAATAAGTCTTCATGTTTATCTCTGAACCTGTATCTACTGTGGTCCACAAGATGTTGAAGGGTTTGGTTGCTACTCAGGTGATACTGGAAGTTTTATTTTTGACCTAATTGACCATCCTGGATGCAATGTGAGGTTGTGGGCCTACCCCCCACAAGACCCTGTGCTGGCTATTGAACACTTCTAATTGAGGGGATGTACCTCCTAGGACCTAGTCTGTATGACAGTCAAAGGGATGATCACCTCCGGACTACTTGCAACAACTAAATTGAGCACTGAAGTTTCAAAGACCAAGCACAGAGGGGTGCCTGGGTGGCTCAGTTGGTTAAGCGTCCAACTCTTGGTTTCAGTTCAGGTCATAATCTCAAGGTCATGAGATTGAGCCCCATGCAGTCAGGCTCCAAGCTCAGCACAGAGTCTGCTTGAGATTCTCTCTCTACCTCTCCATCTGCCCTTCCCTCCTGCACTCTTGCACGTATGCATGTGCTCTCTCTCTCTCTCTCCAAAATAAATAAATAAATCTTAAAAAAATATAGAAACTCTGCTTGGGATTCTCCCTCTTCCTCTGCCCCTCTAGCTCATGCACTCTCTCTCTCAAATAAATAAATAAAATCTTAAAAATACAAAACAAAAACAAATACCAAGCATAGAACACAGTTTTGGTGCCCAGAATAATCAATAAAACCTCCCTCTCTCCCATCCCACAGTGTTTCAGGAATAGTGAGAATCTGGGGGCTCCTCCATTTTCTGGCAAGGTACGAATTTTTCCTGTAAGGCTCTGACCTGCTCTAGCCAGACCTAAATCTTCAGGCTCCACCCATATACTTCGTCAAATGGCTACATCCAGACATAGGATACAGTTGAGGTGGGCAGCCTCCCACCTTATATATCCTTCAACAAAGGTTAGGCTTTCAGTTTGAAGAAACAAAGGAACATGCTGTTATAAAGCCATGTTCAGTTCCCAAAGTTGCACCCTGCAGACTTCTGTCTGGTGCCTACAAACTGGAACATTCCAATGGTATGTTTTAACCACAGCTTATTTACAAGGAGATCATATTATACATACTATGTTACATTTGATTTACTATCTCTGTGAAATCCTCTTGGGCAAGCACATATCGTCCTATCATGTTCCTTTTAATATGTGCCACTATGTTCAATTGCATTAATATATCATGGTTTATTTATCGTTATTTTAAAATTCAAAAGTAACAAAACTTTTTTTTATAGTCTTGGGGGAAAATAGCCTAACTACATATATTTAATTTAATGAAGTATTGTAAGTGAGAGAATGGAGCTTTTTTAGCTCCACCCCTCAAATTAATATCTGGGTATATTTAAGCATTGGCAGCTCAGAGGTGGCTTCATCAACATTCATCCTAAAGTTACATCCTGGCCACATAGCAAATCTGCACTGGCTACATGGGTCTGGGAACTTGACAATTGCTCATTATTGTTTACCTTGTCCCTAATCACCCCCCCTTCTCGTTCTCCATGGGCTGCCCTAAGAAGTTATGATCCCTTTTAAGCTTGCTTTCCCAGCTTTTCACCGTTTAAGTCATAACATCACTATGTGCTCCACTGAGAAAATAGAGGTATTTGAGTAGAATTTTCCTCACCTTACCTTACTGCAGCCTCTGCTGACCTAAAACATTTTCATCCTTTCTCTTTCTCCTAGCATCTCATCTCACACAAAGATATTTCTCTTCTCTACCCGGACTCCACAAGATGATCAGATGTCATGTGAGTACCCAAATAAGAATACATTTGGTACCCAGGGGGTTAAACCACATGAAAGTTTAACCTGTATGCCTGGCCTCCAAGGTATGAAAGAGAAGGAGAGTACAGTGAAAGGAAAAAAGGGGGGAGGGGGTGATGTGCAATATATTAATAATACAACAACTAAAACACTGAGCTTCATGATGTTGCAGACTGACAAAAGTTACAGAACAATATTTTGAGTAAATATTCAATCATAGCTCCCAATATCTATTGATACTTAACATTCCAGACAATGTTGTGTGATATTAGCAGTAATTTTTAAAATGGAAACAATAGGGGGACTTCACTAACAGCAGAAAAAAACCCAAGTCTTAATTCTCAAGCCTGAGTCAGATTAATAAACATATAAATTTTATATTATGGAGATTAAAATAATCTTTATAGGGTTAAAGAAAATAGGCACTAGACAGAAGGAAAGATATGGAATCATAAACTTAAACGAATAGCATTCATTCTTTTCAAGTACATCAAAACACATCTTTATTTTTGCCAATGTATATTACCCATTTTTATCATAAATCAGTTTTCTGGTCTGACAATAATTATTTTATGTTCCCTTTGGGCCATTAGCCACTCACTAATGACTGTCAATGGTCATTATTATTATGCTGTTAGAGAAAAAATATCTCCTTTTTATAATCACTTGTTTCAATTTATTAAAGAGTACTTTTCCTTTTCAATTAGGACATTTATGATGTAGAATATTTTTAAATAATATTGATGATCCAAATAAAACACAGGTAAACATTTTGCAAATTTTAATCAGACATCGCAAGATCATATGTATCTTTGAGTATTCAAACTATATATTACAATCTTTACATAGTAAAGGACTGGATTTCACTGAAGTATTAGGTATTTAATGACTGGAATATTCCATTTGAACAGGTAAAATTATGAGTTATAAACAATTTGAGCAAAGGGTATTCCTTATAAAAGTTTTAAGTTTATTCAATGACTGCCTGGACAAAAAATAAGTTATTTTCTCATGCCTTGAACAGTTCGTAAAGAAATCTTTTTGCAGATGCTTAGGGAACCTGTATAAGGAGTCATTTGGGCTCACTGGTCAAGAAACAGAGCTTCAAAATTAGGCAGACCTGGATTCTAATCCCAACCAGACCACTTGTGCACTATATAACCTTTGATTGATTATCCAAATTACTTAAATTAATTATTTAATTTTTTAAATATTTTTAGAGACCTTCTGGTTTCCCATACATACACAGCAATGAGAATACCCACTTCATAGCATTGCTGTTGAGAAGATTAAATGAGCACATGTAAACCACACAACTTCGCATAGAATTCCTTCAATAAATGGTAGTTACTATGATTAGCATAATATTTATTTAAACTGATGTCATTTGTATATACTTTGTTTACATTTGCTCCAAAAGTTTGTTTAAAATTAAAGGCATTTCTTGAAATATTAAATATGGTGAAATTTGCTACATTTACCAATCTCACTTGGATAATGAAAATTTGTAAGTTCATTCATATTTTTTTTTATCTTGCATTGTTATGGAAAAAATACTGCACTATAGAAGCAGAGAGCTCAGGAAACCTCAGAAGTTAGTAAGCGCTAGTAGCACCTTAGAATAGTTCAAGCCGTGGCGATGCTGAGGGTACATTCATTTGGAGGCAATTACGTTTCCTCTCATTTTGTTTTACTTTTTCATGCTGCCATCCCTGGAAATATAAAGAGCTAATAAGGCTTTTTAAATGGCTGGTGCTGGTAAGTAGTCAAATATTTGGAGGCCAAGGGTCTTTAATCACCTAAGTGCTTTTCAATGAATACTGATGTGACAAAGGTTCATATTTAATTGATTCCAAAGTGACTTTATGCTAAGTAATGGTTTGCTAAAGAATTTGAAATCGTAGCTACTCCCAATTAAAAAGTATACATCTTCTATGTCAGAGTTGTTACCAGACATGTCAGAGCAAGTCACCGGGTCACTGAGATTCTGCGGACAGAAGTAGTAAATATAAGCGTATCTGTGTGCACTTGTGCAGCAGGAAAGATGAAGGAGGAGGAACTTCCAATTATTTTAAATTTATCTTATAAATATAAGTGAATTTCCCTCGAAGGTCTCTAAAAGACACAGCTAGTAGAACTGATCAACATATGACATTTTGAGAACTGAATACAAAAACACCAGAGTCATCTAAGTCCGCCAATTACCAGGGCTGGAAATACATGTTTTGTTGCAACAAAATGAATCCCAACAAGGCTTGTGTAGATCTCTAATTTTGCTAGAGGGCACATCTATATTTCAGATATTCATAAGTATTTCTTCTACTATTAGAATTTTTCTATTATTGCAAGAGCTAATGTAACTCTAAGAAGCTCGGTGAGCATTAATGTAAAAAATTACCATCCCCTCACATCGACTTACCACTGCAATCATTATTCTAACTAGAAGCATGCTAGAACAGTTTGAAAGCCAAAAGAGAGTAATCAGTGATTTAAATCACTGGTCTTATTACCTATTAACAGAAACCACCAACAGAAGTTGATTTTTAGGAGAATCAGAACAGCTGGAAAGAAAGATAAGGGGAAAGAAACTTGTGTTGAAATCCTATTTTCACTGAGCCCTTCTGTGAAGTTTAATGAGAAGGATGCTGGACTCTGTAAAGACATTTTAATTCCACTTTCATAAAGGTGGAAGAGAGCACTTACAATGCCATTTCTTTAACAAACACTTTATTTATGATAAATATTAAATTCAGGCACTATTGCCAAGAAAGCATTCACACAGGTGATGCGTTATTGTTGCATTAAGCAAAGTTAAGAGATTTTAATTGTCTTGGGTAATAATGGATCCAAATTATCTTGAATCACATACCTGTTGCATATTTCCCGGCTAATTACTGCTTTGATAGTTACAGTAAAGAAAGTTTCTCCCCTCACCTCCACACACGCATGTAACCCAAACACAGACATAAGAGTATAAATATACATACCAGAAGCACACTACTATATCTAAAAAATTTGGTTTTGCTGTTTACAGATGAGTTTAGTAGCTTTTGAAATGCATTCTTGTAAAAAAGACGATTATTCAAACCAACCAACTGGCAAATCATATTGTGAGGACTGACTGTATACATCAAGAAAGTGGTCAAGTTGTTTAGTCTCCTTAAATTTTCTACCTATTAAGAAAAAAAGGTAAATGAGAGTTTGGCTAGTTGACATGTATAAAATCAGTATCTTTGTTAAGAAAAATGTTTTTATTTCATCCTATTTAATATATGAGTTTCATAGACTTAAAACATACTTGACAATATTCTGAGCACTACAGAGAGTACCAAAGATGCCAACCCTCAAGAACCTCATACCTGTTGAGAAAAGAAAAAAAAAAAATAATGCAATAATTGAAGCACAATAGAAACTATGATATTCATGCACCGAAATGATTGCAAATGTCTCACAATTAGAAACAAGAAAGGCTACCTTTGAGTAAAATTGAGTATTTAGAAGTCTGTGAGGAGAAAGCTAGGTTCAAACAGTTCCTTGAAGATTTAGGATTAGGGACTCAGCAAGAAAGGATGACGTACTTCCTTCCTTCAAAATTACTACATTCGTAGAATATTTTCTGTTTTCCCATCAAACTTATATTCACAATATTAGCATAAACTAGAACCAATATACTCTTGACATTTGAAAAAGATGTACTGGAGGACTTTTGATCCTCGAATCACAAATGCTTCACTATCCTAAAAATTTCCCCATAAAATAAAATTGATTAAATATCTTAAGTTGCCCTTTCTGACTCTTGGTAAGATTTACTATATAGAGAAGAAAACTCTGGGGCTGGGTATAGGAAGGAGGGGCGAGATTCTCTTCTTAGCTCAAAGAGAGTGGGACCCATTCACACAGTAACCTCAGTGAGATAACAACTGGCTTTTGGGGGTGCTTAAGAATTCAGGAAAATCTCTAAGTCCCAAGGGTTTACTATATAAACCAAAGTGAAGACATTCACTTTGGGCACACCTAAATCATGTCTAGAGCTCTTTAAAAAGACAAATGCTTTTACTCCCTTCTGGACATTTTTTAAAATTCCCTATACGATTCTAATGTTCAGCTAGTAGAACCACAGAACCACCTACTAGAAAAAGTTGCCTGACCAAAATGTTTCAGTAAGTCATGTTAAAAACCTGTGAGTAATTAACTCTACTCCAACATGTCAGAATTTCCTCCCACAAATATTTCTGAAACACAAAAAAATAAATTTTAATGTCTGCATTGAAATATTTACTTGATTATCAAAATAAGGACACTAAAATACCAAAAGCTTACCAAAGAAGAGTGTGAAAAAGATGCCAGGATCTTCAGAGTTATGATGTCTTTGTGAAAAACATGATTTCAGTCTTTAAGAACTATTTTGGGTATACTCTAATGCAGTGTTGTAGAAATTGCACTTTAGAGGGATAATGCAGCTTTATATTTCCATTTATTCATCATCTGTAATCATATAGTGAACAAAATCTGGTCACAGAAGAGCCTTTCAAAAGAGTAAGATAACTTAGGAGAAATGGTAAGTTTGTCTCTTTAAGCTAACCTCTTTTAAAAAACCAAATTGTTGCTCCTTATATAATATTATAGAAGTTGACCTATTAAATGCCCAGATCCTGCCAATCTTAATGACGCTGATATTCCCTCTGTGTTTATCTTCAAGAAAATTGCTTTATAAAAAAACATGCTGCTGATTCTCTGAAAAATGAAAATCTCTTTCACTGGAAATATCAGCACAAGAAATTTCTCAAAAGGCTACAAAATTTTACTTGAAATTTTTCAAGGCACCTGGGTGGCTCAGTCAGTTAAGTGTCTGACTCTTGATCTCAGCTCAGGTCTCGATCTCATGGTCATGAGCTCAAGCCCCGCTATGGGCTCCACACTCAGTGTGAAGCCTACTTAAAAAAAAAAAAAAAAAGATATATTTTCTTGGAAGGGAATATTGAATATTGAAATTCATCAATTCTTCAAATATTAGTGGATGACATTAACAAAAATTCAAAAACACCTCGAGCATTTTTTATTAAATTGACATATTAGTTCTCTATGGTTGCTGTAATAAATTATCCAAACTTGATGGTTTACATAAACACACATTCATTCTTACACAGTTATAGAGGTAGAAGTCCAAAATCAGTTTCACTGGGCTAAAATCAAGGTGTTGGCAAGACCATGCTCCCTGAGAGGCTCTAGGGGAGAATTGCTTTTTCCAGCTTCTAGAGCTGCATTCCTTGCATTCCTTGGCTCCTGGCCCCTTGCTTGATCTTCAAAGCCAACAGCAAAGCATCTTCAAATCTCTCTCTGCTCCACCATCACATGGTAGATATTACTCAAATATCCTTTTGCTTCCATTAAACTCTTGTGATTACATCTAAGGCCTACCTACATCTCAAGGTCATTAATTTAATTGTATCTGCAAGGACCTTCCCCCACCCCTACCCTTACCCCATCCCCCCAATAAGATAACATTCACTAATTACAAGGATTAGGACCTGGATATCTTTGAGGGCCATTATTCAGCTAACCAATGTTGACAAGATAGCTCTTAATCTGAAAGTATAAAAAAGTAGCAACAGGTGAAAATTTTTGAGAAAGGAAAGTAGGGAGGGAAAAATTGTCTTACTAGATATTAAAATATGATTTAAACCTGCAGTAATTACAGAAAAAAGGGCACCAGTGTAGGCTTCTAGCTGGCCATATTGTATACATGAGAACAGAATATGTGGTAAAACATCATAAACCAATGAAAAGGAAATCAATTATTTGGAAAATGCAGTTATTGTCTTTTTTTAAAAAAAGGCAAATTAGAATATATCATGTGACACCATACTTCAGGATATATTTTAGAAGGTCTAAAAAATTTAAAGATTTTATTTATTTATTTGTCAGAGAGAGCACAAACAGGAGGAGTGGCAGGCAGAGGGAGAAGCAGGCTCCCTGCTGGGATCATGACCTGAGCCGAAGGCAGACACATAACTGACTGAGCCACCCAGGCATCCCTAGAAGGCCTAAAAAAATTTAATCACAAGTGGAAAAAAAAGTAAGATATGTCCAAGAAAAATGATAGGTATTTAACTGATTTAGTTCATTTGTAAGGACCTGCCAAATACAAAGGAAGTGAGAAGACCATAAAAAGTTTGGTCGACTTGAGTGTACAAAAATTCTAAAAGCATATCCAACAAAAATATAAACAAATTTAAGAATCAAGCAATAAATTGGAAAAATATTTGCAGTAATATTTTAAGCAACTGGTTAATATTCTTAATATAAAATTGACTTTACATTAATAAGAAAAACATAAAACAAAAATGAGAAAGTGAACAAAAGCCCACTGCTAGAAGAACTACAAATATCTAATAAACATAAAAATATGATTACTCCTGATTAATCAAATAAATGCAAGTTATACTAAGGAATGCTCTTTGTTGCCTATAAAATTGCATTATTTATAAAGAATAAAGCTCATTGTTCTTCACAGTATGTAAGACAAGTGTTTGCAAACACTGTCACAAGACTATAAATTGTTACAAATTCTCCAGAAAGAAATTTGGCACTATATACCTGGTCTTTAAAAAGGTATGTTCTCTTTAATCCTGTAATTCCATCTTCCTCATAGTGTATCCTAAAGAAATAATCAAAGGTATAAATGGAGACATTGTACAAACATATTCATAGCAATGTTTCTTAAAATAGTTTTCAAAAAGTGAAAGGAAGATACATACTAAAACAGAAGTGGCTGAAGAAGTGATCCATGTGACCAAATAATATACAAATACTAAAAGTTATGTTATAAACATATTTTTAATGACCGGAAAAATACCCACAGTAAAATGCTAAGTTATTAAAGCAAAATCCTAATTTGGAGATAATATTTTCAAACACAAATGCACACTATATACAGTTCTCAGCATATTGCTGGGCAAACCTTATATGGACAAGTGAATTGTATTCAGTAAATAAAATTTTAGGGACACCTGGGTGGCTTAGTCAGTTAAGCATCTGCCTTCAGCTCAGGTCATGATCTCAGGGTCCTGGGATCGAGTCCTGCATTGGGCTCCCTGCTCAGCAGGGAATCCACCTCTCCCTTCTCTTCTGCCCCTCTTCCTGCTTGTGCTCTCTCTCTCTCTATCTCTCTCTGACAAATAAATGAATAAAACCTTTAAAAAAATTTAATGACAAACTGTGATATTGACTATGAAGAGGCAGAGACTAGTAATCAAAGGTAACTGGGGATGAAGGGTGTCTCCTTAGTTGGGGCAGTCATGAGAGGCCTCTGTGAGGCCTCATTTAACCTGAGACAGGAAAGAAGGAAGGGAGGGAGGGAGGAAAGAAAGGAAGGAAGGAAGGAAGGAAGGAAGGAAGGAAGGAAGGAAGGAAGGAAGGAAGGAAGGAAGGAAGGAAGGAAGGAAGGAAAAAAGGAGGGAGGGAGGTAGGGGGGGCGAGGAAAGGAAAGACAGATCCAGCAAAGAGCCGATTAGACAACATTCTGGGCAGAAGGACCAGTGTCTGGAAAGGCTCTGGGAAAGGGAAAGCACTTAGTAGGTTCAGAGCTTTGAAAAGAGGCTGATGGGGTTAGAAGGTGGGAGGTAAGGGGCAGAGGGGCTTGGGATGTGGTTGGTAGAGATAAAAATGCTCATATGGTGCAGTAATTGAGGTCACAGTGGTACTTATACCTAATGTTAATATCTCCAGGTATTTATTTAATATGCCATTGTAAATATCCATATTTTTCCACTACAATCAAGATTGAGCAATACTTTCAATGTTAAAAAAAAAATCTCATTTAATTTTTATGATTTCCCCTTTTATAAGTAAGGAAACCAGGGCTTTGGCAGTCCCAGTACGTAGTTAGTGTGTGGCAGAGTGGGATTCGAACTGGGGGCCGTTGCAGTTCCAAGCCTGTGTGTTAGCCATTCTTTTATACTGCATTTCTGGAACATTACTGTTAATGTAACTTAGAAATTGTGAATTTGTGATACAAAGGGGTAAGTACTAAACTTCCAGTTGTAAGATAAATAAGCACTAGGGTTGTGATGTACAACATGAGGACTCTGGCCAGCACTGCTGTCTGTCCTGTGTGACAGGACACTTGTTAAGAGATTAAATCCTGAGTTCTCATCACAAGGAGGTTTTTTTTCTTTCCTTTTTTTCTTTCCTCTTTATTGTATCTATATGAGAAGATGAATGCTGGTTGAACCTACCATGGTACTCATTTCACAATATATGTAAATCGAACCACCATGCTGTATACCTTCAACTTATATATATATATATAGTGATGTATGTTGGCTATTCCTCAATAAAACTGGAAAACAATAAAACAAGAACACTTCGGGGGCGGGGAGTGTGAGTACTGGTCTTCAAACAACCATTTACTGTGAAATCTTAAACTACGTATCTCTAGGCCTCACTTTACTCATCTCTAAAATAGGACCCATCACCCAGTCTTCCTCCTTTACAAGCCACTAATATCAGATAATATATGGAGTTGTTCTTTGTAATTGGTATGTGTAGGACACCATGATATGACTCTGAAAAAAACTAGATTGCTCAACATCTGGCCACTACATGAGGAAGCTCATAGATGAAACAACATGCATGAAATAATATAAAAATTCAAGAAATAAGTTCACAGTAATAATTCTAAAGACGTACTTCAAATGACAGAGCTCCATTAAATCAATTGTAACATTTCTGTTATTACCACATTATTATGACCATAATGAACATAAGAAATACCTGGCATTTACAGAGTTTCTTTCATCTAAATATTCCCATAGAGCTCAATCAACTTTATGTGCAAATTGATTATGAGCTATAAATAGGTGATACCGAGGAGGCAGCATAAATCACACTAACAACAATGCAGATCTCTCTTCTTTCCACCAATTCCTTTTATCCAAGCTTACTAATTGGTGCAAGAACAAGAGCCAAATATCTTTTAAAATAATGAAAATGGAAGATAATTTTAAGAAGCCTCTTATCAAGGGCCCAGTCTAGCAAAAGGACTTGGAAAATAGAGTGAATAATTTTATAATATAGTTATCATCATTTGCATTTTATGCTTAAGGCAGGGATATACTTTTAGAAGACAGATCAACTTTATAAATCAACCGTATATGAGAGAAAACATAGGAACTGTCTTCCTGGCTGGTTATAACAATGTCGGTATATATATGTCTCCTGGCACTTCCCCAAACTACAAAAATCAGATGCCCACTTTCTCATGCCTTCATAGTTTTATTTTCTAAAGGGCAGATTCCAGTTTTCACCTCTTAATCTCAATAAAATAGTACATAAACTCCAATAACGATCAACAACTGCTTAATAATATTAGCAGTTACCAAATATGCTGGGACTGCTCTATCCAATACAAGAGCCACTGGCCACATGTGGCTACTGAGCACTTGAATATGGCTATGTGATTGAGAAACTGGATTGTTTATTTCATTTTAATTAATATAAATTTAAACTTTAAAACTTTACCAAATGTAATTATGTTTGAAACAACTGGGACATGTGAATCTACTTTCTCAGTAGTCAATTCTATAAAATCTAAGTACAGGTCAAGTATTTCTGATAAAAATTTAGCATCCAAGGAGAGATGTAATAAAAGTGAATAGTACAAGATTTGAAAGACTTAGTAGGAAAAAAAAGAATGTAAATTATCTCATTAATAATTTTTATACTGATTACGAGCTGAACTGATAATGTTTTAGATATATTGAGCTAAATAAAATATATTAAGACCTGTTTCTTTTCTTTTTTTTTTTCTGCGACTATTAGAAAATTTTAAAAGTGTATTCAAGATCCACATTATGTTTCTATTGGACAACTGTTTTGGGGGCTTGAATTTCTGTTTCCACCTTTCTGCACTTCCTCTAGATGGCAGGAGTCACTGAGACAATTCAAGGAACTCTTAACCCAGCTGAAGAAGCACAACATATATTCTTTTCATTGCTGTCCCACTCTGACCAGAACCGAGCCCATCCTTCACCCTCCAGACCTTTACCTTCTCCATTTCTTGGCCCTTGCCTGGCTGCCATCCACTTCTTCAGCTCTCCTTACTAACATTTTCCATGAGTTCTTGCCCATGAGTCCCAATAACCCACCCATAAGCACTTAATTGAATGCCCCACAGGAACAGTTGAAAACCTTTTTGGTTCTTTCCAAGTTCTTAAACTTTTACCCACATCAATAGTTTGAGAGAAATTTAAGGCCAGTGGAACTCTTAGCTCCCTTCCTTTCAGCCTCAAACATTTTCTAAGTCATCCCTTTCTGCCTCTTCCCTCAATGTGTTCTGTCTCATTTCAAGTCCAATGACTTTGTCTTTACTCATGTTTGTGACTGAATCTCCTTCCTTACCCTAAGTAGCCTCAGCCTCTCCTAACTTCCATTTCCCCCTTCTGCTGATTACCTTTCCCTAACTCTTCAGATGGAGAAGCCCCAGTCCTCTTGGACTCTGAGTCAGAGCAGGGAGGTGACCTAAGCAGTAGGCTTTTTTGGCTTCTGTGAGCCAGATCCCCTCTCCAGGCTGCTGGGGAGAGTCACACGTCCCCATTCTCTGGTCCAAGCCTTACTCCAGTCAGTAATGCTGAGTAGTAAAACAGTGAGCAATCTGGTTTCACAATAACATGGTTTCTAATTTAATACTGATTTTGACCAAACTCAAGAGTGAGGTGACAAGCCTGCAATACCTGGATAATCTCAGAATACCAGCTTGGAGTCATGTGCTTTCGCTAAACTCCAAACCTCTCCCTCCTTTGTTCTCTTGCTTTACTCTCTCCAGGCTCCTGCTGGAGCCATATCAGGCCACACTTCCTGTCATTATCATGTCATCATAGTACGGGGAGTAGCTGGGCCCAGGCTCCCTTGTTTAGCCCCTCCTCAGTCCTGCCTCGAAGATAACCCTGTTGCTGGTTGGTTTCCCTCCAAGTGTGTGCACACCATATGTGACCCAAACTGCTGTGATCAAAACTACTTAAGAGCCTAATACCCTTTTCCGGCAGAGCTCTCTGATGCCCACCAATGTTAAATCAACCTGTTTTCCACCGTTCTCATCTTCGGGTCTGTTTTTTGCCACAGGTCTTCTTTCATTTGCTTATATCTAGTTATTTCTACAGCAGAATTATTATTCATTTTATGTGTAGTTTATTCTCTGTGATGATTCTTTCATTCCTTCTCCTTCACCTGTAAATACATTCAAAACATATTCCAAGAACCAGACCCCTTTCCTCTTCCTCCTCAAACTCCTAATCCATTTCTCCCCTTTTATTAACTCCTCACCTTCATACGATCTGAGTTTCACCCTCTATTTCCTCTAAGGAAATTATTTTTCTAGATCATTAATATGTGCCTGATTTGCAAATTCAAGCCATTATGTTCTTCATCTACTCATTCTGTTTGCTATTCATAACTCTCTCTCTTGACCTCCTCAGTAGGGTATTCTCCTAGTTTCATGGTTGGGCTTAGTCAGCCAGACTCTTTTCTTCAGCCAGACTGACTCTCTATAGGTATCTGTAAGGATTCTAGGCTCTCTCTTTGCCTTTCCCGCTCCACAACTTAATTACCACTGTAGTAATGATTCCCAAATATGCTCCCTATTCCTGATTCAGACCATGCATCTTTAATCACCTGTGGGACATCATTTCATAGATAAATTATAGGTGTTTGAAATTTAGTATTTGTACTGCTAAACACATCTTCTTCCACTAGTTATTCCTTTCTACCCCATATTTCCTCTATCTGTTATATTCTGTATCTCAATAAATAGAATCACCATCCCCCAGTATGTCAAGCTCAAAACTTTGGAGACATCTTCAAGAACTTTATCTTTGTATTAAAGTATTTTCTTTCTCTATCCCTTCCAAGTGGTATCAAATCCTGTCAGTTGGTTCCGGAGGTATCTCTCACCCTCAGTCCTTCAATCTGGTCTCCTTGCCATTGTCCTGGGTCCAGTCATCATTAGGCTTGTCAAGAGCATTCCAGTGGTTTCCTGAGTGCTCTGGGCTATCTTGTCACCAAAGTTAGCTCCAAACCCAAGCCTGATCATATCAATCATTCCCCTTCTGAAAACATTTAATGGCGCTCAACTGCACATAAAACAAAATCAAATATCTTGTATGAACTGGCTGTAGCAGATTTTCCATTTTACCTCTCATATGCCACTCCCATTGTAACTGGTGCTGTGGTCACACATGTGATTCAACGCATCAGAAACATTTCCTATAGTTTCCTGACTCTGCCTTTCCCATGATGTCCCCGGAGCCTTCAATACTCTGACCTCATTTCCCCCTATTGAATTTCTGCAGTCTTCAGGCAATGCTTCCTCTATCAGGTCTGCTAGGGATTCCTTTCAGACAAAACGAATCTCTCCCTCCTCTATTTATTACTGCACTTTCTACTTCCACTCTAATTCTTATGGTAGGCTGCAGTGTTTCTTCTCTTTGCCATGGTCTCTCCACTAAATTGTGAGTTTCCAGATGCAAAACCATGTCTCATTCAATTTCATTTCCCTCCTACTCCTCAGAGTAAGTAGATACACAGTAGTAGATACACAGTAAACATTGACTGAGTTGTTGAAATCAAAGAAACTAGATTATAACAAAGGTCAACCTTTCCTTAGAAATTGTAAAATTCTAAGAAGAGTTCTAATATTTGTCACACTGGCCAGGGTAGGGAATTAAGGTCTTTCTTTAAAGCTAAACAGATACTCAGGAGTCCTGAGTATGGCAAAGCTTTTAGATATTAGAATTGCTTTCCATTTAAGAAACCTATTTAGCTTTTCCTATACTGTCTCTCCCATTCTTCCTATTCTTCTGAGTAAAAAATGAAATTGTACAAACTTTCCAAAAGTCAGATTAACAAATAAAAGTGGATATGCATTCTCTAGCTGAACTCATGGGGGTTGTCCTTCAGATAACATCATGGTTTCTTTTCTATTTTGTCCTTTCACATGCTCATTCAGCCGACGCATATCCACTAAGGACACAATGGGGTCCTAGCGTTGTGCTCATGTTTTGATGATTAAAAAAAAACAATTACAGACTCAGGTGAGAGTTATTAAGAAAGCTTCCATGGAACTGAGCCTTGGAAGGGGGATCTCCCATGGGCAGATATATGGTAAACAGAGAAAATGGAAAGAGCTTTCCAAGTTGGAAGAAAGAAAGAGAAACAATAAACAAATGCATGCAAACAGTTGCAATGTGTGTACTATTGAGGGATGCAATCTGGTGAGCAGTCTAACTAGAAAAGATGGTGAATCCTAGAATCATAATTTTCAAGTGGATCAGTCACTGACTCCTTCCAGTGGAATCAGACAAAAGAGCACAATATGTAAAATGAAAGCACCTCAGTCAAAGGTTGGGGAATGAAAGATGGGAGGCCTGCCTGCTCAGTTGTTGCCTCGTGATAGCCCCCTTCCCACAGGCCCCGACTTCCCTCTCTGGAGCTCCTCTCAGTAAATTTGGAAAATCACCAGCCAAGTGAAAAACAGAAAATAAGAAGTAGGATGGGGGCCAAAGTGTGGAGCACCATGTTACCTGACCCCAGTGCATGCTCATCACTGACACTTCTTTCTCACACAGTATGTAGCCCACTGCACATGCAGGTCCTTTATAATTTGTAAGCTAAATAAATCATTTGTATGTCCATGTGGCTAGTCCCATGCTTTGTATATATCTGGCACCCAAAATTATTTTAGAAATTTTGAAGTGAGTGGACAAATGGAGAGCTGAATTAATGAATGCCAGCCTCCACTGAAATAAACAGTGTCTCTCCAAAGTCTTTGTCAATCGTTCTTTGCACTCTAGTTTAACCCCACCCATTTCTAGCTGGGAAATAAGCTTTGAATGTGAATGCACAGCCTCAGGCTAAACCAGCCTCAACAGAAGACTTCACTGTGACTCCACCTCTATCAGAGTTTAAGGATGCACATCCAAAGGCATTCTGATGACTCCTGAAAAAAGAGAAGCCTCCCAAGCACACTTCTTTCTCACTGCCTTAATTAATAATTCACAAGCTTCCTCAAGGTGCAGAGACTGCACAGGGCTACTTTGCCAATCTCAGAGGAAATGGCAGATCCTTTATTTAAAGTGAGAAATACTCTAAAGGCACAATGTGGTCAGAGGTTTTAGCCAATTCTCAGCACATGCAAATAACCTTACAGTGTGGAAGAGACATCTGGGAATGGACTTGAAAGGATGACAACAGGCTGTTTTCTATTATGTCCTTGTAACCTTTTGGGCCATAGCATTCATATACTTGTGTTCTTTATCTTGGGGATAATACAAGTAGAGAGGCATCATGATTAAGGGAGCATTGCACATGGACAGGCTGATTAAAAACCACAGACTTGGTATTTCATCCAAATAGAAAAACTGAAAAGAAAAACTCCTGGATATATAGGGGAAATAAAACCAGCAGTTTGATTTTTTTAATGAAGGTATTAAATAAAAAACAGAAAACACTGCCATCATTTTTCAGATACCCAAAATTTCCCCTAAGTAGCTGTTACCCCCTAAATGTTCCTTAAGTGTGAGAAGAAAAAGAAAGCATTGTGCATTGAAAATGATAGTTTTCTTTTCCTTCCCTCTTTTTCCTTTGCCTTATATCTATTTGCCAGTTAGATTTCTCTGACTCTATAGCTCACAGGCCCCTAAATTTCACTATCAGACTAATAAATCTCAGCTAGGACAAAGCATTTATTTAACACATCTTTATGGGCATCTACTTGGTGCCACACAGTATGTTAGTTGCTGACAATGTACTGATTTAAAATAAATGAATAACTAAATAAATAAGCAAGCAAACGTGCAAACCCCTCCTCAAATTTAGAATCTAGTGTGAGAGACAGACATCAATCGAATAATCATAAAAACAAATGTAATATTACAACTCTCACATAAGATATATGGTATTGTGCAAGGATAAAAGGAGAGCTCACCTCTTTGGTAAGCTCAGGGGAACTCTCCCTAAGATGTGTAAGATGTGACAATTGTCCTGAGAGTGGAAGGATGAGTAAGAATAAACTAGGGAAAGGGAGTTGGGGAGAATGGAGTGTGGTGGGGATGAAGATCATAATTAGCAGAATAGAATGTCATAGACAATGCTTTCATGGTTCTCAGTAGGACTAGTGGGGTTAGTGCAGAGAGTGTGGGGGCATGGTTCCAGATGAGACTGATGAAGTAGGTAGAGGACAGCCATACAGAACATTGTAGGTCATGACAAAAAATTTGGTTTTATTTTAAGCACAATGCAAATCTATTGGGAAGTTTTCAGGAAGTTTTGGGGATGATGTTACATGATTAGATTTGCTTTTCGAAAAGATTGCTATGGTTGCATCATTTAGGAGGTAAGAAAGCCTTGAGATGATTTAGAAGTAATGAGAGATTGGACTAGGGTAGCAGCTATGAAGATGGAGAGTAGATAAAATGGAAAGATATGTAAAAGTAGAATCTGCAGGAAAAACTGGTGATAGAAGCTAAGGAAGAGAAACGTGTCAAAGATGGCTAAGGATTCTGCCTTGTAAAACTAGATGGATGTCAACAATGAGATACCACTCCATCCCTTTTAGACTGGCTAAAATCTAAAACACTGACAACACCAAATGCTGGTGAGGATGTGGGGCAACACGAAATTTCATTCATTGCTGGTGGGAATGCAAAATGATATTGCCACTTTGGAATTCAGTCTGGCAGTTTCTTACAAAGCTAAACATAGTTTAACATATGATCCAGTAATTATGCTCATAGGTATTTATCCAAATGAGTTGAAGAATTATGGCCACACAAAAACTTGCACATTAATAATAGCATTTTCATAATTGCCAAAAATTGGAAGCAATCAAGATGTCCTTCAATAAGTGAATGACTAAACAAATTGTGGTACATGCATATACTGGAATATTATTTAACAATAAAAATAAATGATCTCTCAAGCTAGAAAAAAGACATGGAGGAATCTTAAATGCATTTTGCTAAGTGAAAGAAGCTAACATGCTGTATGATTCCAAATATATGACATTCTGGAAAAGGCCAAACTATGGAAACAGTAAAAAGAGCAGATCAGTGGTCACAGAAGAGGGGGAGGGGTATGTGTAGTGGGGAGGAATGGGTAGGTGGAGCACAGGGGATTTTCAGAGCAGTGAAAGTATCCTGTATAGTACTGTAATTGTGGATACATTATGTCCTACATTTGGCAAAACCCATGGAACTATACAATACAAAGTGTGAACCTTAATGTAACCAATGTAATTTCATTAATAATCAATATTATCAATATTAGTTCATCACTTGTAACAAATACACCACATCAATGCAAAAATTAACAATAGGATAAACTGAGGGCAGGAAGAGAGGAAGAATATGGGAACTTTCTGTACTTTCTACTTAGTTTTTCTTTAAACCAAAAACTGTTCTATGAAATTAAGTCTATTAATTTTAAAAACTTCGAATACATATTTTAAAAAGGAAATGGACAGTAGTGATATTCAAATATGAATGACTGGAAAAGAGTCAGGTTTGGGAAAAGATCATTATTTTGGTTTCAGATATACAGAGTTTAAAGTACCTTCAGATATGTAAAGGATATGTCAAGGAGTAATTGAATATACAGGTCTTGAGTTCAGAGGAGAGATCTAAGCTGGAATTATAAATGTTAATCATTTGCAAATAGTGACAATTTATGTTAAAAGCATCAGTGGAATCTCCCAGGTGAAATTATACAGGCCATGCTTTGGCATTGGCTCCTAAACACATAGGGACAAGAAAGGAAATAAAGAATTGGCTGCATTTTGTATTAGTTTTGTTTGTTTGTTTTGTTCTGTTTTGCCTGATTTTGTAAAAAATGGGTGTTAGAGAAATTTTGGAAGCAAGCATCTCAGAAAACTGGCCAAGAAATAAAGAGAAAAAGATGATACTGGGAACCAGAAACATCTTTCTCTGGTAAAGTAAAATTCACAGAGGAGAGAGGAACAAGGAACAATCTTGATAAGATTAAATAGAATAATGGGGTGCCTGGTTGGCTCAGTTGGTTAAGCCTCTGCCTTCAGCTCAAGTCATGACCCCAGGGTCCTGGGATCAAGCCCTACAATGGGCTCCCCGCAAAGCAGGAAGTCTCCTTGTCCCTCTCCTTCCGCCTTTTGCCAACCCCCCACCCCCGCACTCCTGCTCTAGCTCTCTCTCTCGCAAATAAATAAATAAAATCTTTTTTAAAAAAAGATTAAATAGAATATTGGTGATTCATTCAAAACTAGGGTGAGCAACACTGACTACTATATTACCTATGGATTCTTGGAATGGGGGGAAAAAAGATGAATTGAGAATTCTACAAACCAGTGGGGGATTAGAGCCAGTGATAGTAGAAGGAGGAGCAAGAAGGTTAGCTGGGCTAGATTTCAGTGGATATTCCTATGCTGAGACTCATAATATATAGGATCTAGCCCTAAAATAGTTGTGCTCTGAATATATATTCAGTTTGACTTCCAAAGGGAGCAGAAATTGGTGCATAAAGGGATTTTTGGAAATTTGGGAAGATGGGCAGCCCAGGAACCAGTTGCACCTCACAGTTTGACATACCAGTTTAGCAGGGCTTACATAATCATTTCAAGGTAAGGTAAGTAGAGTTTACATAATATCTCAGATTTCCAGGATCTCTCAATTATCTAAGGTAGTCTGTAGAATTTATGTCCCACAACTAAGCTTTTTCTATGTGAATACTTTTCAATATAATTCTTGGTAACAGTGTATGCCTAGTATTTCACATCTCCCTAGGAGTATTAATAAGGGGACTATGACACTCCAGGAATAACCCATAAAACAAATTACCTGGGGAAAAAAGTATTTATATATATTCATTGAGACAGCAACATCTGGTAATAGACTAGGTAATTCAAACCAACATTCCCTCTTGGAATAATTGAAAAACATAGACATCAGAGAGCTAATGAGATAGTGAACTATGAGGGCTTGACACGAGTGAGCTGATTTCAAGAAGGGGAGCCCAGCTTTTTAAACTTCTTTTCTTTAGAAACATTTATTGGTTTCAGAGAGGATGGCTAAGAAGGCAAGAAGTGCTTTGGGTCACCTTCTGTGGCTAAAGGGATGGAGATCAGAAACCATAACCCACTAATGGTGGCCCCCGTTACTCCTCCTTCCTTTGGGGGGAATCACAAAAGGGTAACAACGAAAAGCAAGAGTGAACTGGAAGGAGGCAGTACTCAGGTCTTCACAGGGATTATAGCTCAGTTTGAAATCATTTTAATCTATAAAGTTGGATTGCCGTGTTTCTAAATTAGCAATGCCCTCAAGTACCTGGCAGAAGCAAACTATACATCCTTCTCTAGAAGGACATAACATCATCTTAGGTCACACATTTTTTTCTACAAACAATTTTGGAAATATAATGCCTGGCATAGAATCATAAACAACATAGCATATGAGGGTGAGGAGATAAGACAACATGAACAAAAACAACAGAAACAATAAACAACAGAAGACTCATAAGGAAGGGTTCAATATCCTCAAATCATCATACACACTTTTAAAAAAACTATACTTACTGTGTTCAAGAAATAAAAGACTAGATTAAAAAATTTTAACATAACATTAACAACTATTGAAAGAGCACCAAATACAAGTTCTAGAACTGAAAAATAACCAAAAATAAGAAATGGATAGAATGCCATCAGACCCACACTAAAATATATACTAAAGGTATTTTATAGGCAGAAAGATAATGATCCCAGATGGAAGATGAGAGACGGAGAAAGGAAAAAGAAGCATTGAAATAACAAGTTCCCAGGAAAATATAAATTAATATTAACTGAATAAATCAATATTTATAATGCCTTGGAATTAAAATATACAATGAAATAAAATACAGGACAACAATAGCATGTAGATTGGAAGATCACTGCATTGTCTAGGTAAAAATGCCAATTAATATTAGCCATTGACAAATTAAGAATGAATACTCTAATCTCCAGGTAACCACTGAGAAGATGGTAAAAGAATATATATCCTTTGAGCACATAGAAGAAAAAATAATAATAAAGAAGAGAAAAAGGAACATAGTGCACTAAGATTGCAAATTTCAATCAAAATACATGAGTAATTACATTAAGGCAAATGAACTAAATGTTCCAATTCAAAGACATATGTTGTCAGATTGCATTTTAAAATAACCTTATATATTGTTCACAAAGCAACAAGGATATAGTAAACTTAAGAAGCAAAAAATGGAAGAAGGTCATGAAAACACTAACCAACAAAAGGCTGGAGTCATTACACTAATATCAAAATCAGTTTTAAGTAAAAGAGCATTACTGGGGAGAAGGAAGTACACATTATACAGATAAAACATTTAATTTACCAGGAAGATATAAAAACACTAAATTTTTTTGCACCGAATAAAGTAGCTGTAAATCTTTAAAGCAAAATCTTCACAGGGGTAAAAGAAGAAATACACAATTCCACAATCATATTGGAAGATTTTTAACACATTTTTCTCAGTAATTCATGGAACGAGCAGACAAAAATTCAGTAAGGATGTAGAATAGTTGCATAACACAATCGATCAGTTTTACCTACTAAACATATGGAAAACAATTTACCCAACAACTGCAGAACAAACATTTTTTAAAAATACACAGAACATTTACAAAAATTAATCATATGCTGGGTAATAAACAAGTATAACAAATATAAAAAAATTAAAATCATGTAATATATGGTCTCTGACAGTGACATTTAGTTAGAAATTAATAACAAGAAGATAACTAGAAAATCATTATATTTTGAAATTAAGAAATACAGTTCCAAATAACCCATGGGTCAATAAAAACTATCACCATTAAAATTAGTAATAAAATATTTTGAACTGATTGATAGTCCCAAATACACTATCCATCAAAACCTGTGTAATACAAGTAAGTTTCCATAGAGTAATAATTTAGAGCTTCAACTGCATATATGAAGTGAAGAAACTTATGGATAAATCTCACTCAAAATAGGAAAAATCCTAAACAAGATCTATATAAACCAAAGTTAGTAATATTTTGAAAAGGAAATAACATACCAAACCAAACTGCTTTATTTTAGGAACTCAACAGAACTCAACATTCAAAATGCAATTAATGTAATTCAAACATCAACAGAATCAAGAAATCACATGATTGTCTCAATAGTTTCAGAAAAATGGTTTGACAAAATTCACTATCCATTTGTATATAGCAAATTAGGTATAGAAAGGAATATCCTAAATCTGATAAATCATGTCTACTAAAAAACACCTTCAGCAAGCATCGTATTTAATCATGATGTGTTAAGAAGCTTTCCACTGAGACTGCTAATACCACTTCTTTTAAAATTCTACAGGGGTTTTGTGTCATTCAGATTCCTGACAGGAAACAGAACACACGAAAGCAGCTTAATTGAAAAGAGGTGCTCGCAGCGAGAGGGACACCAGCAAGGACTGGTGAAATGTCAGAAATGGGAAGAGTGCGGCCCCATCCCCATCACTGGGCCAGAATAGCAAAGGGAGTGGACAATGATGGGGGCACTTGGTGGGGGAAATTTCATTTCTGGAATTTTGGCAAAGTTCCATTTCCTGGACTCTGGCGTTTCCATGGATGGCTGCTTTGTGACAATCACTGACTGTATGTGTTTGCTCTCTGCACAGTAAGAAGGTTAAACATTAAAATAAGAAAATTGCTGATGCGGATGTTGTAACTACATGTCAATGAAAGTAAGTGGATGTCACATGCAGATACAAAATAATTAGAATAAAGATAATTATATATTCACAAACCGTTAATTAAAGCAATTATAAGGTTGGCATGAAAGCAGTTTCCTAGGACTTCTAAGGAAACCCCAAAATTAAAAAGGAGCAAAGACAGGAAAGTAAAAACAAAAATGAGTTTAGATTTATCCCTTAAGATCTTATTCACAGCTTTCTTTCTCTTCTTTCCCTCAGGAGTGTTTAAGGGCACTCCTGGAAGTCTAACAATTTTGTGGCCAAATCTCAAAGACTAAGACAGGATCTAAGAGAAAGACTCAGTGGGCAGGGCTCAAGGATGACCCATCACCTAACTTCAAGTGGAGTAACTCTGCTTTCATCTGTCCAAATATATGAGGTTTCTCTCTAAGACTAGATTTGAAAAAGGAATTCTTCTTTAAAAAAAAAAAAAGCACCAATTTTGTGAATAAGTAAACCAAGTCCCCAAGGATGGAATGACTAACCCAAGGTCATTATACACAAATACTAGCCAAGTCATTTGGCTAACGCAGGTCTTTTGAGACCCCAGCACATGCTTTTTCTTTTACAACACAGATCACTCACTCATAATGTTCTCTCAGGGTACAAAAGTGATCCTAAAATAAAGAAACCAACAAAGGAAACAAAAATCCATTCTGTTAATTACCATGACTTGTGACTATTTTAGTATGTCATACTTTTTGTCAGGAAGATCTCTGAATCACCTTGTCAAGTCTATAGCAATTGCCTTTGCTCCCTGAAGTTGAACCCTTTACTCCCTAAACCTGTCAGACCTTCCTGAAGTCCAGCTAGCCAGTGCTGAACTTTTGGTGATCACACCTCTGTAACCCATACTAGAAAAGCAGAAAGAAATACTATACTATTTGATGAACTTTAGGAAAGTTCATCCACATAATTAAACAGCTGAACACCATGTAATTAAATTGTTAAAAAGCATTTAGAGGTATTTACAATTTAAAAGGTAAAAAACTTCTATGAACTAAATAACAAATTGCAAAAGTATAACTTACAATGAGTAGCTAAATATATTGTACCTCTATTGTTTTCTGGTTGCAAGTAGTTTCCTTAAAAACACTATTATATGATGGGCCAAAGAGGCCAGCCTAATATATGTTTCAGTTTAGTTGAAAAGGAAGGTCAATGGTATTTTAACCCCAAATGCTGATGGATAATGAGAGCTCATTGCCTAAGGCACAACTAGATCTAACGAAATAAAATCAAACTCACAGAAATCAATATTTAAACACAGTAACTAACACATCCCATCCACCTATTTTTTCTGGCAGATCTGTACACAGACGTATTTGTTGTCATTTACATTTTAAGATTTATCAATAGGAATGTTAGGGAGTTGGCCTTGGGAGCTTATTTCTAAGTAAAAAGTAATAAAAACCACAAAGTCTCTTAAGAAAACAATTTCAAGAACGTCATCCTTGAAGATGAGTTTATAAATACAACAGCTCATGTTTACCATCAGGTAGTTAAAGCATCATTTACACAAATTCTATAGAAGCTATCATAGGCATTCTTAGCTGGTAAATCAGTATCTGTTTCCTTCTGGCTTAAGAACCTTTTGTTGAGGGCAGGAATGTGACTAGATCCGTGTGATAGTCCAGCTTTCCCAGTGTCCACAGGAAGGAGATAGGGTGACTCATCATTCTGAAAGGGAGTATGAACCAAGATATGTTGGTGTGGCCTCTGGGAAGGCATGAACACCCCAGTAAAAGGGGATATATACTTGTAGTGAGGTTCTTTCCCCTTCTTAGTGCATTCATTGAAAAGCATGCAATTGCTAGAATTGGTGACACTATACAACCATGAGGCAACAAGCATTAGAAAACTAAGAAAAGGAATTCCCCATTTGTCTGCCTCCAAACCACTTATTATATGAAAAAAAAAAAAAACAGATTTATAATGTTAAGCCTCTGTAAGTTGAATATGCCATTACTTACAGCTGAAAGCATTTCTAATAGGCTTTTTATAATTTTATTTCTATTTGATAGAAATCTTTCTAAAATATCACATTCTCCTCCCTTACTAAAAATAAGAGATTGGATTTTTTTTTACATTTGTTCCTTAATGACTCAGCATCGTATTAAGATGTGAAGTTAGGTTTGGGTTTTTTTGTTTGTTTGTTTGTTTGTTTTATATATACCAGCCAGAAAATACCATTTCTATTGTTACATCCTAGGCTGGGACTAGAGTAAGGCAAATGAGGCACTCACTGAAGGTTCAAAATTTGAGGGGGATTCAAAAAGCTCAGTAATCCAGTTTTTTTTAAAGAGAGAGAGGTTGGCGGGGCAGGGAGACAGATAGAGAGGGATAGAGAGAATCCTAAGCAGACTCCACAGCCAGCATAGAGCCCAAGGCGGGGCTCTATCGCATGACCCCGAGATCATGACCTGAGCCAAAATCAAGAGTCAGGCACTTAAATGACTGGGGCACCCCCAGATAAATATTTTAATAAAAAATCTTTTTAAAACTCGAAATTAATTAATAAAATTCATGACAAGCAAAAGTTATCAAAGTATTTAAAAATTCAAGATCAATATTACTGATTTTTCCTTTCATCTTGGCTCCAACATGGCTCAGCATAGTGCTACTCTTGCTATTCTCTCACTAGTACCACTTATTTCATAATAGAACAAATCTCTTCTCTTGACAGAGAAGAATTGAAGATGAAGAAACTAAAGACCAAGCTCTCCTGTACATTTCCTGTAATGTGCATAGGCTTTGTGACAGTTTCTTTCCCTTCTTGTTTAGAAGGCTTCGTTCAATTATATGTAGAAATCTGGTTGTGTTTCCAGGTGGTTATAGTCACCAGAATTCTCTATTCTATATCAATGAAGTACTGTATTAATTCAACAGTGCCCTAATCAGACCCGAAATTCATGAAGTTATCTAAATATAAACGTGTCTTTAAAACCCATAAATATATACAACCATTCCTGGAATGACAATTCCTTAAGATTTTGATTTGGTTCAGTAAACATTTATTGAGTACTTTATAGTCATCAGGAGCTGTAGACTTTGAGGATGCAAAACTGAGGGAAAAAAGATCCCTATATTGTTTGCAATATTTTTAAACACTCATTTTTCAATTGCCTGTGGGACTGAAATGCAGCACTGTCTTATGATTAAATATCGGGTGAACTGATGATGGAATAGCTAATATTTCAAGAACAAAGAGACTGCTTTTTGCCGTAAATGTGAAATTACACCATGTTTAGCTAAGTCTTCTAACTGTCCCATGGGAATAGCAACTGAGAGCAGGTGCAAATGTGGAACAAATGTCTGGAAGGATAATAATGGAGCACAGCGTCTGGGTATTCTCCAGTCCACCAGGAATAAAACTGACTAGATTAGAGCTTTTGTGGGAGGGAGGGTCAAAGAGCAAAGGCCTTCTCCTTTCTGTCCCTAGGCAAGCTCATCTAGTTCAGAAAGGACAGAGTCAAGCTCTGTGTGTCAGACGTAGGCCTTTTCATGCCACCAATCAGTGAGATGAGAGGCTCTTTATGCTCCCTATAGGATATCAGTGGAATTAGTGATGAGAGGCAACATGCATCAGTGAAAACTCATTATGACTCATCCCTTTTCAATTATCTAAGAGTCTCCCTCTGTGATACAGGAATCATCAAAGAACTGGGACTTAAGTGATTTAAAATGTTTTTTTTTTAAAAAAGTCATAAAGAATGGTAGGTTCTATAAAATTGAATCACATCAAAGGTAAGTTACTTGTCTGCATTACTAACAAGTTTTTTTCCTGTCAATAGGGTCAGAGAACCACATTTATCTGGCTTGAAAATGGTACCTTCAACATCTACCTCCCTAAACACAGGCAGAGCATCAATAATCATCACCTGAATTTCAAATGCCAATAAATACTATATTGGAATCCCCAAGCAGGGCTCAGCCAATGTTCTGTAGATTGAAAAGAGCTGTACAATTGTTAATTTAATTTAGAAGCAGCTTGACACCATGGAAAAGCATGGACGTTGGTGTCTGGAAGACCTGTGTGTTTTTTTCATTTTGTTAGGGTTTTTTTCACCCTCACCCGCCAGCCCTGCTGCATTTACTATCTTCCTGCTTACTATCCTGCTCTTCATCCTTTCTCCCCAGAGACCGGGTAATCTACCATCTGCATCCTTGTAGATCCAGGTGCCCTGTAGGGATCATATCCATGGTATACACATTGCCTCTTTGATCTTCATCTATTATGTTAGATTTTCCAATCCATTCATTATTAATGCCCATTGAGAAGCTCACATATCTGTTTTTAATGGTGCTTTGATCCTCCAATTAACCATGATTCCCTAATTTTTATAGTCCATTAGGATTATATCAAGATTATAATGCACACTTCAGTAATGAGAGCCCATAAGGAAGCTGTTGATCATGGTCCAAGGCCATCCACAAACTTTCGTGTATTTGGTCCATCTGTTTTTTACCAAAAATCAAATAATTTACCAACCTTTTTTAAGTCAGGAAATTAAATAAAAATCTAAATTTCTACCTTCTTAAGAAGTTAGACAGTGTGGCAATACTAGGACTGTATTCCTGTATGACAGCATTGCCTGGGACTGAGTAGGAGCTGCTGGTTTTAGAGGTGTGAGCTATTCAATGTCCCACAATTGCCCCTAGCATGAGGTATTCATTTATAATACTGTCAGACAGCTTTAGACATTTGAGTTTATGACACCTGATGAATCACTGGGACTACTGCAAAATGGCACTAGGACCTGATATATTTATAATCTCCAAACCACCAAGGGGAGTAATAATAAGAACAGCAGTTATAATAAATGGCAACATGTTTACTACGACAACATGATTACAAAATGTTTTACGTAAATTACCTCATTGAATCTTCACACAACTCATTGAGAAAAGTATTACTATTATCCCCATTTTACAGAAAAGGAAACTGTGGCACAGGGAGGTTGAGTGACTTTCCTGCTCATATGGCTAATAAGGGGCATTGCTGGAATAAAGTGAGATAATTGTGAAGCTGCCCTGAAAAAAATTAAATGCTATGCAAACCGAAAATGGATTATCATTGTTATTATCGGTGTTATAGCATATCCATTCCAATAGTTTATCCAGCAGGAAGGCGCAATTCTTGTTATAAGAAAAAATGAGTGCCAGATATATGCTTATTATTAAATTTCTTCCTGTGAATGAATAAAGGAATGTGTACAAACAGAAAAAATGAGAATTATGCAAAAAGGAATAACTTTGGAAGGAAGTAAGGATATAATTATGATACTATATTACAATTTTTGGATTGTTGATTTAACCTTGAAACTTAAAATTATCACATTAATTAAAAATTTCAATTTACTTAGTTTTTGTTTGTTTTTAAAATAAAGCCCTGCAAAAAAATAAAATAAAGCCCTGCATTTTATAAAACCTGACAATATTTCTTTCCATGCTACTTTTATGCAGACATACTGTTTGATGTTAAATTAATACCAGTACATCCATCCCTTGTGCTTGTCTCAATGCCTTTCCCTAGGTCTTAAAGTCTTTTTATTCTTGTAACAGTGTAAGGCCATTTTTCAACAACAACAAAAAGTTAAAAAAACAATTGTACACCTTCTTTGAGTAAAACCTCCTTCTTCCCCATTTACGTTCCTTGCATACTGACTTTATTCAATCTCCCAAAAGCCACATAGTAAAAGCTGAATCTGGATGTAATATTTCAGTGCCTATGTGTTATTAATGACTGACAGTATTTCACTTTACAGTTTGTGAATTTCTTTCACATTTTCTCTTTTAATCTTCACAATAACCCTGTAAGATATTAATGCATGGGTGATTGTTAACCTCTCAACAATATAAATGTGACTTACCTTGACATAGAATATTATGGGCACATAAAAATAAAGGGCATTAGCTGTGAATTTCTGAATTATTTAGATTGTTATGATTTCATTACTTGGATTCAAAAGGGGACTTTATGGATCCTCCAGTCCAACTACTTTATTTTCCAGAAAAGAAACCAATTCCCAATGAGTTACTGGTGGAACCAGGGGAAGAAACATAGTGTCTTGATTCCCATTTCAGATTTCTTTCCATTCTAACATACCTTATTTTCTGAAAATAAAAAGGTGAAAGAATATACAGTTTCCCTCCGTTTGCAAAAATAGGTCCTATTTACAGAGGTAAACTATGAGGGAGAAGTTTTAAACAGCCATGAAATATTATTAGAACACCAATATGGGTGAAAAGCAGATTTTTTTTCTGCAGTTAGAAGAGATGGGAATTGGGAGTAGGTGATAACTCCCATTACACAGACTCTAGTTTTCAATAAAGAATCTCACTTCTGAAAGGGAAAGTCACACTAAATATCCATTTCATAGGTTACCACGCAGATTTTTAATTGTCACGTTTATTAACATTGCTCATTCAGCTATTCAGTCATGTTCTCCTTAATAGCAAAAGGGTAATTCCCTGTATAGCCTCCATGTTCGATGTCATTAACCATTACTCAAAGGAATTTACACTGTGTTTAGCAGTATTCCATGTATGCAGATCCTGAATAAATAGTATCTCTGCCACCAGTCCACTAGCTAGCATCCCAGCCTCTTAACAGCTTTAGAGGTGCGGCCATGGATGGATTGTTTGCGCTCCCAGGAGCAATCCTCCACCTGCACCGAGATCTCCCAGCCTCACACTTCTGCCTCAGCGAAGCTGCAGCGTTCATCAACCTACAAATGCTGCGGCTTTTTCCACCTTAAACATTAAAAAATTCCTTTGATCCTACATCTTTCCCCAACTGTCACTATATTTCTCTGCTCTCTTCGATAGAAAAACTAGGAAAATGTGTTGATGCTCACTGTTTCCTTTCCTCCCTCCTCTATTAAACCGTCACCCACCAGGCAGCTCGTCCCAGCCACTAATTGCCTCCCCATCCAGTGGTCAAGTCTCAGTCTTCTTCTTTTTTTAACTCCTGAGCAATATTTGATTCAAGTGATCATCCTTCCATCTTGAAACACATTTTTCACATGGTTTCCATGATACCATCTTTTTGGTTTTCCTCCTTTTTCCTCTGGTCTCTTTCTCAGTCTCTGCTGGATTCTTTGCATATCCCAATCTTTTAGTAATGTCCCTACGTATAGTCATCTGAGTATTTCATGTCTCTATCTACCCTCTCTTCCTTAATGATCACCTTCATTTTCATAGCTTTATGTACCATCTGTAGAACTCCCAAATTTGTATCTCTAGCCCAGATTTCTGAATGTCTCTATGAAATCCAGAATCTGATATCCAATCTTTACTTAATACTCAGTAGTCCTCTTGGATGTCCGATGAACATCTCAAAATTAGCTGGTCAAAAATATACCTCCAGCTTTGCGCAGTGGCAGTATCGTAGCCAATGAGGTTTATCCGAGGCTCGAGTATTGCTAATTCAAAAATATAACTCCTAATTCTCAGACCTAACAAAACTGTACACCTCCCACACACTCCTCCCCATCTCTGAAAATGATTACTCAATCCTTTTGGCCATAATGGCCCCTCACTGGTTCCTCATCACCCTTTATAGCAGTTATATCCCTTTCCCTGGCAGTATCTATTCTCCTTATCTGCGTAATTTTTTTTTCTTAGGCACTTATCACTACCTGATATGTGGATGTCTGAATGTAAACTTCATGAGGGAAGCAACTTCTGTTTTGCCCACTGCTACGTCCTGAAATCCTGGAACTCTGTCTTATAGCAGGGGTGTAAAGGTCTGCTCAGTGAAAAGTATCATTTAGAAATAAATATGTCTTAACACAGTTCTATATAAATAGGAATCCACCATAATTTCTTTAATCCTCCTGAGTCCTTCATTTTTTCTCTACACCTACCCCTCCTGCTACTCATACCAATGGCCACAACTTGAACCATATCATCACTTAGAAATACACCACCTCAGAAACCTCCCGCATCCTGTTCTCTGTCCATAATCTTCTCTTCCTATAGAGCTGTCATAGTTCCATCTCCTTTACAACTTTTCCCCAGACTCAGAGACCATAAATTCCTTGGTCTTCCACTTCCAATGGTCTTTCTTCCTGGCCTTACTTCCTTATTCAGCCTGGACTGCATGATTATGGACATGAACAGTTTAGTCCCCTTGCATTTTTGAAACTTCTTGTTGTGTTGGTCTTTAATATTCCAAGTCTCTGATTTAAAACATTGTACTTCCAAACCTAAACAACCCTGCAGAAGCTCAGTCTCTAAAGTCAGATTGCCCGGGTTCAAGTAAATAATAGTATGTAGATACAGGCAAATTTCTTAGCCTCGAAAGCCTTCATTTTTTCATTAAAATAATAATTGTACTTCTTTCAGAGGCTCCCTATGAAGACTAAATGAGCCAATCTACGTAAAGTGCTTATCACAGCACGTTGCTATTACCATTATTATACCCAAACTGTTGAGCACAGCAAAAGAATATCATAAGACCACATCCATATTAGTGCCCCTAGAATGTGTAGGCCTTCCAGTCCTGCTCAGCAATGTATTTTTTGATCTTTAGTTATCTGCCCCTCTCATTTTGCTGACCCCTTTTGCAAATCTTCACCCTCTCATCAAACACTTTACTTCTAACAGTATCTATGTATCCACCCATATTTTCCTCTTCCTTCCAGTCTCAAGGCTGAAGAATCATCATTTTATTCTTGGACAACTTGTGTGTTGCTCTTGATACTTTTCATGCAGTCTGATCAATTACTCCTTTCTCCTGATCCTTGGTCTCTTCTTCCCTCCTGGCACTGTTCCTCAGCTTATTAAAATAATCAGGCCGAACCTACACATCTTTTTTTTTTATGTTCCCTTTACTCTGTGATCTCATTTAGATACTGTCCTCATGATCTGACATTCTTTTCAGCCATGCTTTTGGAAAGAGTAGTGCTATCTTACATTATCCATTCTTGATTTCCCACTAAATTCTTAACTCTTTAAACTTATATTTTTAGCATTTTCCATAACTAATATTCTTGGACACATAATTTAAAGGTTGTGTAATATCTTCAAAATTTCCACATTGTTTTGAGATTACAGTCTCACACAATAGAAATGTTTTTGTGGTGTAATAAACTAGTAATTATTTCTCTTGATAAGAATAGTAGAGTCAGTGATTATAGTCTTTCCAGCCCCATTTTGATTAATTCTTTTCACTTAAAAGTTTTTGCATTTATTTTCAATGAAATAAGGCCAGATATTTTCTTTTCTTTTCTTTTCTTTTCTTTTTTTTTTTTTTTGCATTTTGGTCACAATGTAAATCCTACCCACTTTAGGTATTTATTGAATATTTATTAAACAAATAAATTAGTAATAAACTTTATGAGTAGACTCAAACAATACTTGTGAAGATTGATAATACATTTGATTTTTATTTGCAGTGCTGCTCTATGGGATTGTACTCCATTAAATAAAAGAACTCCATGACAATCATTAAGAAAGTTCCTTTTGGGGCAGCTATGGAGTACTAAACCCATCAGTCAATTTAGCCAAGTAAAACTCATCAAGTAGTTAATTGGCACAATGGGAAGAAAAAGATTGATTTTCCACCTTTTCAATAAGTTAATTTTACTTTGTGAAATAACCTTTTGAAGAGTGCCTTCTGAAGCTTCAGACATTGGCTTCAGACTGTTCATCATTCAACACTTTCTAAGTTAGAAGTGGAGACTTTAGGAGACTCATTTGGCAGGAAGGGAAATTACTTGGAGGTGTGGAGTGTGCCAGTCAATTTGTCAGGTGCTTTCTCATTAAGGAGTTTAGAGATAAGGGTCAGTCTTTGAGCTAAGAACAGATTCTAAACACACACTTTCCTATTAAATGGTTTCACAAAAAGCCAAATTCCAAACCATTTGGAACTCTAAAGATAAGGATATACACATTGCCAAGTTCCTATCAACTGAGCTGCCATTGTTATTAATTATTGTAATAATGGCTCACACACAAGAGGTATTACCCGACATGCATTGACTCAATGCTTTATCGACCACAAATGGAGAGAGCACAATAATAACAGATGTAGGGGAAATGTAGCAGTGCCTTTCCGTCAAATTACTTCTGTTATGAATAATTAAAATTTTATTTTTAATTTAATCCAATTGATCTTGGTTTCAAGTTTTTCCCTTAATTGAAAATGACTGTCCAACATTGATAAAATTCATTAGTTCAGCCTTCTATAAATATATGAAGGGAGGCATGGGAAATGCAGAGATGCACAAATCAGGGCCCCACTCTCAAAGTATTTAATAACCAATAGGGAAGCTATATATAAAATACTATAATACAAAGTAGTATATGATTGACATGAGAAATACAGAGCAACTTTGTGGATTAGGAGAGGATGGGATCTCTTTCAGCTGAGAAAATCAAGGAAAGCCAAAGAACTCTTGTTGAGATGGTTAGAACTTCAGAATGGATAGTTAGACCTGCAAGAGGAAACTGCATTCAAGTGAGGGGAACAACTTTGAGCATAAGAGCCTTGTGATATTTAGCAGGTGGTGAGTAGAGCAGTTTGCTTGGAAGACAGGTTTATTTAAATGAATGGGAGATGAGAATGGAAAGGTAATTTTAGAATATATAGGGTAAAAAAGTCTAGAAATAGGGCAATGGTGGTAAAAATCAAACAAAAGGGAGCATTATTTTCACATATATGAAAGGTAATTCCCAAACTTGTAATATGTAATATGTCCCCACAGATGTAAAACCAAAGTGTTCACAGTCATTCCACAATTCTGTAGATGCTTCTATCTTGATATTTTTCTGTCTTCCTTTGCCTTTGTGAAGTTATTATCACAGTCACTTCTGAAACATTATTTATGGGCTAAATTCAGGTTATACTCATATTCACACCCTTCTTTTTAGTTTGTTTTTAAAATAAGCTTTTTATTTTAGGGTAGTTTTAGATTTGCAAAAAAGTTGCAAAGATAGTACAAAAGTTCCTATGTACCCAGCACCAGTTTCCTCTGTTGTTAAGATTTTATATTACTATTGGGTGCCTGGGTGGCTCAGTCGGCCAGCCAACTCAATCAAGCAGCCAACTCTTGATTTCGGCTCAGGCCGTGATCTCAGAGTTGTGATATTGAGCCCCCACGTTGGGCTCTGTGCTGGGCTTGGTGCCTGCTTAAGATTCTCTCTCTCTTTCTCCCTCTACCCCCACCCCATGCACACATGCTCTCTCTCTCTCTCTAAAAAAAAAAAAAAAAAAAAAAAAAAAGATTTTATATTGTATGGTACATTTGTCACAACAAATGTCACAACCAATACTGATACATTATTACTAATTAAAGTCCATGCTTTTTTCAGATTTATTTAGTTTTTACCTAATATTATTTTTCTGTTCCAGAATCTCATCCAGAGTGCCACATTGTATTTGGTTGTCATGTCTCCCCTACCCTATGACACTTTCTCAGACTTTTCTTGTTTTTGATGACCTTAAGTAGTAGTTGTCATATATTTTGTAGAATATCCCTTGATTTAGGTCTGTCTGATGTTTTTCTAATGGTTAGATAGGGTTTATGAGTTTCAGGGAGGAAGACTACAGAAGTAAAGTGCCACTTTTATCACATCATATCAAAGGGCACATACTATCAATTATTGATGTTAAACTTGTTCACATGGCTGAGGAAGTGTTTCTCAGGTTTCCATACTATAGTTATTCATCTTCTCCCTTTTCCATACTGAACTGTTTGGAAGGAAATCATTACATTTAGCCCACGCATAAGGGATAGGGGAGGAGTCAGAGTTATGTTCCACTCTCTTGAGAGTGAAGAGAAGTATCTATATAAATTCCTCCTTGTTAATTAAATTATTCAATCAAGTATTTATGTCAGAATGGACTCATGAATATTTATTTTGTACTTGGATTATAATCTAATACTATGTTATTTATTTTATTGCTCAATTTTTCCAACTTTAGCCACTGGGAGCTCTTTCAGTTGGTTCTTGCATCCCTTTGAAATACCCCATTGGATATTTTTTCTTGAGCACTTTCTTATTTTTTATTACTACAGTGTGGTCCAAGCTCATCTTGTGTATTCCCTGCTCCTGCTTTTGAGTTAGCCATTTCTCCAAGAAGCCCTGGTTCCTTTTATTGGAGAATGGTATTAGAAACCAAGATACGGACTCTGGGTGTGCTCATTGCTACTGGAAGGTCATTGCTTCCAGGCCTTCTCAGCAAACAGAACTTGGAGATATATGTCTGTGTGCTAACCCATGTATGAACACATATCTGTAATTGTTTCTACATTTAGCCATCTGTATCTGTATAAAACTGAACATGAATTCATATCAATGTATCCCATCATAATCCAGTACTAAGTGATTTTTTCTAGTCTTCCTCCTTTGTGTACCTGTAAAACTTCTACTCCATCAGTAGCTCCCACCATCCAGACATTTATTTACATATGTTTCAGTCCTAGCATACATGCATAGTAATTGTTAAACTCTTCTCCTGAGAAACAGGTTTGTTAATAAGACTGCAGTGCTTATGTATAGTTCCTTTTGTTTTTAGTCTTAAAATAGCCACTCATTCCCATAGTTACTTAGGTCAGCACCATATTTTAAAATTAATAAACTGTTTTTTAGGTTTACAGAAAAAGTGAGCAAAAAGCATAAAACTGCCATGTACCTCTTCCCTACATTCCTGCACACAGTTTCCCTATTATTTCTCAATTGTTAACATTTTCCATTATTGTGATACAATTGATGAACAAATATTGATATATTATTATTAACTAGAGTCCGTAGTTTATATTAGGGTTGGCTGTGTATGTTGTATAGTTTTATAGGCTTTGACAAATGTATGTCATATGTCCACCATTATAGTATCATATAGAATAGTTCCACTGCCCCTAAAAATATCTCCCATGTTCCTGACACCAATTATTTTTGTATTGTCCCTACTTTGTTTATTGTTTTGCTTTTTCCTATAGATGTTTTTTAAATTGTGATAAAATATACATAATAAAATTTACCATTTTAATCACTTGAGTATACAATTTCTTCTCATGCATTTTTGATTGTGGTAAAATACACATAACATTTATCATTTTAAGCATTTGTAATTATATAATTCACTGGCATTAAATACATTCACAGTGTTGTATAACCATCTATACTCAAAACCTTTTCATCATCTCCAACAAAAACTCTGTATCCATTAAACAATAATTTCTCCACCTTTCCCCACTTCGGTGAGCTTGTATCACACATTTCCAGTGATATGGTTAGACTCCTTTGTAACAATCTGCTTTCCAGCCTGGGATCCCTTAACCTCCTAATTGATTTTTTTATTTGCATACAATAAGGTTCACTCTTTGTGGTGTAAAGTTACATGGGTTTTGATAAATGGACAGTGCCCTGTGTCTGCCATTACAATATCATACAGATAGTCGCATACGTTTAAAAAATATCCCCTGGGCTTCATCTGTTCAATCCTACTCCTTCCCCAAACCCCTGATAACCACTAAATGATATAATGTCTCTATACTTTTGCCTTTTCCAGAATATTATAAAAAAACAGAATCAGAGCATGCAGCCTCTTCAAACTGGAGGGTTTTTTTCACTTAAAAATACACATTTAAGGTACCTCTGCATCTTTTTGTGGCTTGATAGCTCATTTATTTTTATCACTAAGCAATATCCCATTGTATGGATTTACCACAATTTATCCATTCACCTACTAAACAACATTTTAGCTGCTTCCAGTTTTTGGTGATTATAAATAATACTGCTATAAACATTATTGCACAGGTTTTTGTGTGAACATAACTTTTCAAGTCAGTTGGGTAAATATCTAGGAACACATATGGTAAGACCATGTTTAGTTTTGTCAGAAACTGCCAAACTGTCTTCCAAAGTGTCTGTACCATTTTGCATCTCCACCAGCAATGAATGAGATTTCCTATTGATCCACATCCTCATCAGCAATTGGTATTGTCAGGTTTGGGGATTTTAGCTATTCTAATAGGTCCACAGTGGCATCTCATTGTTTTAATTTGCAGTTCCTTAATGACAGTTGATATTGGGCATCTTCTCATATGCTTATTTTTCATCTGCATATCTTTGGTGAGGTGCCTGTTCAAATCTTTGCCCATTTTTCATCAGGTTGTTTTCTTTTTGTTTAGTTTTAAGAGGGTTTTATGTTTCTTTAATGTTTTCAATGTGTACTTCTGCATGTTCTGGGTATTTATTAGATATGTGATTTGCAAATATTTTCTCCCAGTCTATGGCTTGTCTATTCTTTCTCTTAACTGCATTCTGCAGGGTTCATTTGTTTTTAAAACTTAGATTTAATTAATAATTCAACACTGACAAAATTCAGCCTTGGTTTTTTTTTTTTTTTTAAGATTTTTTATTTATTTATTTGAGACAGAGAGAATGAGAGAGAGAGAGAGCACATGAGAGGGGGGAGGGTCAGAGGGAGAAGCAGGCTCCCTGCCAAGCAGGGAGCCCGACAGCCTTGTTTTTGTACTGCTCTAGATGTAAATTTACTCTTTGCTCACATCTTTCAATTATTCAAGTTTTAAAAGTCTGCTCAGATGGAGTTAGTTTCCCAACAACATCCTTAACTCAGATTGGTTCAAAAAGTCAGGGAACTAGGGAGAACCCACCATGTGGAAGATCACAGCAACCTGTGGGTCCTCAGCAATGACACCATTCTTTCCCTCCTACTGCTCATTTAGGACTATATAAAAGGAGAAAGCTTGCTTGTTTCTGAGGGTCATCTCCAAATACAATTCCACCAAAGAAAAACCAGAAGCCAGTGAAGTGAAAAGAAAATAGATCCCATATCATTTAAAACGATTGCACTAATTTTATGTAGCGGTAAACATCAATTTATTCAGCAGTAGATTTCAATTATGTTTCTAATTTGCAAATGTTGCCCTCCAGTAGATTTCAAATTAGAGGGCTAAGCACTAAGGAATGGCAAGACAATGACATTGCAATTAGAAATTCTTCTAAAATATTCAATTAACTATTTGGGAAAGCAATAAATGTTCACCTTATTTATTGGTAAAGGACATATATGAAATGTGATTTAGATTAGATTCATAACTGTGTTTCCTAGACTGGTTATGATCTATTTTCAGTGTAGTGGTATCTAGTTATATCTGAATCTGCTCTGGGATGGTTGGGATTTAGTTAAGTTTCAGGATATCATGGAAAATTAGCTATTTGGTTACTCTAAAAGATGTTCAAGAAACATGTCTAATTTTTACTATAATTGGATTTGTTGTGTTCAACAGAACATTAGAAAAACAAGAAAGCCATTTCTATCATATTCCTAGCATTGTGAGAAAATACCCAAGAGATCCTTATCTAATCCCTTTTATGTTTTTTTCAGATTCCCTTATCACCTTTTCTAACCTCCCTAATCCCAAAGAAATGTGAGAATCTGATGGACCTGTGTTTACAATCATAGTTTAACTTAGACGATGTGTGAATCTCGCTGAGTCTTAGTTTCTACAACTGAAAAGAAATAGGGAAAACACATGCCTTTTAGGGTTATTATGAGACCTCATTGAAATAATGGAGATGAAATGTGCACAATCCCCAGGACAATGTTAGCTTCCTCTCCTTTATATGTTAATTTTCTTTCCCTTGAAATACATTCAACAGATGCCTTCATAATTTATATAAGATGCCAGAGTCATGAACTTAGTGTTCCTTTTTGTTTCTTTGTTAAGAATACCCTACCTCTTGTGGTAACTGGGTGGCTCAGTTGGTTAAGCCTCTGACTCTTGATTTCAGCTCAGGTCATGATCTCAGGGTTGTGAGATCAAGCTCAGCGGGGAGTCTGCTTGAGATTCTCTCCCTCCCTTTCCCTCTGCCCCTCCCTCCACTTGCTCTCTCTCTCTCTCTCTAAATTAAATAAATCTTAAAAAAAAAAAAAGCATATCTTACCTCTTGCACACAAATGTCTAGCTATTCCATTGTTTGCACTGTCCGTGTACCCATCCTTCAGGTTAGATCCCCTTTGCCAGTTGCTGCCACACCCTCCACCACCCCTTCTTCTTCTTCTTTTTTTTTTTTTTAAGATTTTTATTTATTTATTTGAGAGAGAGAATGAGCACGCAGAGAGGGAAGGGGAGAAGCAGACTCCCGGCTGAGCAGGGAGCCCAATGCAGGGCTCGATCCCAGGACCCTGAGATCATGACCTGAGCTAAGGCAGACCCTTAAGCAACTGAGCCACCCAGGCACCCCTCCACCGCCCCTTCTGACAGGCATGCTGGGAATGAAGGACATAACATATTCAGGCATATTTTGAATATTTATTTGTATCTTTTTTTCCATGAAAGCAGGAATCATGTCCTATATACCTCATATTATGTGACATCTTCACAGTAGTTTCTTGGAAAATGTTTAGGAATGGATGGATGAAGGCAGGAAAAGAGTCAGGGAGAGGAGGGAAGGAAGGGGGAAACGAAGGTGGTAACTAGAAGATAGACGTGGAGAGCATTTTCTCTCTTTTATAAGCACCTACCTGGAGAATAAAGCAAACTTGTGTTTCTTAATTAGAGCAGTCAGGATTTTAAGAAATCTGGAGCACATTAGTATGGTGTAGCATGGAAATTAGGTGCCTCTCCTAGACATAAATGCCGCCTCATCATTTGTCTTATCACCCTCAGTTTTTATGGTGAGATCCGGGCAAAACTTTGAGGGCTTCAGATTTTCTGAGCCCTCAAAGTATTTCCATCACTTTTCTAGTAATGCAAAGCTCCCCAGGTTCCTCTACACCCTCCCTTACAAAATCTGCAAATGATCTCATAAGCATGTGTGCATGTGCCTGCAATGAAACCATTGCATCCGTGCAAGTCTGTTTGCACCAGAGATCTCACTTCCACGAAGTCCTGTAGAAAAAAATTTAAATTCCAGAGAAAGCTATTTTTTTTTTTAATTGCATATGGGTTTGGGAACAATACTGGAAAATTTCCCCTTCACCCTGAAGTCTTATTTTTCCCAAGCCGGTGCTGAAGTTTGGTTGTTTTCCCGGTTGGTGGATTAGGTAGGATGCTAAAAATGGGTCTTTATCATCAGAAAGCTCAGGGTTTGAAAAGGGTTTTTCAGGATGAAATGGGGCCAAAGGACTATTTATGTACTGGAGTTACTGGTGTCCTGGCATCACATCCCTAAGGGTCATCTGGTTTCACAGACAGGATGTTCTTGGACCTGAGCCACCTCACCAAATAAATAAGCCTTCAAGAACACCTAGCCTCCTGGGCATGCCCTGCCCTTGCCCTTCTCTCCTTGTTTGACCTCAGTTCCCTTGCACACTGTAATCTGCTTCCCAATCTCCTTTTGGGCCTGTGAAAGGAATTTGTTTTGAAAAAATTCCCTCTAAACAAGTAAACTGTCATTAAGACTGTGGGATGCAGTTTACTCATTCAAAAAGTATTGATTGACTACACACCAAAGCTAGGCACCGTAGAAAGTAGGAGCTTAGACAAAATTCCCATCCTTGGAATACTTGTATTTATAAAAGATCTTGTGGTTCAATGGGGATTTTTTAATTCATTTATTAATTCAGTACTCTCTCACTAAAGGCATTTTCTATTTCCAATGTGCTATGATTTATGTGAGGCAACAAAAAAAGGGTTTTCTCTTTCCTCCATCTTTTGTCAATTGTTTGCTTTGTTCAAAGCGAGTACAATGCCATTTCAGTCAAATCACATTTGCTTCTATACAATATAAGCGTCATGTCAAAGTTATTGTATTATTATAGAAGTTAATAAATATAAATAAAAATGCATTTTCAAAATAAAATGACATAAAACTCATTTTATTTTCCTATTTTCCCTAAGAAAGTATGGATTTCCCAGCAAAGTACTCTTTTTTTCTTCCTCTTTAATTTTTCTGTCTCTCCCTTCCCTATTCACGAGCACAGTTACATGCTAACAGCAGCCTTTGAAGCCCTAGCTGGATCAGAGGCAATCAGTCCCAGAGAATACTTTGGCAGGAAACCTCAAGGTTCAGGGCCATGCATGTCTTCTGCTCCCTCTCCAGAGATAGTGAGTGATCTTGGAGATGTTACATATTGTGAAGTCCCTAGAAATGGAAAAGCTGTGGGTCACTTAATCATCACGTTCTATATTACCCCACTTCTTTTCATTAACTTCTTTCTGGAACATTGTATTGAGTGTGTACAACATGGGAGTAGAACCGTGCTAAATGTTCACTAGGGTGTAGGTTTCCCCTGCTATTGTTGGATTCCAAGTGCAAAATGAGGAACCGTCAAAATGCCAACTTGATCCTTCATGTGAGACTCTTCTTTAACCCAAGGCTCATGTATAAAAAAAGTACTGAAAACAACTGCCCCTCCCCAGTCTGTGGGTCTATTTGTATTTGAAATAAAACCTAAAAATTTAGTTCAGCAGGATCTTTATTGGATCGGCCAGTGCTATCTAAAATAAATGTTTCTCTTGTCAATTTTTCAGTGAACTTGTCAAAACCAAATAAAGAGATTTTCAGTGATCTTCATTCTTTGTGTAAACACAGTGCTATTTATTCGCTAAAGGAAACTGCTTCATGAAAATCAAATTATTACTGTGCCAACTAGTTTTTTCAAAGTTCTCTTTAGGCCTATGAAATTTTTTTGCAGTGCATTTTGTTTTTAGAAAGATGCTGGCGATTCCTTCCTGCAGGTAATGTGAAAGTAAAAGACTCTGATCTATGTGACTACAAGGAGACATAAAGCATAGTTTGACCCTTCCTGGCCACCTCTAACTTCAATCAATATGGCAATTATAACCAAACATAATCAAATCATTTGGAGTGTTAAGACCCAGAAGATTGCAAAAGGCTCTGTAGGAGGTGTAAGGGCTCTTTTGATTCTCTCAGATTGACTGGGGAGCTGCCTCATCTCAATGCTTCAAACTCTAACTGAAACCACTCCAAAAGAAGAGAAATGGGATATTAAGAAGCAGATGACCTTTGAATCTATTTACACCTCTGGGCAGACACAGCAGTGAGGCTGTGAGGAGCTGTGAAGGCTATTCTTCAATAGGAATCTTGTGTCACTTGCATCTGCTTGAAAGACGGGAAGAGCCACAGGAAGGTTTTCACAGTGTTGGCCTTCTATCTTCCAGAAAAACTCTGCCCCAAACAAACAAACAAGAAATCTTTTACTTTGCTCTGCTTTGTCACACTTTTCAAGAATAAGATCATCCTGTCATCTTGCTATATTATCTTCTCCAGTAAGCAGACCCAGTGTCTGAAGTGTGTCAGAGCACTGTACTAGTTACCCATCAGGTCACTTCGATTAAATTCAATAAATAAGGCAGTAAACATGGTTTATGGTTTATTAAAAGTACAATTGATTGCACACTGAAATATTCAGGGACCTCTGAATAAATCAACTAGTTAGCAAATTCAATATTTTCAGAGAGGCAAATTTATCCCGTAAGTGCTCTGCAAAAATGAAAACACTCTCCTTGTAGCCTTATATGTTCATTCTTAATGAAGTAAGAGCCAAAGACTTAAAGGGGAATTCAGAGGTATTCTTCAAATAAGACTAACTTAACTCCAGTTTGAAATATCTGCATCTTTACTCTTGAAACTCTCCCACATGAGAAATTCAAAACCCCATTAATCTATTCCTATGTCTCATAAAAACAATTAAGACAGGGGCGCCTGAGTGGCTCAGTCGTTAAGTGTCTGCCTTCGGCTCAGGTCATGATCCCAGCGTCCTGGGATCGAGCCCTGCATCAGGCCCCCTGCTCAGCGGGAAGCCTGCTTCTCCCTCTCCCATTCCCCCTGCTTGTGTTCCCGCTCTTGCTGTATCTCTCTCTGTCAAAGAAATAAATAAAATCTAAAAAAAAAAAAACAAAACAAAACAAAAAACAATTAAGACATTCTCCCTATTTAACTTAAATCTTTTCTTATGTTATTGTAATCTTTGGAAATGAAGAGAGTGTGGGCCAGGAAGAAACATAATGCAAAGGTGTATATTGATCTAGCTCTCCATTTCTGCAGTGTCTGGTTCTTTGATGTAAAGCCCTGTACCTTTCCACCAGAATGACTCTAGCTAAGGTCGTCCATGACCTGAGTGAGTACTGTCATCCCCACAACCTCTTTAATCCTCATCTGATTTGACCTCATTGCCGAATTTGACCAGCTCACCATCCCTCCTCACCACACTTCCCCACACTACTGCACATTTGGATCTCAGATAGTTTCTCCTTATTTTCTGTTGCCTCCTATGTCTTCTGTCCCTCATGAATTTTGGTGTTCAGTCCTCTGTCTTTACCCTGCTTTTCTTAGGTGATACCACCACCTCCAAAGACTTCATCAGTCAATTGACATTAACCCTTAGATAAATACCTTGGACTTAAATTTCTTTCTAAGCTCCACACATATGCTGACTCCTGGAACTACAAGGAGTCTAACAACTATCTCACACCTAACAAGTTCATCTTCCTCTCCAAACCTGCTATGTCTTGATTAGTGACATCACCTTCCATCTAGCTGCCCAAGCCAGGGACCTCATAGTCACCTTAAGCATCTCCTACTTCCTCACCCTCCACATTAACTAGTAACAGATTATACTAATTCTCCTTCCAAAATGCCTTTCAATATATCCACTCTTCTTTTTCCACTGCCACCAGCTTGGTTCAGGCCTTTAGTGGCTCTCATTTGGTCTGCTTTAAACTGATCACCCTAACATCATTCTTACCCATCCACTCTCATTTCTGCCTCAGAGATCAGGGGAAAGTTAAAGTTCACTTTACAAAACAAAAACAGAACAGAGAGAATTTCTTTGATGGCTCTCTTTTGCCTGCAGATATAAATTCAACCAGCCTGGTTCAAGTGCATTAGACACCGTAGTTGGTGTCACTGCATGCATTATATCTAAAGATAACACACTGGAAGTTAGGAAAAGTGGGTTCTCATCCCACATATGGGTCCATATACTTCTTTTCCAGTCCTAAGTTTTACCATCTGTAAATGAGAGGGTTGGATTAGATGATTTCTGAGGATCTTTCCATTTCAGACATCTTTATGAGAAAGGCAGTTAAATTTAATAAGTTCATATCAGAAGACCAGTTGGGCTGCTTTGGGCTATCACTACAGATATTATGAGCTTAATTCTTATTTTAGTTCTATTAACTATTATTTTATATATAAATAATAATATATAATATTAATATATTAACTATTTTGGGGGCATCTGTTCTTTGTCAGGCAGAGAGATCGACAGAAGCAGGAATCAGTTCTAATTCCCTAAGAATACCTGATTTAGTTGTAAGAGAGGAAAACACCCATAAATCCATATTATTTAGATGAATGATTTAATAAACAAATAAATAGGGAGAACACATAACTCTCCCATGCAGGAGAATTCCAAATTCTGATCTATTTACCCTTATCCATAAGAAGGTAAAGCATAGCTCCCCACCCCTTTAGTGTGGGCACCCTGCAAAGTCAGAGTTTGGAAAGAGGAAGAAGGACAGACTATGTGTGATCAGCAAGAAGAAGTGAGAAGAGGGTTATCCAGGTTATCCACCTGTCCAACACACCTGTCGGAGAATGAGTGAGCTTGGACTTGAGAAAGTTTGGCATCAAAATCTAAGTCAATTCAATTTGGTACACAAAGCTTGAAGGCATAAACATGGGTTCCATGCAAGTTTTGAAGGTAGTTGGGATGAAAACATTGTCGTTCAGTGCAGGATAAACAGGAGGTAGAGATAAATTCATTGAGATCTGGACGACGTGATGCTGAGGACAGAATCCAGGCTCCTCACAGAGACCATCAGCAGGCACCAGAGAAGGTGAGAGCTGGAGTTCAATCTCCAATCCTTGCAAGAGAACTGAGATACTAAACCCCAACTTGAGACCAGACCAACAAAGCAGGGCTTAGAGAGGGCCTGAAACCCCATAAAGATGTATCTGTAAGCTTACTTTGGCCACTCTGAACATCAGGCTGCATAAACATGTCTAACTTGGACCCCACTCATCACTGGAGAAGAGACTCCCCAAGTGTTCTTTGATCTGCTCAGCACCAGATTAGATGCTGGGTAGAGCTGAGCCTAAGCAAAGGAGCTGTCTCTGTCCACAGACGGGCAAGGCCCAAAAAGCCAGGGCCTGGCAAACAGGGTCTTTAGCCACACAAGGGAAAGGTGGATCCCAAGCAGAGCCAAAGAGTTAGATTGGAGCGTTTCTGTGGCCACCATACAACTATAACTCTACCCAAGTATCCACTTATAGGGAAGAGACCTCCGTAAAATGAATATATAGTAAGATTCAAGCAAATAGAGACATAAGCCAGCTTTTCAAATAAGTGTCTTGAGCCTCTCTTGCTAAAGGGCAGCATCATCTTCAAAACATTCAGTGTTACAAGGAAGGAAGAGGAAAAATTGATTTCTCTCATCATATAAAAAGAACTACAGAAAATTAGGATAGGATACATAGCTATACTCTAATTTTGGCCAAACAGATCCTTGTTGTTTAGAACACTTGTTTCAAATAAAACCTACCCTCAAGAAAGAAAGAGATTTGCCAACCATATATCTTATAGATTGTATCCTGTGTTAAAATATCAAATAAAGCCAAACAATCTGAGGGCTCATTCAGTTCTTTTAAAATCAAGCCAAACACCATTATTTTTTAGGGTCCCACAGTGATTTATCCAGGAGGAATATTCCCTTGACTGAAAGCAAAATGTTCACCCCCTGTGTCTAATTAGGTTTTCCAGGCACCCGCAGACAGTGACAATAGTCACACTGTGAAAGTAAAATTAAGAGTCAGATCATTTTCTAGCAAGTTGAGGAGTATGTCTGGCCAACCTAGAGAATACCTTTGTTCCCACAAGTTCTAAGATTTTCTTAGCAGACAATCTCCATTTTATTCTCTAAAGGGAAATTCCCAAAAATTGGAGTTCTGTGGGCCTGGGGTGGGAGTGTGAGCAGATAATATACATCTGCTTGTAGTGCAAGACAAGGGATGGGCAAGACATTCTTTCTTCATCAGTCACTGTAGGAGAGGGGTCATGGTGGCAGGTGTTGTCACACGTCCCTTCTACTAGAAGTGCCTGGGAGGAACAGAGGAGGTGCACAGGTCACAGCTGCCTCCATCTCCAAACAGACCAGTTGTGGACTCTGTCCTAAGGTAACTTGGATAAGTCAATAAGTCATTTGGCATCTAACGCCCTCTCTTGTCTTTTTTTGTTTGTTTGTTTCCATTGTAAAAGAATATATTTTGATTAGTTCATTTCAAAGATATTTTTGGTACTAGTGGGGGAGACTAGAGGACAATGCCCTACTGCTGGTTCTCTTCATCCCAGTTCCCAGTGTATAGTAGTCAACTGTGTTCACATTTACCAAAAGGAATGCTTCCTGGAAAGGGATGGAGAGGAATGATTTACTGAGAGGGGCTAAAATAATTCAAGGCACATGGATTTATACCAGGAGAACATCTGCTTTACAGATCCTCAGACTGGTACATAGAAATAGAAAGCTAGAATCTTGAAAGTAAGGATGCAGACTCTCAGTTTGATCAAGAAGATGATGAGACCCAAGCAGCGGTAGCTTGGTATGAGTGGTTGTGTTGGTTTTTTTTGTTTTGTTTTTTGTTTTCAGTGGATCTAGAAAGTAACTATGAAAGCTAATCTGTTCTTTAACAAAAGAAACATGTACCGATTTATGTGCTGCCCCAAACATAGTTTTGTAGTTCTCTAGTTACCTGTGAATGTTGCATATTTACTTCTACCCCATCTGCTCTTTAAGAACTGGAAGCTCCTCTAAGGGAAACAGGAAGCTGTTTTTGATTCTGATGAATATATGCCAACTCCCCAGCGAGGGACCCTGAGAAAACATGCTAACCATTTGCTCGCTTATAGCTTATCACTCGCTATTGTTCAGTCTCTCAGAAATTAAAGATTTACATGCACTCATGGGCATACAAAGCCTTGGGTTTTATTTCCTTGTGTTTGGATTTCTGGATCTGGGAAAAACTAGCAATTATTTCGTTTCAAAGGAATATTTAACTCTAATGTTCACATAACAAATAACACATAAACAAATAGTAAACAATGTTGACATAAACAAATATGATTTTTACTTTGAAAGAGGGCTTATAAGCCACAGAAATGAATAAGTTATTAGAATACACAACAGAGTCATGTATAATATGCATTTTTTATAAATATGTATTACAACATAAGTCCTTTTTCTTAAATTTATTTATATTCTCATTTCCTCAGTTTGTTTACTCTAGAGGGATCAATTAGCAAATCTCATCTTCTAAAATTAAATTCAGTTTCCATCTCTTTAAGAGATTATGAATAATATAGATATTAATTTTCAAATTTGTTAATTTCCAGTAGAATGAGATACAGAGAGGACCTTAATTTTCACATAATCGATTTTTAAACAACACATTTCTACAAATAATTCTCTGAGAAGAGATTCATTAAAATTATATGGAAATAATACTGAGGCATCAGCATAAAAATATGGTATATATAATATTTTGCACTCTTACACAAGTGTTATTCTCTTCAAAATAAAAATTTTTCTAAACTATAAATTTCCAGGGTGCCTGAGTGGCTCAGTCAGTTAACCATCTGCCCTCAGCTCAGGGGCTCAGGTCGTGATCCCAGAGTCCTGAGACTGAGCCCTGAGTTGCGCTCCCCTGCTCAGCGGGGTGGGGTTTGCTTCTCTGTCTCCCTCTACCCCTCACCCTGCTCATGCTCTCTCTCTCTCCCTCACACGTTCTCTCTCAAATAAATAAATAAATAAATAAAATCTTTAAAATATATATATATATAAGTTCCCTACACGATTGTAGAGTCAAATAGCTACTTGATCCAATAAACAAATACCCAGAGCTTTAGGAGGGGCTGTAGATCATGTTGTTGCTGTCAGAGCATAAGGTGCTTCCTTCCCAGCCAGAGTTCATATTAAGAAGGTAGCATGAGAGGGGAGCCTGGGTGGCTCAGTCGTTAAGTGTCTGCCTTCGGCTCAGGTCATGATCCCAGGGTCCTGGGATCGAGCCCCGCATCGGGCTCCCAGCTCCGCGGGAAACCTGCTTCTCCCTCTCCCATTCCCCCTGCTTGTATTCCCTCTCTCGTTGTGTCTCTCTCTGTCAAATAAATAAATAAAATCTTTAAAAAAAAAAAAGAAAGTAGTATGAGAAAGGAAGTGTGGTCTAGTATGAAGAACAATAGGATGTCTCTTGAAATGTCATATTTACTCTAAGACATTGTTTTTTGATTTGTGACAATGGAGAAGAAAAGTGCTTTGGACTAGGATTCAGGTGAAGTAATTTGATGAAGTATAGTGAAGATCAAATGGGCAATATGTATTAGCCCCTTGCTGATTCCACTTTATGTTTGCATGGCATTTTTCAGCTTGTTAAGGAAAATAACTAAGAAGTGAATTTTATCATTATGCAAATATGCAAAGCTATGGAAGACCTGTTTAAAATATTCTAAAGAATATGTAGCTCATCTTTTAAATGCTGGGGCGGCGGGTGGGGGGCTGTTGCAGGAAAGGGAAGATCTCTGCCCAGATTGTTTGGAAAAAGTAGTGTCCTTCTGTCACTATGTGAAAAAGGGACAGGGAGATTGGGACCTAGAAGAGAGAGGATCAGGGGCAGGGGTTGTCTTCCCTGGGTTGCTGTAGGGCCAGTCGTCTTTAAAATTGAAAAGCTCATATTTCTTCTATATGAATTCAGTGGCCATTTTGGAATCACCCACTTCTAAGCCTGCCCTCCTGAGTAACCCTTCAAGCTTTTAAAATAATATCATTTCTCTGATTATTCCCTTCCTTTAAGCACTGTTTTAGATTTCTAATGTAACAATAAATGATCAGATATACCTTTTTCCATTAAGTGCTACAAATCAAATTGGTTTCTTGGTTCAACAGTAGTGACTAGCTTTAAAAAAAAATCCCCAAATCTAAAGAAATATCACTGAGATGACAAGCACTGGAGGTGAATGTGTCTGCATGGAGGTGTTGATTTGAGGATAGTTTCAGGGAAGTATTAGGCTCCATTTTTAGAATTTACTATTCACTGCAAGTAGATGGCACCTATTTTACTTATACTCAACACCAACCCTCAGTGACACTTTGCTGTGGCCCTGGAACAAGAATTTTCCCAGCACAACTAGAATTTTCTTTTACCATTTGCTAGCTATTTTTTTTAGGAGTTCTGAGGCAAATGTCCACAATTAGCTCTTAAACAACTGTAGAGAACAGAAATGTTGATCTTGCCATAAAAAGAACTGAAGTATTCCTATGACTAGTTGTGTGATGTTGGTGAGTTACTTAAATTCTTCTCAGTTGCAAAATTTCCTCCTGTAAAATCCTTAATATAATACCTACCTCATAGGTCATAGGAGATGGAAGGTCATTAGGGATATACAATGACCTTATCTAAAGCAGGGAAGACAAATCGATTTCAACTTAAGTAATACATCTAGTCACATCTGTAATGCTTAGAAGGAGTTTGGAACCATATCCATGTTGAGCAGGAAAGAGTGCTATGGTTGATTAGTGATGTCTGTCATGAGAGCCAAGTATAGGAGTGGGGCATATAAATGACATCCCTGATATAAGATATTATTTATTATTTAACCATCTTGGGTGGCATCTCCTTCTTCTAGGAAGCCTTGACTGATTGAACCTAACCAGTCTCCTTATTCTGATGGAGAAGTCAGCTTTGTAAGTTTACTCAGTCAATGAGAAGTTATTTGAATAAAAATATCAATCATAAGTGTAAATAGCAGCATTCATCATTGTTCACTCTTCAGAAGCAGATAGTCTATGGTAAAGCCACACAGATCAAAGACATCCAGCAAAACTCTTCTCTCAAAATGAGAAAAACATCTTAATACTTGCATCTGTGTTTTCATTTTGTTTTGTTTGTTGTTATTTATGGTCAGAGGGCAATATCTGACACTGTTTTCCTTTTTCACAATCAATGTGACTGTTTGATTTAAAAGAAGGATTCAGTGCAGGAGAGAAAAGATGCTAGAGAAGTAAAGAAGGAAGTTTCAAGTTAAAGAAGAATGGAGTGGGAATTATAAGGAAACGCAGATCAAAGTGATAGGGCTGAGGGGCAAAGAAGGGACCAAAAAAATGGCTGATAAGAGCAAAAAGACAAAAGACAGGGTGAAGAGCAGTTAGAAGGAAGGAAGTCAGAGAAAAATATGTTTTCATTTATGCTACTCCGGAAGGATATTTTAAAACATGATGTCACTTCCATGTCAGTATAGCGAAGATATTTCATAAAACAGAGCTGTATTTCTTTTTTCCATCAGGACCAGATTATTGCCCCCTACAGATTTGATTTTTCTTTTTTTTTAGCATAAGTCTTACAGAGAAATGCTGAAATGATTTACTTTCAAAAAAATTATGGCTTACTTAGGACACCCTTAAGAACATTCCTAAAATCAAGATAATCTAATCTTACTTTCACTTTGTGTATCCCATAAAGCTATTTAATTCTGAATTTAAAGTCTCTGAAATATCTGTATCATATAAAGGGGAATCACTGCCAAACCTGATCTCACACTTTTAAGAATAATAAATCTTTTCTTTTTTATGAACGTCCAAGCAATAATGACGTCCTCGACACAGAAGCAATTTCACTTTAAAATGTAACTTTCCTTCATAAATTTGCAAATCCAAACATAACACTTTGGATCTTATTAGAAATACAAAAGAGGTTTACAATTATTTTTATTTTTATTTCTACTTGACTACCTCAGTAAATTGGAATTTGGGGATTTCCTTGAACTACAAAATTTTTCTTAGAGAACTATAGATACATGTTTCCCTTGTAGCAAAGAATGAATCCCTACCATGCTTTGTGTGTTACAACCCCCAAATGGATCCCTTCCAGGCTCTGTGCATACGCATATGTCTGCACGCACCCAGTTCAGTGTATGTGAGCCTCTGTGTCCCCGCCTCCCCCCGCCTCCCAGGATGTGATCCATTACAAAGCACAGTTCCTTAGAGCATCTTACAGCCAACTCTCACCTCAACTAATGATAGGTTTTGCTGGATTGATTCATTTCCCAGGAGTGGGATCTGATATAACACATGATATGGACTATATAATAGGCCTATAAACATTTACATGAACATATGACCTGTTAAACAATGCAAATGTTCATAGTAAGTGAAAGCCTAAGGAAATTAATGTATATCCATTAACTGGAATACTATGCAGCCATTATAGACCATATTCAAGTATTTTTAAAGATATAATTGAAAAAATCAGGATTCAAAATGGTATATACAGCGTAATTAGCATAATTATACACACAGAGTGGGGCAAATAAAATTAATCGTTATAAAAGGACCAAAAGGAAATAATACTATCACTGTGACTGGGTGGCTAGATTATAAGTGATTGTTTTCCTTCTATGTTTCCATTTGTTTTCAACATTTACTTTAAAGAGGTTATGCAATTTTAATAGTATGCTTTTATTTTAAAATATGTAACAAGACCAGGTTTTTAAAAAATTTCTAAGTGAACTTTTTTAAATTTTTATTTAAATTCAATTTAATTAACATATAGTGTATTATTAGTTTCAGAGGTAGAATTTAGTGATTCATCAGTTGCATATAACAGCCAGTGCTCATTACTTCAAGTGCCCTCCTTAATGCCCATCACCCAGTTACCCCATCCCCCTTCCCACCTCCCCTCCAACAACCCTCAGTTTGTTCTCTATTGTTAAGAGTCTCTTACGGTTTGCCTCCCTCTCTGTTTTTATCTTATTTTATTTTTCCTTCCCTTCCCCTATGTTCATCTGTTTTGTTTCTTAAATTCCAACATATGAGCGCAATCATATGGTATTTGTCTTTCTCTGACTGACTTATTTCATTTAGACAAGTTTTGTTTTTGTTTTCCTCCTAAATTCATCTTTTACTGTCAAATAAGAGAGGATCAAGGCAAGTCGTAACAGTGATAAAAGAAACAAGAAGTGGGCATTCCAGTTGGGAACCTGGGATGAGACATGAAAGCTGCCATACAGGGGTCTGAAGTCAGCCGGGTACAGCTGCAGGTACATCGTTATATGGTCAAAGTTACAAACTGGGATTAGTCCACCGAGAAATGGAAAGAGGGACAGAAGCCCAAATTTACAGCCAAAAAAATAAAAAAATAAAAATAAAGGAAAGGAACAGGAGGCAAGACGCTGGCATATCATGGGGTATCTCTTATAATTAATAGAATCCGCATACTCTCTGCCTCTTTGGAGAGAACTAAGCTACCAGCCAAGACTGATGACCAAAGGGGCACTTAGTCAGCAATACAGAGTGCACAGAAGGACTCTTCCTCAGGGGTCATGGTGGCCTAGAATCATCCCATCAGAAATGAGGCAAACTCTTGGATGTCTTTTGAGTTCAGCTGAGCAATCATGCTGATATTCAGGAGTTTGCTACTTGCATACTTATTCTTGATGGCAAAGAATTTGGTTAAGTTTTCATTTATTTTCACTACATTTTTGGCCATATGCTACATGAATTCCAATACTTGATTCTCTGCATATCCAGTAAAACTGCTGCTTTAAGTTCCATTTTCCTTAGCCTAGAATCATCTGGGACAGGCAGGAAGCAGCCATTGCCTCCTTAGAAGGGTGATAGTGCATCATTTCGTAGTCAGTGAGAGTCAGCTCCATCAAATATGGGGAGTTAGCACCATATCCTGCCCTTACCTCCTCAAGTACACACATCTGTCAGCAGGGCCTTGCTACAAATACTAAGGGATGCAGGTCATAGTACACACCTGAATCTTATCCCAGCCACCCATCATGCAGTGGAAAGCCTGACTGCTGTCAGTCCTCATTCAGCCTGCCTTTCCACTCAATCCAGCTGAGGTGTGAGGGAACCTCCAGATCAAAATAGAAGGAAGAGAGCAAAGGGCAGCTGAACCAAGGTAAACAATTGCAAAGCACAAAAGTTATTTCAGTTGTAACCAACCTTGTGCTTTTTCTTTCTTTTTTTTTTTAAATAACATGGGTGTGAAGGAAGTTAATTTCCACATATTGAGTGGTATGGTGAAACATAATATTAACCTATTAGCTCATTCCATCAATTTCTAATTCAATATCATTCTCTGAGGGTCTCCTTTGGTCCAAGCACCCTCTCAGACACTGAGATTGCAACAATAAATAAATAAATAAATAAATAAATAAACAAACAAACAAACTTGTGCAGTTTATAGTCTTGGTTGGGAAAGCTGAATTTTAATAGAAAAAAAAATCATGAACTAGATAACTAGATAGTTTCAGGTATTGGTAAGGGTATGAAGATAATAATAGGATGATGTGACCAGGAGGTCTACTTCAGACAGTCAGGAAAGGACTGTTTGAAGAGGTAACATCTGAGCTGAGTCATAAAGATACCAAAACTGGCAAAGACCTGGAAGGATGGTATATCTTCAGAGGATGATCTCACATAAAGACAGGACCTGCAGAATGCAACACCTTCCGTGAAAGGAGATAAGCTAGGGAAAAAGTTTCTGTTGAAGGAGACAATGAAGACATGGTGTTCCATCTTGGCTCTGGGTAGAGGGAAGGGACAGGTAGAAATGGTTCCCTGAGAATTTATGAGTCTGATTCGCATGAGTTACAGCCAGAATTTACACTGTTCACATGGGTCAGGGGTGGGGGGATGTGGAGCTTAAAAATTAGTTTAGAATGAGAATTTACTTATCATAAACAAATGAAAAGCATCTTAAAGTTGGTCCCCCCAAAAAATTCCCTCAAAGTATCTTCCATAAAACATACAATATTGGGTGCCTGGGTGGCTCAGTCATTAAGCGGCTGCCTTCGGCTCAGGTCATGATCCCAGAGTCCTGGGATCGAGTCCCACATCGGGCTCCCTGCTCAGCGGGAGGCCTGCTTCTCCCTCTCCCACTCCCCCTGCTTGTGTTCCTGCTCTCCCTGTCTCTGTCTCTGTCAAATAAATAAATAAAATCTTTAAAAAAAAACATACAATATCAAAAAAGGAGAAACAGACACAGAAAGACTGCAAACATTAGAATTATCAAATGCTTGCCCTAAAATAATTACGCTCAATACAGTTACATAAATAAAATTATCTATTTAAAGTATAACAAAGAGGAGCCTATGAACGGGATATACTTGGAAAAGAATTAAATAGAGCTTATAGAAAATATCAAAATAATTTCTAAAAATGACATTAGAAAGCCAACCAATAGTTTAACCAGGAGATGAGGCATAACTGGGAAAATGTGTAAAAGTACTTTGTTGGACCAATATAAAGCACTGATAAAGTTAGGGGTTGGTAGATTTATGAATATAAAGCTGGCTGCCCCTGATTACTGTCAATGGGATGTTGGAGAAGAGAGAGGTGAGCTTATCAAGCATACTCTCAGGGCAGAAATTTTCCCTGCATCCTCCTTCTACTGAGAGAAGAATATGAGCTTCAAGAGAGAAGGACCCAGTATAACTTATTCACCAGTGGACCTGCAGCATTTGGAATAGTTCTTGGTCAGTGCTCACTACACATTTGTTAACTGAATGAATGAATGAATGAATGATGATGTATTTAGTAAATAGTTGGTAGAAATCCTACAATGCTATTTGGAGATATTAGTCTAATTCTGGGACTACACATCTCTAAAATATCTAGAGAAAAAAACAAAAATTTCATACCATTAGAAAATATTTTTATGCCAATGCCAAATGCCCAGATGTTGCTATCTAAAGAATTTGGATTTCTGTACATCATTGGCAGGTTATAGTGGTCTCTTTTATCATCCTCTTATTTGGTCATGTTGACAAAACCTGAGCAATACTCCAACAGTCCCTGTTCCATCCCCCCACCTCCTGCACATTTTGCGATACTGAATTTAAAACATTTAAACGCCATCTAATGGGGCGCTGATGTAGTCTTCAGAATTTCAAACCTCTTTATCAGTTCTCACAGATTATTCCACACTTGTCTTTAATGCAGCATATCAGTTGAGGAAGTGGAAGGGGAAAAACATGAGTAAATAATTTTCACTACTGAATCTCTTCCAGTCTGTGCCACATTGCATATCATAAGTGTATTCTCCTCTGGCCATGGTGACTTTTTTCCTGGCTCTCAAGCGGATGTGATTTCATCAGTACAAAATCAGGTGAAAACCCAGCCATTTCATCTCCAAGACAATCTATAAGTCTGCATATATGATGCCATTCCCTCAAGATCAGCTTCAAATTGGGCACTTCATCTGCAAGGCCATTTATGGTCCTGAAAGGGAACAAAATGGTGGCTTTATGACTATGTCTCACTGGGATCTCAATGCCGCTTTTTTTAAGCAGGGTCGTTTTTGTTCACAGGGGTGGAATAGATTTCCTAAAATGGATAGAGCCTTAGCAGAACAGGATAATGAGTAGGCTCTGCCAATCTGCTGTAATTGTTATACCCTGAAAGCCTAATTGAACTATAAAACTCAGAGTAATAACCACAAGTTATATATGAATGACAACCTTGTAACTAAATTACTAAAAGGTTAATGTTGCTATCAGCTTTCATCCCCAGCTATAAGGTCCTATGCAAGAGCCTACACAATGTTTCACTCTTTTCTAGGCACTACAGGTAGAAGAAAACTGTTTCCTACATAGAAAGTTTTGGAAGGAAGAACAGGTATTCTAAAGTTCAAGTGATAGTTCTCCAAAGACCTCTGAGATTGAGATCAATTCCTGCAGAACATTTACTAAATTCTAATCCCTGGCAAATCTACAGCTTCACATAGTTTGAAGTTTGATTGCAAGTGAAAGGAAGCCTCAGTTCATTTGTATCCAGCTCAGAGACATTTTTAACAACAATTATCACCACAAACCCTATGTAGACAAGCGCTTGACAGAACCAACATGTGCAGCTTTCTGCAGCAACAGACATCAGAAAATGCCTGCAGCCATTGGGGTGAAATACCCCTCTTGAAAGAGACAAATAAGTGGTGTGGGGCGATCTCTTATCCAGGTTCCCAGTATTAGATTACAAAGCAAATAAGAAACGTAGTTTGCAAACTAAATTTCTAAGCATCTCTCACAGCTGTATGACATAAAGTTCCATCATATGTTATAAGAATGTGCCATTTGAGATATTAATGACTTCATTACTGCATGCAAAGGGATGAGTACACATTGGAGGTGAGTTGCCCAGAAAAGTAGAAACATGCTCTATTTCTGATTGCACTTAGCTTGTACTGCAGCAAGTTCTTGATAAATGACTTGAAAGATTTGAAAATTGCTTGGATGCTATAGATATTGGTCCTGAGAACATAGGGAAAGGTTTATTACGACACTCTACTGGGCCTAAAATAATGCTAGAAAGAAATACAAGTATGTATGAGATGTTTAAATGTGCATTAAAAGAACACTTTTATGTAAATCTGAATATCAACCATGAGAAATGTTGAGTCCCAAGTTTGCCAGAAAATAAGTTATTATAGACAGAGGAGAATATACTAGTAGGTTGTACAGCATGGTACAGATGCACAAATTTGCTACAAATACCTTTAACCATGAAGAATTATTTCTATCTCTGGCACCTCCTCAACCAATGTGATCTGTCCCACTGGAATTGATACAGTGTTCTAAAATTCCTTAAACCTACATCAGCACCCTGGAGGTTGGATGGATTAAGATTCATTTCCTTAAGGTGTATAGAGTGCTTAGGGAAGGTGGAAGAGGGGACATGGCTTGGGATTTGGCCGTATGACATTAAAGGGAAATAATAGGGAAAAAAGGAGGAAATTCTGTCAATCATCTATGTATTTGATATATTCTAGAAACCCTAAAGCTCTAGACATTTAGACATTTCAAAACTTTTTTTTTCATTATGAAGGCAAAAGATCCAGTTTTTAGTCTAAATGTTTTCTTCCTCCCCGCCTCCCCCCAGCTATTTTGGGGAGGCATAAACCCAAAGTTAAATTAAAGCCTTGAGTTACATTTCAGAAATCATAGACAAAGAATTTGCAATTATTTTTCTCCACATTAAAAATCATGGCTAGGATCTAAGCTCGCAGAAGTGAGTGACTTCACTTTTAGTATATTCTTCACCTCTGAAGAGAAAGTTTTCACATCATCTATAGTTTCATGCTTGAAACAGCACCTAAGGTATATTCATGAACCAGACAAGGCCTTATTACTGTTATACAATTCCATTTTGGCATCTACTGAGCCATGAAAGCAGTTTCATTTTTATGCGAAATATGCCAGATGGCATATGCACTGCATGGTTAAAACAAACACGCAGAACTCAATTCTACTGCAAGCACTTTCCTGGAGGGAACATGTGATCATGTGGTTATATTATCTGCACGTGGTACTTTAAGAGTAACCAAAGCCCTATGTTGGAAGATGCTTTTGTTGGTGTTTTGTTTGTTTGTTTGTTTTGGCAAGGGAGGAGTATAGCTGGGGGAGTTACTGAGAATCACCCTGCTAATAACTGAACTGCCAAGTGGTGGTGATGTGTAGCCCAAGCAGAGCTTCTAAAGAACTCAGATTGCTATTAAAAAAAAAAAAAAATTCCTATAGGAGCTAATGCAGGTAGAATGGACTGGAAAAAAATACATTGGATTGTCTCTGGATGGAGAATGAAGTCTCTTGATAATTCAGTTAAACCACATAAGATTTAAGAGCTGGAAGAGTTATTCTAATACAATTATTGCAAAAACAGGAGAGATTCAAAAGTAATTTCCTTCAAAGAAACTAAGTGTTAATATTATCTTTATAAGCAGGAACAACATTAATAGTATGAAGGCTACATAAGTATGTGAGACAAATACACCCTGTATGTAATAAAATTAATTAAAGTGAACAAACATTGACCACCTGCTACCTTCCTAGCATTGTACCAGGTGAAATGGGAGATACATGACCTCAATTCACTTATAATCTTAGAGGAAACAAGTTTCAAATGCATAAAGCAGAACTAAAATTGAATACTATATTGCCTAATATACAATAATGAGGGGTAATCTTAGTGGCTCTAACCCAGTAAGTTGCTACAAGTCCTTATGGGGATTTGAGGTAAGCCTTACCACTCTCAGTATCGGCCCCTTTTGCCAAACCTTGAATAAGGTCAGAGGAGATCTAGTCTTTGTCCTTAGATCAAACATTGTCACCCTCATTTGGAGCTGAACTTGGAGCTTACCTGTTCTAAATCCATGTCCAATCTGCCCACCTCTCAGCCCATTTACTAACAACCCAAGTCTTACTTGTGCATTCTCAGTTGCACATTCCCTGTAGAGGAATACTATTTCAAATTGCCAAGAGTCATTTCCACACTGGCAACAACAGGATTCAGATCCACCCTATGAGTAAGGGAATGAGGGACCCATGAGGGCAACTGGAGCTTGAAAGAACTGGAAAAAGGAACCATCAATATGAAAAGTGGGAACAAAATTAAGAGGATAGGATGGCTGAAAACAAACCTCACTCATGTCATAGTTGCCCGGGCAGGCCTTCTGCTCCGCCCTACTGAGCAGAACCTACTGAGTAATCACGAGTGAGGAAACGTCTCAGACACAGAACCACCTGGCAGAAAAGGACCTTGGAAATGATGATATTCTGATTTTCAGCAGTCAAGAGTAACTCACTCAAGGACATGACCGTGAGTCCCAGGTGTTCTCCCCAATGTCCTAGAAGGCTTCCTGGGACAAACCAGTGCTGCATGCTGTGGGTGATACCTTTCCTGAGGGAGCAAAGAAAGAAAGAAGGCGAATCTGGCAGCCCTGCTAAAGAGTCAGTTCTTATTTTTCCTTTTCTTTCTAGCTGTTTCTTAATCCCACAGTTGGTACATATACTATTAATTTTGGTACATATTCTCAGTCACATAGTTGGTACATATACTATTAATTTTGGTACATATTCTCAGTCACATAGTTGGTACATATACTATTAATTTTGGTACATATTCTCAGTCACATAGTTGGTACATATACTATTAATTTTGGTACATATTCTCAGTCACATAGTTGGTACATATACTATTAATTTTGGTACATATTCTCAGTCACATAGTTGGTACATATACTATTAATTTTGGTACATATTCTCAGTCACATAGTTGGTACATATACTATTAATTTTGGTACATATTCTCAGTCACATAGTTGGTACATATACTATTAATTTTGGTACATATTCTCAGTCACATAGTTGGTACATATACTATTAATTTTGGTACATATTCTCAGTCACATAGTTGGTACATATACTATTAATTTTGGTACATATTCTCAGTCACATAGTTGGTACATATACTATTAATTTTGGTACATATTCTCAGTCACATAGTTGGTACATATACTATTAATTTTGGTACATATTCTCAGTCACATAGTTGGTACATATACTATTAATTTTGGTACATATTCTCAGTCACATAGTTGGTACATATACTATTAATTTTGGTACATATTCTCAGTCACATAGTTGGTACATATACTATTAATTTTGGTACATATTCTCAGTCACATAGTTGGTACATATACTATTAATTTTGGTACATATTCTCAGTCACATAGTTGGTACATATACTATTAATTTTGGTACATATTCTCAGTCACATAGTTGGTACATATACTATTAATTTTGGTACATATTCTCAGTCACATAGTTGGTACATATACTATTAATTTTGGTACATATTCTCAGTCACATAGTTGGTACATATACTATTAATTTTGGTACATATTCTCAGTCACATAGTTGGTACATATACTATTAATTTTGGTACATATTCTCAGTCACATAGTTGGTACATATACTATTAATTTTGGTACATATTCTCAGTCACATAGTTGGTACATATACTGTCTCATTTTCTAATCTGATACATGTGAACATCTCCCAGTCTAGCTTATAACATTTCAACAGAGCCAGGATGAGGATGAGGTGAAAGAGGCAACGTGCACAATCCTGAGACTGTGTTTCCTTACGTTTTTCACACTCCTCTCCTGCCTCACTTACCTCACGTTAGACCCAGCCCTCCATTTTAACAAATCTAACCATTTTGACTGTGTGCCTGATTTATTTACAATACAGGTCAAGATAGAGAATTGGGAAGCCTATTATTCAGATAATTAGCCAAAAAGATGACACATATAAAATGAATCTCTAACAGCATCCCTGACCCTTTCCTGCATAACAATTATATTAGCAAAACAGAGATGGAACACCAATGCCTTGGAACTAACTATGAAAAATATATAATTAACATTAGTATGTTAAAGGATTCCAAACCCAAAATAATCACAGCATCGCAGGCAGACTTATTTTAGATATATTTCAAACATCAATCTCTTGCCCATGGGTTTTAAATTTAATTTGAAACACATTTTGCTGTCTAAATTATACGAGTAATAATTGCCTTGAAAAGAGAAAAACTGCTCCATACTATTGCCACATGACAAATGAAAGAGAGAATAAGTAAGCGGGACAACTGGCAAAAAATGAGAAGGGCACATCTCACGTGTGATCATTTGCTAGAACATGAAGCTTTTGAGCTTTTGAAATGTAGACGAGATTAGAATGTGGCTTCTCTTTTGCATAAGTACTGCTATTTGAATTAGGGCACTTAACTCTATCAGCACCAAGGGCTGAACTGATCAGTAAGATCCCTCTCATGTTGTTATGAAATGATGCTCAGGCTGAGACGACTGGGGCTAATGCTTTGCAACGTAGAGTGAGCACAAACCATCCAATGGACAATTGTGAGTCTCAAGAGCCTAAATACGGATAACAAATCAGAGAAGACAGTGACAGTACTGAAACCCTAAGGCAAACCCAAACCAGCAAAGGGAAGTTGGTTGGTGCAGGGACTCCCAATTTACAGTTGAGTCATCGAAAAGCAGGAAGGTTAGGGATGGATTTGGGCCTCAGGAACAGCTAAGGCTATGACCAGAGTGATGAATGCCTCTCTCTCAATCCCCTTCTCCCTCTCTGTCTCTCTCTCTCTCCCCGCCTCCCCTTCCTCTCTTTCTCTTTCTCTTTTCTATTTGTGTCTTTCTCATATTGGATTCCTTCTCTCCCACTGCAGCCCCCTTCTTTTTCCAAATATCAAGAAATTTGACCTGGAGAAAAGGGTCATGTGAGAAAAGGGCAGCCCTGACATAGCCACACAGTAACCTCCCCAAGAAGAGAGGGGGTAAGGAAGGATGTTGCTGGAGAGACAATTCCATAGATGTCTTTTTAGCATTCATTCTAAATGTCACCTTGTGCCAAAGACCGCTTTACAACCTTTAAAGAAGAAGAACCCCAACAGATGTGTGCTAAAGACTAAGCATTTCCTTATTTTATGTAACTTAAAAGATGGGAAAGAAGGAGGGCATGGGAACTGCTTTTAGAAACAACACAATACACATATTTATATGGCCTATCTTTCCTGTGTTGGGGACACTGACTTTATCTTGTCAAGAGGGAAAAATAGGGACAGGGAAAGTTGGGTCACTGATCTCTTCTTGGTCACACCATTCAGAGAATCACCATCCATGTCTCCAATAGCCAGTACATGAATCAGCATTTGAGGCAGTCTTGTGTTGTGGTGGTTGTGTTGTTTCATTCTGAGGAGTGAGGGAGCAGAAGAGGCCTGCTGCTGTGAATCTCAACATAAGGAAATTTTCTAGACCAATGCTCAGCAGATACTTCTCCTTACCCTCATGGGAAGAAATTTCCTGCCCTACAGGAGTATCAGTCAGCAGTTCTCTGAAAAGATGAAAGAGAAAAGTTGACCCTGCTTTCTTGATTGTAATAATAGTAGCAATAATGATAAAATAGCCATAACAACATCAACAACTAGTAGTATAACTTTTAAATAAAAACAGCTAACATTTATTTATAGTTTGCAGTACATAGGTATAGCCCTGGAAGTTGTTCGTGCATATAACCACTCCACTTTTATTACAAACTAATGATGAGAATCCGGTTGCCAAATGAGGTATATATTCTTAAGACCCTTAAAACCTAGCAAAGCACAATTACTAAAATTCAATCTACCAATTAACACAATGGTTAGGCATGTGATTGTTGTTTAAAATCCAGTGATTAACCAAATGAGACTCCCTACATTAAACCACCACCCCCAGAAACTCTGTTGCCAAATGTTGTCAAGGAAAAGAAGGAAAAGTATTTCTTTGCTCTCTCAGATACTGTAGGGATTTCCTGTGTGGTCGCGATATTTGAGTGGTACAACCTGTTGTCTGAACAAATTCATCAGTTTGGTCATGAGGTATTCTTAACAAATGGACCAGTCTGTAGCTAAGAACACATAAAAAGAAAAGAAAAAAAAAAAACTTCTAAGAGTTAATCACATCTCTACAGAATCTATTGTTTTGTAAAGAGTGTGAGCTCTGCTTGTATTCCTTTTCCAATTTTGAAAATGGGTCTTGCCCTTTTGGCTCCTTTATGGATTGAAAATGTTAATTCAATAATATTTATTTTGCACCCAGAAGGACCTATCCCTTGAATGTCTCGACAAAATAAATGCTTCAGTTAAATTTGACTATGCTTTGCCGGTAGCTCTTAAGATATTTTCCCCCCTGAATTAATGAAACATACAAAATTCAGATGGTAGCATATGGTGTCTTCCATGGGAACATTTCATTTAAATTACTGAGAATTCTGCAATCTGATTCCACTTTAATAAACACACAAAAAGTACTTCTTACATTATAAATGTCTAACTAGCCAGATTAAGTATTTTCGTATGCTTTGCTGATTTTTCCAGTACCTTCAGGAGTTATAATAAATGTTTTATGTATAATCAAAGGATATGTGCAAGCTATTTATCAACTATTAAGCACCTGCTTAAATATTTCTAAAATATCAAGGGGAGTGGCAATCTACATGAAACTGTAGCAAACAGCCCAACCTGACACTTTACACATTCCAGTGCCCCGCACATCCACAGAACTTATTAATCAAACAATCCATTAAATCATTATCCCCTAAATTTCAAAATTGACCTGCACATGGGAAACAGGGGAATATAAATTATTAAAAAAAAAAACTCCTGGGGGACAATTTGAAAATATTTATTAACATCCTTAAAATTATTCACAACTTTTTTGACCTAGAAATTCTGCTTCTGTGAAGTCATCCTAAGGAAGCAAATAAATATACGAAAGAATTTATGTTTATCACAGCATGGTTTATATCAGTGCAGTTGGCATGCCCCAGCCTGTGGTTTTATAATAAGGTAAAATTTTCACTAAATACTCAAAATGGCAATCATATGCCATTTTACCCTTAGTCGCCTATGCTGGATGTAAGCTGACCTCAGATTGTCTTTCACTTATTCCTGAGAGAAAAAAAAAAGATGTTCTGATCTGCAAAGAGTACTCTTGTACATTTTTAAGAAGAAGGCAGTTTACATGTATGTAACATGCAGTGCCTAGGGGAAAAAAGCCTGTCTGTATATACACCAAAATGCTAATAATGATTATCACTGGATAGTTGGGTTGCAAATGATTTTTTTTAATACTTATTCTGCAATTTCCAAATTTTCAACACAGTGGTTATTGTTCTCATTATTATAACCAAGTAATACAGTACATATTGTAAAAGCTGTCAAGGTACTAAATATGGGTGCTGCCCAGCCTTTCACTGATGACCTCCTCTTCTAGAATATTCCTGCCTCTAAGAGCTCTGATTTCTGCTTACCTACGAAAGCTCTTGGGAAGCCTCTGACACTGCTTCTCAGACTGCAAAGCCCCTCAGTTGTAATACTGTGATCTGTTCACACATCCCATGCACATCATTCCTACTCATTAATTTTATGAGTGGAAACATAGATGAGATCACTGGCAAAGTCACAAAGGTGCGTCCTCACAGGTGGGATTTGAACTTGTATCATTTCGTTATCGAGCGTGTTTATTCTGGAGTCTAAACTTGCAGATTCCATTTCTCTCCAAAGTGGAGGGCCCCACAAGTGAAAAATGGAAAGTTTGTAAATTTTCAATTTAACCTGGAAAGGACTGGGTTCAGAACAAACCCAGATACCTAGAATTCTACCCAACATCTCCACTTGTATCTACAGGGAGCAGCTCAAACTCAATTTGTAGAAACACTTCCAGAAGCTCCTTATTGCTCACTGAGTCACATTCAGATCCCTTAGTCCAGCATTTCAGATTTTCTATGCCCTGTTCTTAAGACTATTTCTGCCCATATTGCTTTCTGTTTCTGGACATAATTCCTTTTTACCCAAACATTTTTATTCACCATAATTTAAACATATAATGTGTCTGTCAGTTTTCATGCATTTACTTATGCTGCTCCCACTTCTTAAAATTTTCTGCTCCGTATGGATTATGCCATCCATTAAATGCTGTGTCTTACTTTTCCCTGCTTCTATATCAGACCCAACTAGTCTAATTTAATTTCTGGTTCTGCCTTAACCCAGACTGGGGAGAGAATAGACAGGCTAAATTGTTTTTAAACTTCTCAAGTTTTAAAATATCTTTCCTCATTTGCTAGAGAAGCAATGCCTGCACAATAATGCTTACATTATCCTAATAAAAATGTAAACATTTGCACGTAAACTATGCTTTACCATCAACAGATTCCAAGACAGAAAACAGAATTTGAGAAGGGAAAATGGACAAGTAAATCCTCATATCTATTTAATTACAAGGCACTCATGTAGAATTTCCTTTGGCTGCCTCCATCAATACAGCAATGATTTTCATAACCACTTTGACAGGACAATTTCATCAATTTGGCAAAACAAAAAGGAAAATAAGATATCATCAATCCCTTTGATTTGATTCCTTTCTTCTTTCATTTTTAGCTTATTAGATTGCATGAATTTCTAAGAGCCACCAAAATAGAATGGCATTAAAAAATACGAATAAAATAATCAGAGAAAGACCAGTTGTGGTCAGAAGATGAGTGTCAGGCTATGAAGTTCACAATATATCTTATAGGCAAAGGGGATCCTAGTTGAGTATTTCAGGCAGGGGACTAATGTAATTAGATTTGTTTCTCAGAAAGTAACCTGGTCAAAAAGAGAAGATGGACTAGGATTGATGAGGGGTGAGGTATAGGGAGCTATGGCCATGATCAAGCAAATATTGAACTTGGGTATTGGGGTTTGGGAAAAAAGCGCTAAGGATGGGGACTAGAGGTCAGATTGTAAAGTGTTTTTGAAAAGCAGCATGTTGATTGTTGGAAGCTAGGGAGTGACGTCCTGTGGATATTGTAAGAAACTGACTTGTAAGGTATCTTTCTGCAAACAAACGTTTATTAGCATTTTTCATGTTCTATGTCTGTTACCACCTATAGAAAAGCAGTAGCTACAAACCACAGCCATCTTACTTCTAAAGCCAAGAGAGGAAGTAGGCACTGCCCATTGTTCCCTTGACTCTGAATCTGCCCATTTGTGAGTTTGAAATGACGAAGAAGCAAAAAGAACGTCTCCTCTAGACAGAAAAATTTGATGACGATGATATCCTAATAGAAACAACATCAATACACACAAACGGGAAAATACAAAGAGCAGAGGGTTAAGTGTGCAGTTAAGTCCAAATGCCGAATGTTGAGTTGCTAAAATAGAGAAGCGTCACTGGAATTTATTCTGAAATGAAGCTTTCACAGTGCTTGTCAGTTCCTCCAATAGCAGTTTATCACAACATAGGCTGACAGATCACACCATATTTTGAATATTAACTCATCCACAGCTCTAGACGCAGGTGCTGCAAAGAGTCCAAAGTCCATGGACGTTGTAAACAGGGTTTGCCGCCCTGGTTTTCTCAGCCTTGAAGATTAACTCCCAGGCCCTAGATTCATTCTCCTAACATGCAGAGGAGAGGAGAAGGAATTGCCAGAACTGGTTTCTTGGTAAACCCCTTTCTGCACAAGTAAGATGGTAATCGTCAAAAAATTGAAGGCTGGGCACTTTAATTTTCTACCATCTGTAATCATATGCAAACTATGGTGAAGCCAAAAATGAAGTCAAAGTACAAAGGCATCTAATATGTCATTTCTTGTGTCATTTTTCTGGACTATGGATCTGGAGAAAATAAGCTGTTTGCAACAGGGTAATTCAGTTATATGATGCACTCATGCAAAATCCCATTTTAAGTGACAGGGCATCATTACAGAGTAACCACATGATATGGATAGGGGCTGGCGCAGACTCCAGCGGATGGCCGCGCTTCTTTATTTGAGCTGTTACATCATGAATCAGAGGGGACCAAAATGAATAAGAGCCCTGTTTTAAGAGTAGAAACTCCATGCTGACATGAGAACGGAGGGCTGCTTAGGCACGCTGGCAGTTTCTTCAGGACTCGGTAGGGCAGTCGAGTTTCCCATAGATGGAATTTTTTTAAATGTTATAATTTGCATATAGTTGACATGCAGTGTTACATTAGTTTCAGGTGTACAGCATAGCAATTCAGCTTCTTTATAGGTTATGCTGTGCTCACTGCAAGTGTAGCTACCATCTGTCACCATGCAACCCTATTACAATATCATTGGATATATTCCCTACACTTTGCCTTTTATTCCCACAACTCATTCATTCCATAGATGGAAGCATGCATCTCCCACCCTCCTTCACCCATTTTGTCCATCCTCCCAGCCCCCTTCCCTCTGGCAACCATCAGTTTGTTCTCTGTATTTATAGGTTTGATTCTGTTTTTTGTTTATTTGTCTGTTTCTTTAGATTCCACATATGAGTGAAATCCTATGGTATTTCCTTTCTCAGTCCTATGTATTTCACCTAGCATAATACCCTCTAGGTCTAGATGGAAATTTCTGATGAAACAAATAAAATACCTAAAACAATAACTAAATTTAAACTACTCCCTCCAGTAATGACTTTAAAACATGTGAAAGTTGTGTAGGGGAATAATCTTTAGGTCTAGAAATACAAGAAGAAAGTTAGAAAGTTCATGTTTATATGGGTTAGCAAAATTAGACAAGATATAGCACAGTTTAAATGTTTAATAATGTGTAAGCTTGGTACATTGGGTCACACACATACATAAAAAGATAGGTGAGAACTTCTCTGGGCTTGAATTGGAGCTAGAAAAAAATTGTCTGCCTCAATATTGTTAGTAATCCCAATTATTTAGGAAGAAATTCTAAGCATGTAGCTTCTCAGTGAAGCAGCAAGAGGCAGAATAAACACAAGCTTAAGAGACAGACGCAGGTTCAAATCCTGTTTCCTCCCACTTAGTAGCAATGTAACTTCACCAAGTATAAATTTTGGATGAGACTATTGGCCCCATTAGCTAGAGGGAAGGTAACAGGTGGAAAACACCTGACATAAGTCATGTTAATTTGCATCTCCCTTCTTCTTTTCCCTCTGAGGCCGAGGTTCTTTCAGCCTCCCAAGGGATCAATTACAGTAGCGGTTGGTCCAGAGCAAGGCTGTGTTATGAGGCATCCCACGCAGTTTCTTGTTCATTTCATTCAGGCCGCCTTCATTGCAGCTTCCTTCCATTTTCTGAATCCTTAGAGATGAATTGATGTGTCTGCCTGGAATACAAATTGCTAAAGTCGTGCTTATGTCTTCGTCCTGACAGCTAAGATAAAAGTTTCATGGAGAAGTGGGTTGTGCTCAGGCAATAGCACAGAAAATACAACTCTTTAAATCGGCTTAATTTTACCATTCTCAAAAACTTGCTGAAAATATTTCCTCCTCTGTATCAGTTTTTAGAGACTTGATAAAACAAAAACCTCTTGTTAGTCCCATAATTCTTCCTTGCACAGAAGAGATCTAATATATTTCCTGAGGATATACTTTGACGGTTGAGCTCTACAATGATTTCATAAAAATATCAGGCATAAAAGAAATATCAAGGATGGACTCTCTCAGAGAGAAACAAAGTTCTTCTCGCTTCAGCAGTTTGCACGCCAATATGATACTAAGTTGTTATGGCTGAATTTAGTAGTGGAAACAACCACACTCGTGCACATGGCATAGAGGAAGGGTGTCTCTCTGCCCAGCTGCTGCTCCACAAATTCCCAATGTCTGGGGGGCCCAGGAGATGGCAGACCGACAGTCAGGGAGCTCTTCACTCAAGTGTTCACTGAGGCCACTTCACCCTGAAACTGCTTGGACCTCCACGTTTACTGGCATGAAGTGAGCTTATCTCAGCCTCAAGTGAGTCTGGAAAAGGTGCTTTGTGTTATCTACGTAATTATTCCGGTCCCCTGATTATGCAGGACGGAAGACAAAGAAAAGAATTTTGTCCCTCTCTTGGTTGTGAGATATTAACAATGAAACAAAAGAATGAATTAGTAGATTCTGTTAGATTATGAGACCTAAGATTAAGTGTATACACAGTGAGTGTACTTGTTCTTTGCTCCAAGATGTCTTCCTCTTCCCACATTCTGAGTACTGGAACAGAATGAGAGAGTATGCCCATGATTTGTGTTCATGGCTCTGATGAGGTTATGATATATCACAAAAACAAATTTATATCCACTATTCAAAATATAAGACCGAAGTATCCATACTTGGGGAGAAGCACAGGTGAGAGAAGAGGAAGGAAGGAAGTAGGAGCATCTGATACAGAGCCAGCTCACCAGAGATTAGGTCACCAGAGATAATGTGTCATTATTGCTGTATTGTTGGATTGTCATCATTACCAAGGATCAATATTGGATCAGTTCGGTGGGTGGACATCTCAACAGAATGAATAGAGAAGACAAATAAACAAATGTAATGAGAGATTTTAGAAAGAAAAGAAGAGAAGGAGAAAACAAATAAGGGGATATAAAGAAATAGAAATTAGATAATTAGGAATGCTTTGGGACTTGATTCGATAAGTAAATATAGATCAGTGTCAGCCATAAAGCCCTGAGTGCTTTAGAAGAACATGTTTTGCATAAATAGGAGGGTTTTTTTCCTAAAGGGACAGACAACATAGAAAATTCACAGGGTGTGTAAAAATTCAATCTATCATTCTCAGTGGACCTCTCCCAGGACCTGTTTCTCATTTCGTTCTAAGCTATATAAAACACATTTAAGTACGGGATTTCAAGTATGTTGACTTTTAAAAAAGAACCTCACTTTGGGAGCTCTTCAGGGACAAGAAACAGAACCTGGGTGCTTTTCATCTTCTGAACACTCTTGTCTTCTTTCATTGTCACAAACATACGGTGCCCATTTTTCAGATGCTATAGTCTCTTATCGATTGCAGCTGACATCTAGAACAGAATCAAATACGTTAAGTCTTTTCTGCAGGTTTTGTTGACATTCTAAGCCTGAAACTTTTCAGGAAAAACTTAGCTTTCTCACACTTTATTCATAATTGTTCATGTTTAGTGTTTTTAATTCTAATTCTAGTATAACACAATTGTTAATAAATGTATCATATCGAGCCTTTAGTTTCTTTGTTCAACCAGTTGCCAGATCAGCCCTCCATTTTCTCCTACCAAATTCCTCCTTCCCACTACCACGTAATAGCAGGCCTTGAGTTCATCGGGGCCATCGGAACACATATTTGAAATCCACCCAGTCACAGAATGCCAAGAGCATCTTACTGCCCAAACTGTAGCCACCATTTCACTGAACAGTTTTTAAAACAATTTTAGGGTCATTGTCAGCTAGTGTGCTGCTGTCTGTTTAATCAGTTCCTTATTATACATGAATCCATTCAACTCCCGAGAAATACAGGAAGGTCCACACTTGTTCATCTGATGGCTTCTAATGAGAGAATGTACATGTATCGTTGGCATATTGGTACACCGTGAGTTTCGTTGTGCCCACAGTTCAGGTCCAGGCCATTCTGTGGGTAAAGCCTCACTACACACTCAAAAGTCATCATCTGTTTGGGGGATGAAACTCACTAACTCACTAAACCTTTATTATTAAGGTACTGACAATGTCCCAGACACTATGCTGTAGAGTTCATAGGTGGTGTGTATTTATCTCAGAAACAACACAATGAAGCAGATACTATCTTTGGGTACAATTTACAGATTGAGGAAAACATTGCTGAGAGAATGAAGTCACTCCCAAGGCCATACAGCTAGTTGGTGGCAGTCAAATTTGAATCCAGGTCTTTATGTCTCCAGAGCCATGCTCAGAAATAGCACTAGTTTTAGCGCACTTAACAGTCACATGGAGGTCTTATTTAAAGCTACAAAGTCCCACAGAGATTCTGATTCTCATCCAGAAGATCAAGAATGAGGTTCAGCCTTCTTACCATATCAGCATCAAGAGGTAGAATTTAGGGACGCCTGGGTGGCTCAGTCGTTAAGTATCTGTCTCCGGCTCAGGTCATGATCCCGGGGTCCTGGAATCGAGTCTCACATTGGGCTCCTTCCTCAGTGGGGAGCCTGCTTCTCCCTCTGCTCATGCACTTGCTCTCTCTCTCTCTGACAAATACATAAAATCTTTTTTAAAAAAGAGGTAGAATTTATTTCTCTACCCTCTTGAATCTAGTAGGCTTTGTGTCTGCTTGGACCAATAAAATACAGAAGAACTGATGATGTTAAAGGCATAACCTTTAACTAGCCTGGAATCATTTGCTTCCTGTCTCTTTAAACCACGAGACTACCGTGTAACCACCATGCTGTGAAAAGCCCAAGCCTTATAGAAAGGCCCTGAAAGATGAGGCCACATGTGATGCAAGAGAGAGCGAGAAAGAGAAACTGAGAGACAGAAAGAAAAGTGCTAAGGAGCACTAAAGCACCGCACATGAGTAAAGATGGCACCTTGGAAGTGGATCTTCCAGCTCCAGCCACCCCAGTGGACACCATATGCGGCAGAGATAAGCCATCCAGCCGGGTCCTTCTTCAATTCCTGATCCCAAAATCATGAGCAAAATAAATGATGTTGTCAAGCCATAAGTTTTGGAGTAGTTTGTTACAGAATAATAGAAATCTGCAGTATACTCCCACACATAATTATAATTATATACATATATTATATATACTGGATATATATATATATTGAAAGCAAAATAAAAAAAATGAAACCCTTATGCAAAAAAGAGTTTTAACCAAATTTAATGTAATAGAGTAAAACATTTTTTCCTATAATTATCTTATAATTTTCTTGAATTCTCATTTTTTATTTTGAATGTATAAACATGGCCATAAAATTCTGCCTCTGGGGTCAAATTTTTATTATTTATGTATTTTAGCTTTAAAATATTTTCTATACTGAAGTTGTTGATACATTGCCTTTAATTTTGCATTTCCTCTTACCTTTATTTCATTTTTCCAAATATACTGAGGTGTACTTGACAAATAAAAATTATATATACTTAAGGGATACAATGTCATGTTTTGATATATGCATACATTGTGAAATGATTATCACAGTCAAGTTAGTTAACACACCCATCATCTCACATAGTTCCATTTGTGTGTGTGTCTAGTAAGAGTACTTAAGATCTACTCTCTTAGCAAATTTCAAGTATACAAGACCGTATTACTAATTATAGTCTCCATGCTATATGTTAGATTGCCAGAATTATAGAGATACATTTATGACTCCAAAATTGTGCTGTCTTCTGCAGAAGCAATGTGATATGAGGCACACACAAAGATCTACATTCTACTTTTTTTGCACCTGATTCATCTGTTCAGAGATCAAAGTCAGTCTGAGTTATTAAATGGATTTTTATGTATTCTTCCTCTAGAGACACGAATTGAGACTGAAAGGCTTCATTATCATAAGTTCCCAGATGAACACAAGTCCAGAGTGAAATTTAACAAACTTTTAACTTGCATAAGCAATTGTTAACTTTTCAGAACTAATCCATTTCCGCACTGGAGATATAATGGCATTTTATCCTTTTAACCTCATGCCTAGACACTCTGCACAAAAAATCCTGTTTTGATCATTAAAATTGATGCACATACCAAATCATTGAATAACTACACTCATTCCCATCTGCTAGGGAGGCACAGTGCCACATAGAGGTGGCTCGCCAAGACTTTTGAGGCATAACAACCAACCCAAGATAGGATCAGACGTAAAACATGCTGCTTGCAATAACAGTTCTGCCCAGTCTGACTTTCTGTTTAACTCTGGGCAAAATGTTTCAATAGAAAACATTATGACCATCATGTGTGGACATAATCAATTATAAAGGTTAGTATTTGGGACAGCCTGATGGAAGTTATATCTGACTTTCCTAAAATGCTCACGATGTCATGAAGAACGTCCTCATCACTGTCAGGGCCACCTTACCATCTGAATTGGAACACCATGACTTTACCTGGACCTGCATTGGAGGTCTACCTCAACCTAACCCACAACTGGCCCCTACTTGGCTCTCTTAAGTTTATTGCTGAGTTTTTGACAGGATCTGTACCAAACCCATCACAAATCCCTCCTCAACTCTTCAACACTGCTTTCGACCCAAATTTCTTGTCTAGCCTCATGGTTTAGGTATAGGTTATATCTGATCACTTCTCTCCAGCAATTCAGGCTCATATACCCAACTGTTTGTGGGGCATCTCTACCTAGATGTACACAGCACTTCAATCTTAATGCATCCCAAACTGAATTTGCTATCTTCAGTTCATCATTTGCCATGTTGCCATGGCAACATCACCACCCAGTTCTGCAAATCCTCTCCCTTACTCCAGGCCTTCAATCAGGTACCACGTCTTGCCATGTTTAGCTACTCATACGTTTCAAATTTAGCCCCTTCATGGAAGCCTTCTACCACAACCCTGGTTCAAGTGCTCATTATCTCTCACATCAACTATTGAAAAAGATTTTCAGACCTCTACACATTAGCCCATCAAAAATAGTAATAGTTAATATTTATTGAGTGTTCCCATGTATCAAGCACTTTTCAGGGTTGTTGCATGTATTAATTCATGTAATCCTTCATAGGTGTTTTTATGATCCTCCATGTTAAAGATAAGAAGTCAAGGCAGAGAAATTAAGTTGCTTGCCCAATACCATGTCTAAGCATGTCAGAACCAGAGTACGGATCCAGAAGTCTGACTTCATAGCCTAGGCTCTTAACCACTCCACTCCACGACCTAATTATGGCCTCCATTCATTTAGAATGGCTGCCAGTCACTCACAGGCTTAAAACCGGTCTTCCTAGGAAAGCATTCAGAGCCCTTTGTGATGTAACCCCCACCTACTGCTCTCTTGTATCTCCAGGCTTTTCTTTTCACTGGTCTTTTCTTCCTGTGTGCAGATCTACTCAGGATTCTACCATTTTAAGAAAATGATCTTCCATTAACCCTGTCACCCTTCCAGGTTCCTGCCTCACCTCTCCCCTTCACACTCTTCAACCAAAGAGAAAACAACACTCCAATTCTCCATTCTCCCACACATCACTCTCCCATTAACCCTCTCTTCAGGCTCCCATCCTCATTTACTAAACCTGCTTTTGCAGAATCATCAAGGCCTCTCTAATTGACAAACTGAAGGTTGTGAAATGTGAAGTTAAAGAAAACCCCTTGAGCCCAGCTCACTCTTTCTAGCTAGGTGATCTTCAGCAAATTATTTAACTTCTCTGAGCTGGTGATTATTCCCCTTTCCACCTCTTCCTCTCTGAAGTGTATCTACCTTCCTTCTATCCTGATACTGTCAAGCCACCCCCATCCCACCCTAATCATAATACCCTCATCTGCACCTGTTTTCCCTAAAAATCACCCTGCACCCAGGACTTTGTCTCTCCTCTCTTTCCACCCAGTCCATGCTTGGCTACTTACTACCTGCATGATCTCTGGCATTTAACTTCTCTTCCCCATGGTTCCTCATTTAAAATATAAAATTAATAATACCCATATTCATACTTAACTTTTTTATAAGGATTAGTTAATATAGAGAGAGTTACAATGAAAACTCTCAAGAGTCATTCACATGTTGGTGTGGTTGTTGTATTAGTGTGTATGTTGGGGGGTGCTTTTGAAACAATCTCAAACTTAGAGAAAAGCTACAAGGACAATACAAAAAATAACTTTTTCCTTCAACTATTTAGTTCAGATTTATGCCCGATCTCCCCCTAATACTTTAGTGTCTATTTCCTATCAACAAAGACATTATGCAACATAACAACAAAATCAGGAAATTGACATTGATGCATTACTACCACCTACTCCTCAACCTTTCAAGGATTTCCAGATAGCAAAATGATCCACTTCGGAGTCACACGTTACATTTAGTCGTTATGTGTCTTTAATCTCCTTTGCTCATAGTTCCTCAGCTTTTTTTCAACTTATATGACATTGACACATTTAAAGATTAAAGGACAGTTCTTGTGTGACATGTCCATCAGTTTCACTTTGTCTGTTGTTTCTCATGATTGGATTCTGGTTAGGAGTCTTTGGCAAGAATATCACAAAAGTGATGGTGCATTCTTTCTAGCAACCTCTTAGGTGGTGTATGATTTTTGTTTGTCCCACTGATGATGTTAACTTTGATCACTTGCTAGGGATGGTATCTGCCAGGCTTTTCCACTGTGAACTTACTTTTTTCCCTTATTCATACATATTTTGTGGGCAAAGGACGATGTGGAAGAGGTATTTTGAAGTTATGTAAACATCCTTTTTTCTCATCAAAGTTTCAACTTATTCATTTGTTTATTATATCAGTATGAACTTATGATTTCTTATTATTCTCAGTGATTAATTGTTTATTTTGAGGCTCAAATAGTTCAAGATTTGCCTGGGAAGAGCCAAAATATGTCATTTTGATGTGCCCTATCATCTTTGAGCACCTCCTTACTTTCTAGTACAAAAAGCTATTCCAGGCTCTTGTATTTTCCTTGTCCCAGCTCTGGAATCAGCCATTTCTTCATGGCGACCTGGTTCCTTTTAGAGCTTTCAGTGGATAATGCTATTTGGAGTCCAGGATGTGAGCTCTGGGTATACTCCTTGCTATAGTAGAGAAAGCTATTCCAAGACCTTTTCACTGGAGAGAAGAGTGAGGGTATGTATCTGTATGCATATACACATGCATACACACACACATTTACATCAAATATGAACAGCTTGTGAGAGAAGATTGGCTGTGAAAGGAAGAAGAGATAACAAAAAATAAGATCAATAAAAATAAAACAAGTTTTTCCTTCCTTTTTCCCCCTTTTCTCTTCCTGAATAAGTCAGTCCTAAAGCTATTGGAGAGAGCTATCTACAGGGAAGCTTGGCTGGTGTGGGATGGAGGAGCCCAAGCAGGGTGAGGAGTGTGTCTACGCAGAGGAAAGGCCCAGGTTGAGATTTCCTAAGCCCAAGGCAGAAGGGGGGTGGAGGGTGAACTGTACAGAGGAGAGGAGTACGCTGGCATGGGCTATTGGAGCCTAAGCAGGGTGAAGGGGGGGCCAGATTAATCTGAATTTTCCAGGGAAACAGAATCAATAGGGGAGAGAAGGAAAGAGAGAGACAGAGAGATTTATTATATGATTATTGAGGCTGAGAAATCTAGGATCTACAGTCGGCAAGCTGGAGACTTAGGAGGGCTGATGGTATAAATTCTAGTCTGAGTCTGAGACTATGTCTTGGCCAGTCTTGGCTAAGACAAGACCAGTGTCCCAGCTCAAAGATAGTTAGGCAGAAAGCAGGAATTCTTTCTTACTCTTACTCTGTTCAGGTTGGATGAGGCCTACCCACAATGGGGAAGGCAATCTGCTTTATTCAGTCTGTAAATTCAAATGTTAATCTCATCTAGAACCATCCTCACAGGTACATCCAAAAATAATGTTTAACCAAATATCTGGGTACCCCATGACCAAATCAAGGTGATATATAAACTTAACCATCACAGTATCCGTATGTGAGGATATTCTGGCTGCAATTTCAGAGCCTAAGGGGGGGTGATAAATGTGTCCGTACAGCGGAAGGCCCAGTGGGAGTTATTAGAACCCAAATGAGGTGGGAAGGGCATCCATGAATGGGGCAACCTGACATAGGTGTCACAGCATGGCAAGGTGAGAATGCTGTCCATGCAGAGATGTTGCTTGGTGAGGGACATCAGAGCCCAAGCAGGATAAGCGGAGTGTACACACTGGGGAAGGTGTATACGCCTTCCTGGGGTATAGGAACACAGAGCTGTATGGGATGTAAGGACAGCATTAAGAGAGAGGAGAGGGTGGCCATGGTGATGGGTGATTTGGTTGAACACAGGAGGGTTGATCAAATGTGTAACACCTCACAGTGGCCTTTCCCCTGTGTGGACACACTCCTCATCCCGCTTAGCCTCCAGTGTCCCACACCAGCCAGCCATCTATGTGCCCAGCTCTCTTGCTTTGCCCCACCTAATGGTTTTAGGACTGAATTAATTATTCAGGAAGGGAGAAGGAAAAAGAAAAGGAAAAGAGGCATAGTGTTCTTTTTATTGGCCTTTTTTTGTTTGTTATCTGTTCTTCCAGCACTGCCAGTATTCTCTGACAAGTTGTTTGTATTTGCTGTCCTCATTTTCTACTCTTTAGTCATTCCTCAACCCACTCCCATCTGGCTTCAGCCCTCAGCACTTTCAGATGTCACTAGGTCACCGATGTCTTCTTTATTTTTAAACCCAAGAGATCTTTTTTAGTCCTTGTGCCACCTAATCTGTTTGAGGTATTTGGTCATTTGACCTCTGAACATAGCCCATTCCTTTTGCTTCCATGACATAACACTCCTGTGATCTTCCTCCTGCTTCACTGGCTAGTTCTCCTTTATATCCTCCTCTTCCTCCACCTACTGCTTGAATGCTGGCACTGTCCAAGACTCAGTCCCAGGCCTTCTGCTCTTCTCACTCTTCATGCTCCCACGTTGCAGACCTGCTTTTGCTCTGGTTGTCATCTATATGCTAATATTTTATTTATTTTTTTAGAGATTTTATTTATTTGAGAGAAAGAGAGAACAAGCCAGGGGAGCAGCAGGGAGAGAGAGAGGGAGAAACAGGCTCCCCACCGAGCAGGGAGCCCAACGTGGGGCTCAATCCCAGGACCCCAGGATCATTTTCTGAGCTGAAGGCTTAACCGACTGAGCCACCCAGGTGCCCCTCTATGCTAATATTTTAGAAATCTTTGTCTCTATCTCTGTAAGCCTGACTTTGAGCTCAAAACACATACACCCCACTGTCTGCCATGCATTCATTCATGCATGTATTTATTGAGTATTTATTATTTATTGAGCACCTGCTATATACTAGGTGCACTGTTGTAGAATCTTAACATCTTCATTTAAATGTCTCAGAGGCACCTAAAACTCAACATACTCAGATAATGCCATTATCATCATCTTTCGTTTGTGGTCTATGCATATATCCAAGGTTCTCCAACTCAATACAGGGCATAATCATCTTATCCTCTGTCAGAGCCAGAAACATCTGACCCTCAACTCCTCATCCTCACATCTAGTCTATTACTAAGTCCTACTGATTTTACCTTTTACATATCTCTTAAATCTCTCCAATTCTTTCCATTTCCGTGAACACTTAGACCTGGCCACCATTGTTCCTGGACTACAGCCTCCTAACTGGCCTCCCTGTCTCTAGTCTTGACCCTCCACATACACATACTTTCAAACTACTGTCCATATGGTAGTCAGAATGTTCTTTCTACAATGCAGATATAATCATATCATTTCCCAGCTTTTAAATCTTTCATTTGGGCTCCCTTTGCTCTTGAGTTAGAGGGGAAACTCGAACATAGCTTCAAAACTGCCCGTGATCTATCCTGCTTAGCTCTTCAGCCTCACTTCTGCTCTTTCTGCACATTGAACCTTCTCCACAGGCTCCAGATGGTTCTTTTGGCTGGTAACATCCCTCATTTCTGCTACCTCCACTTAGGAACACCCTTCCTCTTGCCCTTTTCCTGAAGAACTTCTACTCATCCTTCAGGTCATGGGAATGTTGCTTCCTCAAAGAAGCCATCCCTGATACATAGACATGATTAGGTCCTCTGTACCCTGAAACCCCCTGTCCTTTCACATATCATGCTTGCTTTCTTATAATCACTTGTTTAAAAGTCTGTGTTCCTAGACAGGCTGCATGTTCCATGAAATCAGGAATCCTTTCTATCTTACACCATCTATGTTTCACATGGTGACAAGCACACAGCAGAAGTTCAATAAATATTTGCTAAATGGATGAGTGAATTATTGGTGCTATAATAATAAACTAGACCCTATTAGGTTTATCCTTTTACAATCTGGAAACATCATGAACTGATTTTAATGCATTCAATTAGTGTTAATAGATAAATATGTGATGCTATATGGTATAATCATTGAGAACAGCCTGCTTGTTTCAAATCCCAGCATCTCCCCTTATTCACTCTGTGCCTTGGGCAGTCGCTACTATTCCTGTACCTATATTTGCCCATCTGTCATATGTTGTACTGAAGATTAAATGAGTCAATGTGCGTAAGTTACTTAGAATAGTGCCTGCAGCAATACTATATAAATAAGAGTTATTATTATTTTTGTGATATTTTCATCTAGACAAGCACCTTGCCTTTACAAACTCCCTTGATCATGGGAATAGATTCAAAAGATAAGGAATTTCAGGAAAGTGGACAGAATAGTGAACAAGACCATTTTGGGGGAAGATTCCAAGATAGTCCAGTCTAAACCTGCTGTATGGGCATGATTATGAGTAGCAACTCTCTTGATCTCAATAGTGTTTATCTCAAAGTTACCCCAATAGAAGATAAACTGTAATGGCCAACCTGAGCAGAAGGAACCTCCAGAGCCTCTCCATGTTTTATGGATATGATCTCCACTCTGGCCCTGAAGCCAGGAACCCTCATCCCTTCTTTGCAGGGACTTCCCAAGACTCATCATAGCAACACAGAAACACTTAGACCTCCCGCTAGTATATGGACATGATGCATTGCTTCAGGCTATACATGACTCCTCTCAGTGCCACATTTGTTCTTAAATGGACCTTAAGTCACAGGAGGAGGGATAATGGAGAGAGTGGCAGCTTAGCAACAGAGGTGACTTTATGGGCTGGTTGTTCTCTAACCTGTTCTCTTTTGATGTTGTATCGATCCCCAGGTGAGGACAGGCACAAGTACAGAGGAAATGTCAGGTGTGGATCATGTTGTTTAAAGCTCATTTAAAAATACCTGGCACAGTATTTAATGCATAAATAAATTAATTAAAGATATTTAAATTTTTTAAATGGCCATAACAAAAGAGAAGTTTTAAAAGTAATTAAAAATAAGTTTGTAAGAGGTTAGGGATCTAATGATTTGTGTTTTTTTAAAATTATGATGAAAACCTAGTTTTAAAATATAAATAAGTGATGGGGATGTAATGCACAGCATTGTGACTATATATTGCATAGTCGAAAGTTGCTAAGAGAATAGACCTTAAAAGTTCTCATCATAAGAAAAAAATTTTTGTGACTATGTATAGTGACGATGTTAACTAGACTTGTAATATATACAATACTGAACCATCATGTTGTACATCTGAAACTAATATAATGCTCTATGTCAATTATAACTTGATTTAAAATCAAAGACTAATATCAAATTTAATAAATGTTAGTGTTTTGAAAAAGTAAGTAATGTGCAAAATGTAAAAGCAGCTTTCCCACAGAGAGGGTTTTTGTTTTGTTTTGTTTTTCGGTTTTTGGTTTTGTTTCCTTTTTAGAGAAGGGGAGAGAGAGAGAGAGCAAGCATGAGTGGAGGGACGGAGGGAGAGGGAGAGAGAATTCCAAGCAGGCTCCACACCCAGCACAGAGGCCGACGCAGGGCTCGGGCTCACGACCCGGAGATCATGACCTGAGCCGAAATCAAGATCCAGACTCTTAACTGACTGAGCCCCCCAGGCGCCCTGCCCACAGAGAGGTTTAACAAATATGTGAATAATATATATAAATAAAATGAAAAGCACTTGGTTAATAACATATATTTCTAAAAAGTGAATCAAGGGTATTTGTTTTAAATGATAGAAAAATGCATTTTTCAAACTACAACTAAGCATTATTTACAGACCCATGCAGCGAATCGACTAGATTAACAGAGAATTAGCATGGAAGATGTTCTCCCTCACTTCCCAAAGATACAAGGAAAGTCTGAATAAGAAATCAGATACCAATCCCCCAGGATTAAGTCAACACACAATTTCTGCCAGCATCCGAAATATGGCACAGATTCAGAACCTGGCAAGTAAGAAAGGGAGTGACTAGGACCCAAATCACTGCATCATCTTGGGATAAAGAGGAGGCCTTTACTCACACTTGCTAGATGTGGAAGTTTATGAGAGTGACAATTACCTACACCTCAGTTCCCTCGTCTGTAATTTGGGTATAAAAACATACTTACCTAAAGGGTTTTGGGGAGTATTACGTTAGTTAATACCTGCAAAGTGCAACACAATGCCTAGCACATAATAAACTCCCAGTAAATGTTAGCTATAACCATGTTTATTACATCGATTTCCACTGAACCCTAAGTGATGCCTTCCTATGTGCCTATAATCATGTACATCTTTTGTGGAGAATGGTATTTGGAAGCCAGGATGTTTGAGATTTGCACTTATTTGCATTTATATCCAGAAGGACCTTCACCTCCAGAGTTAACAAAACCGGCAATTAATTCTAGCTTCTTCATTTGCAGATAGTGAAACTTTAGATGGGCAGTTTTAACTCCCTTGTCTTCAGTGTCCTTATCTTTAAGATGGAATAAGACCTACCTTGCTGGGTTGTAATAAAGATTAAATGAGATAATATATGTAAAGTGCCAGACACAAAATGATGTTTCACAAAGAGCAACAATATAATAGGTACTAAAAAGAGATGTTTTATCAATGTTCCATTAATATTTTATTGGGAAATATAAAAATGGAAATTCAGGCAAAGAAAAAATATTTCAGATTGATGCCAGTTCAACAAGCAGACGAAAAATCTCTAGTGAAATAATTCTATGTCACCATTCCCAATGACTGGGATGAGCTGGTATGCTAATTACAAAATTTTTTGGAACATTTGAAAAGAATAAGGCATTTGTGTATTTTGGCAGCATAGAAAAGAAGCCCTACTTGGTATGATTTGCTGTAATGATATATTTATCAGAAGCAGTTCACTTTATCTGCTGCAGAATGCTCTTTGATGTCATTAACCTACAGAAATAATTATAGGAAAGTAATGCAAGATTCTTCAAAGGGTGAGGTGACAGGGGCTTTCCTCCACTCCCGAAGGCTACATCAATTAATGCAGCAAACCACAGTCCTCTGGAGTCCAGGAAGTAAGGAATCAGAAAGCACCTGAATCAAAGGCCCTTAAAAATTCTTCTGATTACTTATATTAATCATATTGACATTGATTCTTGGAAAGAAAATACTGGTAATCATTTAATAATGCAAGTCTTCTGCAAAACTCCAAAATTCACAAATCTAAAATATTTTTTAATTTTTTTAGATTATTTATTTGAGAGAGAGTGAGGAAGAGAGGGGAGGCGCTGAGTGAGAGGGAGAGAGAGAATCTCAGACTCCCTGCTGGGTGCAGAGCCCAATGCGGGGCTCAGTTCACGACCCTGAGATCATGACCTGAGCCAAAAATCAAGAGTCAGTCACTGAGCCACCCAGGCGCCCCACAAATCTGAAATTTTAAATGATAATATAAATTATGATCAACATGCTCCTGTTCACTCTGGAGGAGAAAGTTTGGGTTTAATAGAAAGAATATCACACTTGGACTCAGGACACCCAAATTCAAAACTCTAGTTGGCCACTCACAGCTGAATGCACAGTGCTGCTCACTGAGCTGCCCAAGTCTGTTTTCCCCCCTGTGGCATAAGAATGAAATGACCTCCACATGGTGGGGGGGGCGGTGGGGGGGGTGGGGGGATGGTGAAGATTACACAACAAAAGTATATTTGTTACTGGCCCAGAGCAGAAGCTATAATTATTAACTGAATCAAAGATTACTTTTAACATAAAATAATAATTATAATAGCTAACATTTATTGTTTATGTACTATGTACCAGGGGCTGTCCTAAACATTTTACATTAATCGTCTCATTTTTTCTTACCATATGATCCAGCAATCCCATTTCTGGGTATATATCTAAAGAAATTGAAAGCAGGATCTCAGAGAGATATCTGCACTCCCATGTTCATTGGAACACTTCACAATAGCCAAAAATATGGAAACAACCTAAATGTCCATCAATGGATGAATGGATAAATAAAATGTTATATATATATATACATATATATATGTATATATATATATAACAGTATATTATTTAACCTTTAAAAAGAAGGAAATCCTGCCATTTGCAATAACATGGATGAATCTGGACAACATATGTTAAGCGAAATAAACCATAAAAGACAAACACGGCTCTTATATGAGGTTTCTAAAGTAGTCAAACCCATAGAAACAGAGTAGAATAGTGGTTGCTGGAGGTGTGGGGGAAGAGAGAATGAGTTGCTATTCAATGCCTATAGCATTTCAGGTATGCAAGATGAGTAAGTTCTAGAGATCTGCTCTACGGCTTGGTGCCTAGAGTTAACAATGCTGGATTGTACACTTAAAAATTTGTTAAGAGGATAGATCTCATGTTAAATGTTCTTATCAAAAGAAAAAGAAAAAGGGAAGAAAAAGAGCTATGAGGAAAGTTCTATCATTATCTCTTTTTTTCATTTGGGGAAAAGGTTTAGAGAAGTTAAGTAAGCAGTCTAAGTTTACATAAAAGATAAGTGCCCAAACCCAGGGTAAGACAACTTTTTCTTATACCCAAAGCCTATATGTTGCCAAATTATTGGTTTTCAAATTATTTCTTAATAGCAGAAGACTTTATTCAAATGAAATGTTTTGTTCTCACCAATTACATGTAACAGATAAAAAATGAGAGACCAGGATTCAATCAGAACTGAAAACTTTGCCTCTTGGTAGCCTTAGCAATACCTCAGAGGAACCCTAGAACTTAAGGAAACAAGTGTGAAAGTCATTGCTATGATGATCACATCCTTTCTACATTTATGATTGTGACAGTTTGCAACCCACTGGAAAGGTCTATGACAAGTAATAATTTGTCATGTTTCTAAAGTATTAATTTGAATCTTGCATTGCAAAACTGTTGGGAGCAAGTAATTTACCTGGTAAGTGAGCTTTTTAGAAGTGTGAGGAATACCTCCAGGTTACACATGATTTGTGGTACATATATGATTTGGGAGAAAGCCAAAGCCTGGGCAAACATTCCCATGCTCATGAATCAGGGGATTCACAAAGAATTTGGACATAACTATTGACAAAATGTCTAGATTCTACCATACATGATTACTGCAAACTGGCAAAGTGTGTCTTTCATTTTATTGTTAATGAGTAAAGAATGTCAAATTACTCAGCACAGTGCCTCAGCATTTCCTCAGATTGCCGGGTTTAACAAAAATACAAGATACCCAGTTTAATTTGAATTTCAGACAGGTAACAAATGCCTTTTTGTATAAGTATATCACAAATATTGCATGGGACAATACTAAAAAAATAGTTGTCATTTCCTTAAAATTTTTTTATTTTATATGCTTACTTAGAAAGCCAGGTTATTAACAGCAGGCAGTGAACTGTAACGTATCTTAATCCACACACACAGACATTTTGGATAAATTAGTTTAAGCAAATGACAGGCAAGATGAAACATAAATTATAAATAACATATAAATGAATAAAATATAATAATTAAAATTAAAATGGTATGGACAGATTAGACACAGCTGAGAAAAGAACTGGTTGGATAAAAGATACATATTAAGAAATTATCCACCAAGAGATAGGGATGTGAAAGAGGAGTTAAACACATGAAGAGCAGATGAAACTGTCCTAGATGCGTTTAATCAGGGTTCCAGAAGGAAATAATATAAATAATAATAAAGAAGCAATATTGAAGAAATGTTAGCTGATAATTTTTCAGAGTTGATGGAAATCATCAATTTAAATAGGACAACTCACATACAAAAAGGGCAAGTGGAAAACTTCCAGTTTTATACTAGACATATATAGTGTTGAAACTACAGAATACCCAAGACGTTATGATAGAATCTTGAAATTTATCATAGTAAAGAAATGTAAATTTTGAGTTGAGTCACAAGTGAATTCTAGGACTTAGAAAAACAAAACTTTCAAAGAAGGAAAATATATTTTCATGGCTAGAAAATCTAAAACTGAAAATATTTACAAAAAATTTTCTGTTAAAAATTTTTTTAATCATCTCTAATCATGAAGAACCTAATTTAAAAGAAAAGACTAAGATATTTACAAGGAAGACATATCAGGGAAGATTAAGAACTCCTTGATGAACTCAGAGATTAAAATAGTATATTCAGAAATGTAGTTTTATGTAAGTGTGCAGACATCTGGCCCTTTAGAAAGCTTGATTTCTTTACAAAGATTTTGTTGTTGTTAGACCTGAGTGAGTTTCTCATAGCCCAACAGTAAAATAATTTCTAATTATCTACATAATCAACTTGAAAACATTGAAAGCTTGTGGAGTTTTCATTTAGTTTGGAGGTGAGGAATGGGAAAGCATGAGTCCTTGAAGAATATTACTTGCTCTGCTACTAAATGTATTTGTATTCTTTGTGGTTTGTAGCTTCGAGAGTTGCTTTTGTTTTCCTTTATTTTTCCTAACACAAGGGCATTTCTGTATTTCCTCTGTTACGTGTAAGTGCAGCTGACCCTTCAACAACATGGGTTTGACCTGCATAGGACCACTTATACGTGGATTGTTTTTTAATAAATACAGTACTGTAACTGTGTTTTCTCTTCCTTATGATTTTCTTAATAACATTTTCTTCTCTCTACCTTACTTTATTGTAAGAATACAATATATAATACATAAAACATACAAAATATAAGATAACCAACTGTTTATGTTATTGGAAAGGATTCCAGCCAACAGTAGGCTATTAACAGTTAAGGTTTGGGGGAGTCAAAAGTTACATGTGGATTTTCAACTGCACAGGACTAGGGCAGGGAGGCTGGCATCCTTAACCCCTGAGTTGTTTAAGAGTCAACTGTACTTTGTTTCTTATCCACATGACTCTGACATTAAAGATTAGAAATAATATGGCTTTGAGGTGGATTTTCCTCCAAAGTGAAGGCAGGTACAGAGATGGAATAATGAGGGAGATGGACATATATTTACATTGACATGCATTTACTGAGCTTCAGTTATATGAAAGGTTCACTATTAAACACAAAAGACATACAAAGATGTATGATACCAACAAATCAATGCTGCAATAGTTGAGCTGAGCTGAGATTGGTAAATCTACTTCACTGGTTTACATTTTTGGACCATACCCTCACCTTTTATGGAGAGCGATCATCAGAGTCACATGAAATTCTTTTCTGCATTCTGTGTAAGTGCTGTCAATGACACTGTCTGTTTTGCTGCTCCCTGTCCCCTTTTGGGGATCCCACATAAAAAAACCTCTTCCAAAACTTAATGCCAAGAAACATTTGGTGCCTAAATGTCCAACAATAGGGAAATGCATAGGTAAGTTACAGCATTTTCACAAAACAGCATATTATATAAACATGAAAGTGATAATTTTGAATCCTATGTAGAAAGATGGAAAATAAGTGACATAAGTGAATAAAACAATACAAAATGACATCTACACTGTGATTACAAATATACAAAACATATCTTCACACAAGCGTGAACGTTCAAAGGTAAACTACACATTAGGAGTAAAATTACAGGTGCCTTCTCCCTCTTTCAAAGCACACATTCACAATGGCACAAAAATACATGTTGGTATGGAAAACTTTGTCTCTCACCGAATTTGGTGTTTCTTCTTTGTTTTTTTGTTTTGTTTTGTTTTGTTTTTAAAGATTTTATTTATTTATTTGAGAGAGAGAGAATGAGAGAGAACACATGAGAGGGGGGAGGGTCAGAGGCAGAAGCAGACTCCCTGCCGAGCAGGGAGCCCGATGCGGGACTCGATCCAGGGACTCCAGGATCATGACCTGAACCGAAGGCAGTCGCTTAACCAACTGAGCCACCCAGGCGCCCGTGTTTCTTCTTTGTAATTCTCTTTTTACCTTGGGAGGAAGGAAGCTCAGAGCCACATACATTATTCAGTAATTGCATTACATTAGCACTTATGGATGGCATTTTATTCTCTCTTTTCAAGGCTTTGATTGTATTCCACTGTATCTCCTTTTTTGACAGACTAAAAATGAAGAAAAAGAAACACACTTGACACCCTTATCTTCAAATAGCTTGTAATATGTTTAGATATACATTTTATGTAGTTAGAAATGTTAAGAAATGCATTATGCTTAGATTGAGGTTATGCTCCATTTGAAAGGATACCACAGAGGAGGTGTGCTCTCTGCAGTGAATCATATCAGGGATTACATGATATTGATATGCATTTCAGGAAATCACTTGGTTAAGGTGGCTTTTTCAGATTTCTCCACTGCAAAGTTACTGTTTTTCCCTTTGTAAGTAATAAATATTAGGAGAAAGACACTTTGAGACAAATATTCTTACTCTTCTCAAACTTTCATCTGAAGATTTTGAACACTCATCAGTGGATCTTGATTGTAATAATTTTTTCTGTGTTATAATGGTAATTTTTCTACTTCCCTCATTCCTTCAACATTTATTATTTGGAGCTGTTCTATAAGGAGAATTTACCTCTTCTCCATTTATATATTTGTTCACTTATTTATTTACATCAGTATAGACTCATGGATATTTACTTTATTCTTTGGGTTATAATCCAATACTACCATTTAGTTTGTTGCTCAAATTATAACATGAAACTAGCCTTTTTTTTTTCACTACTGTGCTTTCTGGTACCTCCAAATGCTCCAGGCTCATCCTGTATTTTTCCTGCCTCAGCTGTGGAATGGACCACTTCTCTGAGGAACCCTGATTTCTTTTCTTGAAGAATGGTATTTAGAAACCAATATCTGAGCATTAGCATTAGGTGTGCTTGTTGCTACTGGAGTATCATTGATTCCAGGCACCCTCAGCAGACTAAGCCTGCCAGGGATATGGCCATCTCCGTGCTTCTGCTCCTCCCTTGGCTGCATTTATGGGCCCAACCTTTCCTTACTCCTGCCTCTCCCCCAGTGGTATAGCATGTTCCCTTGTTCTCTTTCTGCAGTTACGATGGGTTTTCACTAGTACCATAAACAACTACATTGCTGCCCTTCATTTGATGGGGAACATCAGTGGGAGAGGTCCAGGTAGAATTCTGTGACCAGCCTTCAGCAGCTGCTCTTTCCCTCCCCAAATTAGGACACTTTCTTAGGACTCCCTCCAAACTTTTCTGCGAGTTCTCGGTACGGTTTGTGGAGAAAGGGCCTGAAGAGGTTGCAGAGTCACCAATTTCTGTGGCCCCTAGGTGCTTCAACTCTCTCATCTGTGTACACTTGGCCTCCTCCATCAACCCTCTAATCTCCCAGGGGGATTCTTCTTACCAGTATCTACATGTGTCTGCACCAGGTACACCTGTGCTCATGCCTACTCTTTCCCTGCAGAGGCCTCTCTCATCTTAGATTTTGAGCCACGTGGTTACCCTGTGACAAGTTCTCTGACAGGTTCAAAAAAGTCATGAACTTGCAATTTGTTGGCTTGTTTGTTTGTTTCTTTTATTGTAAGAGTGTGAAAGATGCTCTTTCTAGCTCTGCATCTCTGAGTGGGAATTTAGAAGAGTTTTATTTGTGAAATCAGCCCTGGCTTACTTATCCAGTCTTATCTTAACACAATTGACCACTTATTTTTTTGGACTTCATAATGTATATTATCTTCTTTTTATGTCTGAAATAGCCCCCATCTGAATTGTAAGCTTTGCAAAAGTTAGAAATTTTGATGGACTAGTGGAAAGAGTATGAACTTTAGAAACAAAAAGAAACTAAGCTCAAATCCTGCCTCTGTGATCTTTGTGGCCATGAACAAAATAGTACATGTGCCTCAGTTTCCTCCTCTGTAGAACATAGATAAGAATACTCAACTGAGGAGTGCCCAGGTGGCTCAGTCGGTTAGGTGTACGACTCTTGGTTTTGGCTCAGGTCATGATCTCAGGGTCATGAGATCCATCTGCATGTTGGGCTCTGCGCTGGGAGAGGAGCCTGCTTGGGATTCTGTCTCTCCCTCTGCCTCTCCCCCCACCTTCCTCGTTAAAGAAAATACTCAACTGAAATGTGTGCTGTGAGAATTAAGGAGGTGGTGTTCATAAACCCTTGACATGGGTAAGCTTTCAGAAGATGTAAGTGCATTTCTCTTACTGTTTTCTCCTTGTATTTTTTTTTAAAGATTTTGTTTATTTATTTGACAGAGAGAGAGACAGAGAGAGAGGGAACACAAGCAGGGGGAGTGGGAGAGGAAGAAGCAGGCTTCCCACGGAGCAGGGAGCCCGATGCGGGGCTCGATCCCAGGACCCTGGGATCATGACCCGAGCCAAAGGCAGACGCTTAACAACTGAGCCACCCAGGAGCCCCATTTTCTCCTTGTGTTTGATCTGAGTTTCTCACAGAATCTCAGAAGAGCAATGGACGTGGAGCAGCAGCAAAACTTAATATATTCAACTGAAGTTCCAGTCTTGTTTCCTTTTTATTCTCATAATATGTTACAACCCAACTTTTGGTGCTCTAATACACACCAAGAAAAATTCACCAACAATCTCTATGAGAAACCATAAAGTTCAGAAAAGAAATTTGCCCCCTTTCCTCCTACAAAAACATAATATCTCAATAATGGACCAAGAAGCTTAAAAATCTGGCTGATAGAATATTCCTCTTGAGGAGGGACTAGGATAAGTTAACAACTTCTTTGAGCCTTACATCCTTCATCTAGATTAAGGATTCAGAGTATTGGTCTAATTATGTCTAACCCCTGGGTCAAGGCATAGAAGGGCTCAGTTAAAATGAAAATGTTCTCCAAAAATCATATCCTCCTTAATTCATTAACATTTTCACAAAAATCCTTCAGAGAGTCACTCTAGTTCTGAGACACATACAGATACTATTGGAGGAAAAGAGAAGCCAAAACCAGCAAAGAGGGAAAGTACACGTCCTCCAGAACTGGGTTCCTGAGGAAGGCCATATTGAAAGGGGAGGGATCCCTGTAGAAAGAGAGCAAGGGGACTTGGCAAGCAAGCACGTCCACTCCACAGTGTTGCAGAGAACAAGCATGGAGAACAGGAATTTGTGTGTTCTCCTCCTGAGAATTGTTGCTGAAAATCTCCAAAAACTCAAATTCTAAGGAAAGTATGTTAGTGTGTTTGGGCTGCTACAACAAAATACTATAGACTGGGTAGCTTATAAACAACAGAAATTTATTGCTTACAGTTCTAGAGGCTGGGAGTCTAAGATCAGGTTGCCAGCATGGTCAGGTGAGGGCCCTCCTCCAGGTCACACACTTTCTCATTGTGTCCTCACCTGGCAGAATGGGCTAGGGATCTGTCTCCCTAGGGTCTCTCAAATAAGGTACCAGTCCCTCATGAAGGTTCCACCCTCATGATTGAAGCACCTCCTAAGGGCCCAACCTACTAATACCATCACCTGTGGGAGTTAGGATTTCAACATATGAATTTAGGGGAGGACCCAACATTCAGACCATAGCAGGAAGGAAAACATTATTTTAAAGTTATATTTGCTAAAGGCAAAGCCAAAACTACACTCATTGGTGACATGTAGAACAGGATAGAACAGGTTGAGGTTAGGTTTATCAGTTTTTATTTGAGTCGTAGACTTACAACTTCTAAGGGCCACACAAATGGTTTATGAGAATGACTGAGTCCACAGTGCAGAAGGAGAGCCACGTAATGCTGACTGTTCATTTATTTAAGTATATTGAAAATAACACCCACATTGAGTTTCTGATATTAATTTCTAATTCTTCTAATTCTCACTAAGGAATTGGGGGAAATCTTTTAACCTGGAAGGCTAAGAGAAGATGTCTGTTCTGTCAGTTCCATCGGGTTTATCTTCTTACCTTTACTGTTCTGATCCTCTTCCCAGGGGCTCGTCATTTCCATGGTTTTATTCCACACCAGCTGGGACTGAAAAGGTTTTCATACTTCCATCGTGGCACATGAAAAATTCTCGAGTCTCTACTCATCCCTTTATTTTCAGGACTAAGAATTAACATGAATGCTACTTCTTTCAATAGGATCTGAAAAATGCAGACTTCCAGTTCCTTTAGAACATAGGAAAGGCACCTCTTCTGTACTTTTCTCTCTCTGATCTCAGCATTCTGAATTCTGATCAGCTTTTTCTGAGTTACTGATCAGCAGTATATACACCATATCATTTGTTTCAGTCAGAGGAATACCTCTCTGATTAGAGTTTGAACTGAAAACAGATTTCTCATGGGAAGGAACCATTACACAATATCAAACACTACTAACCATCCTCCCAAATAGAGTGGGATTCAAGAGTTTACCATCCCATGCCACATAACAGTGTGCCTTCCTTTAAGAAATGGTATTGCTACCCTTCCAATGAGGCAAGAGTCTCTGTGGAAATCTTCACCAATCCTCAGATACCCAAGCAATTAGGTAGGACATATTAACTCCATAGTTCAAGCAGCATCAGTTTCTTTGCCATAATGGGATGCTAGGAAAAATACGTTTTGGTTAAATCCTCTAACAGTGTTTCTCAAACTGCAGGTTATAATCCAATCATTAGTGAGTTCTGAAATCAATTTAATGGCTTGTAACTAGCATTTTCCTTTTAAATAGAATGGAATAGGAAAAAAAAAGAGAAGAGAGGAATGGGGGAAATGTACATGTAAGGGTAGATATTAACTTAGGAATATTTTGCTTTGGTTATAAAGAATAGCCAAGCACTTCTCTCTTTTATTCATTAAGCATCTTTCAAGTAACTTCTCTGGACAGCTTAATGCACATACGAATACAGCCAAGGTTTCAGTCTTGTATCCATTCACATTTTACAAAGGAATATCCTTTCTGCCTTTTTCCTACCTGGCAATACTTTTCCTATCATTGCTGTGGCTCCCAAAGTTTAGCAAGTTCTGATTGTATCACATGACCAGATCCAAATTCAAGGTCAAGTTTTCCAAGTCGATCCAAGGCAGATAAATATCCCGAGCCATTGTTCCAGCTCAGTGCTAGACTACTGAATGGAAAAGGAAAAGCAAACAAAACACAAAGGTTAATTAAAAAGAGATAGCAACTGCAGGTGGTCCCCGACTTTTGATGGTTCGACTTACAATTTTTCAGCTCTACCATGGTACAAAAGGGATACACGCTTCAGTAGAAACCATAATTCAAATTTTGAATCTCAATCTTTTCCTAGACAGGTAATAGGCAGTATGATACCCTCTTGTGTTGCTGGGCAGTAGCCACGGGCCACAGCTCCCAGTCAGCCCCATGGTCATGAGGGTGAACAACCAATACACCGACAAACATTCTGTACCCATACAGCCATTCTGTTTTTCACTTTCAGTACAGCATTCAATACATTATGTGAAATAATCAACACTTTATTATAAAATAGGCTTTGTGTTAGATGACTTTGCCCAACTGTAGGCTAATATAAGTGTTCTGAGCACATGTAAGGTAGGCTAGGCTAAGCTATGATGTTCAGTAGGCTGGGTGTATAAAATGCATATTCAAACCTATGGTATTTTCAGTTTACAATGGGCTTATGGGATATAACCCCATCGTAAGTCAAGGAAGATCTGTACTTATAATATCACACTATGAAAATAATTCACCACCTCTGTTGAACAATATCTTGGGTTCTCCTTTAAAACAGGACAAAACACTAAAGGAAGCAAGATGGAAAAGTAAATTCAGATTTCTTGGAGCTAGACAGAGAGTGTCAAGTGGACTGGCACACACAGCAAAGCACTGGCCGTAACTAGAACTGCTGGGGACCCCTGGAGGGGCCTGGCTCTCAGTCAAGGATGATGAACAACCATGGGCCCCCATGAGCTCAGCCACATGCTGGCTGCCTCATAGCCCTACCCTAAACACAGTGCGGTCTTGTCCTTCACCCAACAAAACCAGAGCAGAGAGCAATCTCTGTCCAAGGATCAGTGACCCCAGGAAATCTGGTCATGTCATCTCCATATAATAGAACTCTCAGTGTCTTTCTAATGCTCTGAGGGGAAAAGGATCCAAGTTCCTTAAAATGACCTACAGGCTCGGCCTATACTATCTTTGACTTAGCTTGGCAGCCTTGCCCCTTTCACTTCCCACTATCCCTAATGATCAGCTCCAATGTACTTATTTGCCAGGAGTTCTCTCTCTCTCTCTTAAGAATTTATCCATTTATTTGAAAGAGAGAGAAAGAGCAGGAGTAGTGGGGAGGGAGAAGCAGACTCCCCACTGAGCAGGGAGCCCAATGCAGAGCCTGATCCAGGACCCCGGGATCATGACCTGAGCCAAAGGCAGATGCTTAACCAACTGAGCCACCCAGGCACTGCTTGCCAGGAGTTCTCTTATCAGCAGGCCTTTGCACATGCTGTTCCCTCTACCTGAAACACATTTCCCTTCCACTTCATCTGCCAACTCATCTTCATCCTTCAGTTGTTAACTCAGGTGTCACTTCCTCTGTGCCTTCATTGCCTCATGCCCTCCCCTGCCTGTGTTGCTTGCTCCTCCTCTGTACCCCCATGGTACCTGTCCTTCCAAATCATAACACTTTCAAACTATGTTCTAGTCATTTTTGTACTGTCCCATGTCCATAGCCCCACATCCGATAGGACACTATGGCAGCAGCTAGATCTTTCTAGTTCATGGTGCTTCTTTCCTGATTTCCTCCATCCCCAGCATCCTAGTCAGTGACAGGCAATAACAAACATTTTATCATCTTTATTGCTACTGTCACTGTTCTCAGTGCATATTGAATTCCAGGTCTCCTCTGGGGCTTGCCTCCCACTCCCTACAGGTATAATTTCTTTTTGCTTGAATCTTTTTATTCTCATCTGTGAAATGAAGGTTATGGTTAGGATTATATAAAATAATGAATGTAAAACAGTGCAATTCCTGGCACATAGATATTCAATTTGTGGTAATTATCTTACCCCATCTCTCTTCTCTCATGCCTGTTTAGTGACACCTGTCTTGCCTAATTGCAACCATCCCCCTGCCCAGCCCCTCCACCTGTCTGTGGACAACACCTGAGTCCTGAGAGATAAAGGTCCCATTTCATGCATTTCCCCCTTTATCCTCTCCCTCCCGACTGGAGTAACATTCTGGGATCCGAGTTTAGCTAGGATATTTGGAAACTACTCTCCAAGTTACCATATGGATCTCCGGATTTTCACTACACCAGTCTTCTTACTGAGTGTCTTCCTGGAACTATTGATAACCTCCTGACCATAAGCTGCTGTGTGTAGGAAATCTCTCTACTGACCAACCCCTTGGGGCTAACTTTCCTTGACAGACACCTTCAGTGAATACCTGTGGTTCCCATGACCTTCACAGGGGAGTCTGCTGTAGAAAATGCACTGAAGAGGTTCAGAGTATTTGGGTTCTAGTCCCTAGTCTGTCACATAGTAGCTGGTGACTTTGGTCAAATCCCTTGACATCTCTCTACCTCAATGTCCTCATTATTAAAGTGGGAAGGATTGAATAGATCATGTCTACATTCCATCGTAGCCAAGCTAACCTTTGATATTATGGTTCTGTGCTTAAGGTATAGTTCATTCTGGATCTTTACAGAAACTAGATGGCACCCTCAAAGTAGGTAGTTAAGCAGAATTTAATAAGACGACTATTTACAAAGGTATGGGCAGGTTGTAGGGAAACCACAAAAGGTAACAACCCCAGGGCTAGTAATAGCAGAAAACCACAATCACCAATGAAGTTTTTCAGAAAGAAAACCCTTCAGATAGAAAAGGTGTGTTGGAGAGGACCACCTAACAGGAGCTGTGGCATTTGTACTGGAGGCAGCTACCCTGAAGATATTCGAAAGGGAGGGACCCAAGCAAATATTTGCTCTTTCCAAGCCCCATCTCCCACTGATGCTATTCAAGGGTGAAGCAGCTGGAATCCAGAAGACCAAAGAGCTCACTGATATGACCCATACAAAGTATCCTCATTGAGCACAATGCAGGGTGGGGAACAATAGAGAGAGGATTTGGGGGAGCAATCAGAAGATGTCCAGCCCACAGGGATGCTAATGACATTTAGGTAGAACCTTTTTGTACATGATGAGTTGTAGCTATGCAGATGAAAACACTGTTACTGTCTAACAGAGTTCCACCGTCCCTTAACATTCCATTTAGTGTAAATCATCTAAACTCCTTTAAAGAAATGGCATTGTTACCACCAGCTCTATCAAACATTAAGACCAAAGCCACAGGTTAGTGAAATCTGAAATTTTCTTATGTTATAGAAAGTCTTTTTGGAAAGTAACTTATGGCAACATGAAATGTTTAATGTCACCTAATAACCTATGCACCTTATTTTAAAAATATTTTTGATTAGACGATCTACAGAGTATCCTTTTGAGAGCAGTCTAAATGATTATTATCCAATTCTTATGTAGATTTATAATTAATCTAACAACTATGATCTGACCATGAATATGCCTTTGCCATCTGGTAACTTTACCCTGAATTTGATCATGAATAATACATAACCATCTGACAGTTGAATCCAATCCATAATGTGGCCATACATGATAAAGATCCATCTATAGTGTGCTAATTTGTATTCTCCATCATTTTCATCTAATTCCTACCCAGACCTTTTTCACTGAGTTTCAAGCACCCGGGAACCATCTACCTACACAGTAGGCCATATGGGATGCAGTGCATATTCTCCAGTGTCCTGGGTCTGATCCTAATTGTCACCAGTCAAGCCAAAATGTGTCACTCCAAACATGGGCAGGGGCACTCTTGGGCATTCATAAGATGCTTAATGGGGCTTTCAGTATAGTGTTGCTGACAGTGTGTGTTTTAATTAGACTTGTAAATGCACATTTATTTTTCCCCCTAGACCAGTCCCACATTCAGGTGAAAGAGACAGCCATGTCACTAGGTGTCATAGAGTGGCTGGAGAGCGTGACTACCTTATAAGAAGTGCACTGTGAGCATTTGAAAGTATGAGCCAAACAAAATGTTTCCCACCTGACCTCATCACCCTGTCCTACTTTGGTGTTACACTTGCACTTCATCTCCTGTGAGCTGGTACTTATCTATGGCTCCTTCTTTAGCAAGCCCCTTCTGGATTGTGGAGGCTGTTAAAATCTCTACTTCACATGCCTTTATCTGTATTCATATTCTAATTCAAATGCTTACAATATACAGTACTCATCAAAATGAAAAACATTTCCTGGCCCAATTTGGCTAGCAGTCCATCAGGTTATAAATTTTGTTTTATATGGTTTACATGGTTATTTCTCTCCATCAATCTTGACCCTGGGGCATTCTAACAAGTGGAGCCTAGGATATTTGCAATTCACAGCCATGATTTATTCCCCTTAACAATTTGTTCTCTACTCCCTATAAAATCTCTAATACTATGGTAGAAATAGAGAAGCTTGGAGGGTGATTTAGTGCTGATAGAAATCTATGAGTTAAATTTTTTAGTTGGTGACTTTGAAGTGACAGTAAGCCCATGACCTTGATATCTGAAAATAATGCCACCTGAATTTGAAAGTGACCACAGTCTATATGCATAAATGTGACAGAAGAGTTCTAAATTGTGAGCAGTCTGTTCCACACTTTGTGCTCATCAAAGTTGGCTTTGATTTTTTTCCTTTTTACTGCACTGTGAGTAGCAGATCCTGCAGCTCCACTTCAATTAAACCTCCTTAGTTTCATATAGCCAGAGTCATTGTTGAAAAGCCACCCCATTTGTTGTTGAGGGTGTGGCCCACTTCCTTTTGCATGGGTCCCCCTGAGCCATGTGTATGACCACACCATTGTGTCTACAGCTAACTGATGGGGGAGGACCTAACTCGAGGCTAGAAAGAAAGTAATGTACAAGTCAGCCAATGACCCACAAGGTGGACTCAGGCTTTGTCCATCAGGGAAGGAGCCTCAGGCAAACTGATCAGGTACCCACTTTGAGGGGGGGTTGAAAGTGACATGTAAACATTTGATAGTTAGTTATGGGGGAAGAATCTGAAAGAGAATAGTAAGCAAAAGCTAAGAGCAGACAGAAACCATAATGTAAGAAGAAGTGACATCAGCAGTTGAAACTGAGACAGTTGGATTCATCCCATGGTAGATGCAGGAGAAAGAGCACATACTGCTTGGTTAGGGGTAAGACAGCCATAGTGCTGAGCTGCCATACATCTCAAATAGCCTTGCAGCATTGGGGGAGGGGTCATCCTAGTTAAATCACCAATTTACCTATTTATGTGTTTTGTCTAACCCCTAATAGCATTTGAGTTTGCAATCCTGATAAAAGGCCTAGGTAATCATGAATTTTCTGAAATAAACTGAGAAAGTGAGAAATTTTAAAAATAGATTCTTTTTCTGAATTATCCAATTGAATCTTGTTAATGACCAACAGTGATGTACCTGTAATTCTTATATTTGTTTTATTCTCAACATCTGGAATCTACTCTTTCTGCCCTCTATTTATCTAATTAGTGCTTCTGAATGGGGGCACCAGTAGTTTTGAGAGGGACAATTCTTGATTGAGTAATTCTTTCCCATGGATTGCAAGGCATTTAGCCTCTCTGGCCCATTGAATGACCTAAGTGAGCCTCCGTTTAAAAATAAACCTATACATCTCCAAATGTCCGCTAGGGGGTAGTACTGGTCGGTTAAGACCTCCTGAACTAAGCCTTCCCATTTGTCAAGGGGCAGTACAAATCCAACCTTCTTTTTAATTCTTTGATTATCAGAGACTGTAATGATTTCTGTATCTTCTTTGAATTCCAACTGCACTTAGAATCAATAAAGCATCATTGACTTCTTAATTGTGTTTTAATTGCCTCATGTATGTTGGCTTCTCTTCCCAATTTGATCATAAATTCTTTAAGAGCAGCAAAGGATCTAAGTAGTTTTTGGTATCCCACATAGTGCCTTATATATAAGTGCTGAGTATTTAATGAATTCTGACTGGCCTCAACGATCTAGTCTCTGCTTACCTCTTTGGCAATGTTTCCTACCACATCCCCACCCTCACACCTGGCCCTTGTCCCCCTAACATTTAGGAAAAGCTCTTTAGAGTTCCCTGAACATACCTTGTTAGTCCACCATCATGCCCCACAAATGCTGTACTTTTAGCATATCTGACATTCTGCAGTTGCTCTTCTTCTAGGTGAAATCCTACCCAGTCTTCAAATTCCAGTCTTTCTGGCTAATTACTCCCTTCTCTCTACTTTGTATGAACTTCTATGGATGTGTAACTTGTCTGTTTACCTTTATCTTTCTTCTAAAGAGGACAGGAACTATGTCTAAATCATTTCCCTAACTCTTAGCCTGATGGTTGGTACTTAGTAAGTGCTGAATAAGTGTTGGTTGATTATAATTGATTATACCATATTTTAATATTTATGAGCATGAGACACACAGCAGAGAATGGTGAAGAATGTTGGTCACCAAATGGGGGCAGCCATAACCTTTCCTTTCACCATAGTTTATCTTTTGCTAAATAACGCTAAAGAAATAGAAAGTATGTGTCTCCCTACTTTTCAGAGCTTGATTCCAACTTACGTAAATTACACACTTTCATTAAAGCACCTGAAGCTCTGTTTAATTTCTCTCATTTGGCTTTCTCCCTTTTACAGTGGTGACAGGGAGATACTCAAAACAGGACATCAGCTGTTATCAGTGAGAAATTAACTCAAGCTGAACAGTCAGTGGGGAGGCAAAAGAAAGTAACAGTCTGCATTTTATTGGAATAGATTATTTCCTTTCTCTTTAGCACTTGACTACAAGAGGTTTCCCCTATTACTCCCCTATGGTAGAGAACAGTGTTGTCCATGTAAGTATAAAAAGTACCATATAAAATAGTAATAAAAATAATAACAGAAAACCTGTCAACTAATACACTATCTAGGAGAGAAGTATTTGTAGATATGCATGAATTGACAGGAGTTCTGGGCCCAGAGCTCCTAACAATGTAGGCCTGGTAAGGAGAGTTTGGAGATCAGCTATGGTCTTTATTCAGCTCCAGTGATAAATGAGGGAGTTCTGGTTGGTGATGAAAGGCAAAGATAATGTCTCAGCACCGTATTCATCACTGATGGGCCAAAGACCTGAGCCCACCAATTGCTGGTAGGGCCTTCACCAGGAAGTGAAAAAGGCGTTATGTCAGTGTCATTCTGTGAGGCCTCTTCATATCCCCAGGAGTCTTCCAGGTGGTTCGGGGTGGTCTCCCAGAGACACTAGGAGACTCAAGAAGCCACAGTCTTAACCTCAAGGAGACAGGGATGAATGGAAAGGTGAAGAATCCCACAAGCTGAATTGCAGTCCATTTCCTTCCTTATATTTCTTCTAAATTTCCAGCAATTAAATAGGTTGTCGAAAAGGTCTCTAACTTAATCGATGTTTTGTTATACAATACCTGGAAATGGCTGCACACATGTATGAAATGGATTGGTGACAGAAATCTATTAGAAGAGTCATGTCTGCCTTTGGCAACACTGTTACCGATAAACATGTTTTTTATACCAACTGCCTCACATAAATGGTATTAGTTTTGTATTTGGCATAGGGGTGAGAGGCGCCCCTGGTAAAAGGTCCTCAGTCTCCTCTTTCATAAAATGGAGATATCATTTCCCTTCCTAATTCGTGGTGTGAAATAAAAATAATAAATGTAATATATTACAGTGCTAGGCACAGAAGAAAGATACAGTCAGTGTTCAGTGTTATTGTTATATACTTTCAGGGTTGAAGCAAGACCCAATACTATTGTCTCACCAGATTCATATACCCCGTACCTAAATATTTTGATCATACAGAAAGTTACTCAAAGGAATAAAATAAGCTATTTGAATCCTTTTTCTGAAGGAAAGCTCCTAAAACTACAGAAAACTGGCCCATTTTGCCTCCGTCTCACTTACTCACTTAAGACCTTTTCAGAAACTTAGGGGCATAAATTACAGTTCTGATACCCTGAGAAATATTTTACAATAAACCCTTGCCACTCACCCAGCTGACTCTTCTAGATATTCCTCTCTCATCTTTTCCAGGGGCTTCTCCACTCCTCTTCTCAGGAAAGGAAGCACCAGAGTATAATAGAAAGAGCTTGAGCGTAGGTTCTAGACAGAGGCTTCAATCCAGAGTTTGGTAATTATTTGGCATGAAACCTTGGCAGGTCACTGAATTTATTCAAGTCTCATTCTACTCTTCTACAAACCAGGAATAATAAAACTTATCTGGTAGGACTGCACATAACATGCTGTGGGGAAAGGGATATGTGTGTGTGCGCATGTGTATGTCTGTGAAGGGGGGGATTGAACCATAGTTCCTATGGATTAGGAATTAACCAGAAAAATTAAAATTAATAGTCCATAAATGTATTATTGTGTGATTGTCCCATCGATGCTGTGATTCTCCCTTCTCCCCACAAACAAGCACCCAGGAATAATCTGGGACAAGAGCATTGGGTTAAGAGTAATAAACCCTTCATGTTGAGGCAGGTACTATCTATTTCCTCTGAAATATTTGGCAATTCGATTTGCATCTGTTAGCCTTATTTTCCTCTTCCAAATAAATTGATACATTGGGATGATCTAAAATGTCTTTTCTAGAGCACCTGGGTGGTACAGTCAGTTAAGTGTCCAACTCTTGGTTTTTGCTCAGGTCATGATCTCAGGGTCCTGGGATGGAATCCCGCATCGGGTTCCGCACTCAGTGTGGAGTCTGCCTGAGATTCTATCTCCCTTTCCCTCTGCCCCTCCCACTCATGCTGTCTTTCTCTGAATCAATCAATCAATCTTTAAAAACTAAAAAATAAAATAAAATGTCTCTTCTACCCTTGAAATTCTGTCTCTGTTGTTGTTAACTGTGTTTCTGTCCTCAGGCTAATCATCTAATTTTTTAATTTCATTCTTAGTTTTGTTTTTAGCTGTTAATATTGAAATAATCTTAGATTTACAGAATAAATGCAAAAATAATACAGAGTTTTCCATACGCTGATGCTAACATTTTGTATATCCATGGCACATTTATCAAAACAGAAATTAACATTGGCACAATAGTATTAACTAAACAATGGGTTTTATCCAGATTTCTCCAGTTTATTCGCTAATGTCATTTTTCTATTCTAGGATCCAATCCAGGATCCCACATTACATTTAGTTGCCATTTCTCTTTGATCTCCTCCAATCTGTGACAGTTTCTCAGGCCTTTGAGTAACAGTCTTTCCTCATCTTTGACAGCTTGGACACTTTTGAAGAACAGTGGTCAGATATTTTGTAGAATGTCCCTTAGTTGGTGTTTGTATGATGTTTTCTCATGATTAGACTGGGGTAATGGGTTTGGGGAAAGAATACTACGGAGATGAAGTGACCTTTCATCACATCATATCAGGGGTATATGCTACCAACATGACACTAGTAATAATGTTAACACTCTGATCACTTGGTTAAAGTGGTATCTGCCAGATTTCTCCACTAAAAAGTTATTATTTTTTCCTTTAAATACTCTGTTCCTTAGAAACAATTCACTAAGCCCAGCTTACAGTCAGGATGAGTGGAATAAAGTTCCACTTCCTAGACAAAGTTGTATCAAAGAATTTGTAATCACCTAATTTTAAGCCATTTGGATGGACCTTTCAGACAGGAAGAAGAAATCCTCCAAATGCCTAGAGGCAGTATCCAAATACATTACCCTTAGGTTTCTTAACCATCTTCTGTAACAGAATAAATGTTTGACTTCTATCACCCAACCTGCAAATAATCTTGTTACTTCACAAAATCCCAGATACACCATATGCCTATCAGTAACGATATAGGAACAACTATGTTGAATAGCCTTGAAAGTGGACCATGGCATATATTAAGGCATGAATATCCTTTTATCTCAGCATCAACATTAGAAATGGGATAATCTCCATTCAAAAAAAAGCAATGCTATACAGTAACCATGTTGTTTGAGGTAAGGATATGTCTCTGATGGTATGGAGTATGTGGGGGACGGCTATGTGAACACAAAACCCTGTTTAATTTTTGGTTTTTCCTCCCTGATCTACAGGGAGAGCAGTTTCCAGCCCATTGTGGTTATATGAGACCATAAATTTCAGACCTGGCCTCTAAAAACCTTCTGTGTTGCCCTGAATGCTGCCTTTTCTCTTTTCTGCTGGCTGGGGCTAGGGGTTGCAGTGGAGGCCTCTGAGGTCTTCTGGGTTAGGGGAGATACACTTAGATAGATGGAGCCTGGATCCCTAAATAGTTGCATGGACCACAACCTCTGCCAGGCCTTGCTAGACTCTGAAGTAAATGACAAATGAACTTCTATTGTGTTAACCCACTGAGATTTGAGGGTTATTTGTTAAAACCATCAGATCCTCCTGATCAAAGTAGAAGTCCCCAGAGGGCAAGATTTTTTTCCATTAAATTGTTTGTCTGGGCCCTTGCACAGTCCCATGTGCAGATGGGGACCTAAATGCCTTTGAAGATGGAGAAGAAGAAAATGATAAATGGCATGGCACTACAGGGAGGTATTTGGTTTTCAAGAATAGTACAGCTCAACACTACTGTACTGCACCTGGTTTCCTATAAAAATCTTTGTCACAAAGATTACCTGCAAAAAAGAAAGGGGCGGGGGGGATGATAAAATTCTCCTGGAAGTGGTAGCAGAAGCAATAGGCTTGAAAACAGCCCAGATCAAGTAAAAGTTCCCCCAGAGGTTTCTGGTTCACAATTTTGAGCCCATCTAGGAGCAGTTATTCCAAGTATTCTTGAAACTAGACCACAGTGTACATTAACAGCACAAAAATCCTTTTATCTCAGCACCAAATTACCAATAGAAAGTTAGATGGGAAATAAAGCATAATCAAGCTTAGTGAAAAATAAATAGAGGTACTTGACCAGGTTTCTATAGTTTTCTAAGAAGTTGCCTACCTGGTAATCATAAAGGAATGAATTCTGGCATGTCTATCACTTATCAAGAATCAGTGCTTTTCCATTGCAATATATCCCATAAAAAGCCCCATTCTGCTATATTAACAATAGGAACTCAATTTTTATGATCAAACCTCAACATTTTGTATCTCATTGAGTATACTCTTTTCCATACTTTCAGTGTATAGTGAGACTTATTTATGGAAAATCTATTTCTGTGAAGTTTTATGTGTAGACAACACAAAGGTTCATTTCAGCTTCCCTCTCCCTGTGTCTTCTCAACAATATCCCAAAGACACAAGCTTCTTGCGCTGACCTTAAGAACTTATCATCAATTTACTTGGAAAAAGAATGGATTTGGCAGAAACTTCTGGACTTTCTGAATGGAGTTCTCACATTTAGTAAGTTCCACATCTTGCAAACACAGAATAAGCAGTTTTTAGTGGACTTGCAGGGAAACATTACCATAATCACTGCTGCGAGTTATATAAGGAAGTTGGTTGCTTCCTGCCTTCTCTGGTTTGGCACCCAGAGGACTGGCTAAGAAAGGCTGAGCGTTGCCCATTGTAACACCTCAGTGATACTGAAGAGGACTCAGTATCTTCATACATGTATTTGTAGTTGTCCAAGTATAAAAGGGCAAGGCCCAACACTTATTTCAGGAAAGACACAGAGGATAGACATAAATAAGGAAAGACTAACTTCCCCACAAAAGGTAATTTAATAATCAGTTCATTAATTTAATAGCTGCTATACACTAATTTATTGATGACCAACACCACATGTGAACTCCCTCTGAGAGTCAACATATTGACGTTGGCAAAATGGATTCAGGCTCACTATAGCAACTGTGAACCAACTCCAATAAATTAACTCCACCTCATGTCCCCTAATTCCTGATACTTAAGGGTAGGTTCTAACACCTAGATAGATATTAAAACAACCCAGATATGATTGAAATTCACATCAACTTTTCTCTGAGGAAATCAGCCTTTTATCTTAGCTAAGCCTTTGGCAGAGTAAGCTCAATAAAATGCCCTCTTTGGAGTAGTTTTTACTAAATCTAATTATGCTGCCTTGTTTGAGTCTCCTGCTATTTTCTATTTGTTTTTTTTCTGTTGTTTTTTCCCCCCCTGGGTGTGAGAGGAGTTACTTCCTTAGTATTCCCATTATAGAACAAATTCTCCTCAACCTCATCCATCTCTTGTATATACAAGAAATCATCAGCAAAGCACCTCAGCTTTCAAGTGGATTTAGCCTTGACCAGGGATTAACCATTTGACTGTCTACATAGGATGACTATATACTTTATCTTCCAAATTGGGACACGTTTTAGAGTACTATTATTGATCACACCTTGACAGCAGGCATAAACCAGGCCTGTCCTGAACAAACAGGGACATATGGTAACATTATTGGGAATTCAAAACAGAGCTGTGTGCTCCTGGGTCTCAGATATTATAAAATCTTCCCCAGGACATTCATTTCTCGGAGGAACTGACACAATAGGCCTGTTTACATGGTATCAGCCAGAGACAGTATACATTGTGGGGACTCTGGTTCCCCCATTCCACCGACGCCCTGCTCCTTGCCTTTGAATGACAACTTACCATATCCCAGCTATATAACCAGACCTCCCAGACTCAAATTCCTTTCTGAAAGATGTAGCTTTGGAAAATCCCTTAAACTTCTGTGTCTTAGTTTCCTCATCTATAAAAAATGATGATAATATTTGAACGTGACTCATAAAGGTGTGTAAAATAACATGAGTTAATAGTTATAAAATGACTATTAGAGGGTCTGATACATCATAGGCACCCAATCATCCATTGGCGGTTTTAGTGATAACCCTCTTCCTTCATGAGAACATACCACCATGAGCTTCACCTTCCAGTCCTGCCTATTTGTTATGTAGCACATCTTTCTGTCTCAACATTCTGTGCTGAGGTGACTGGTTATTTTACACCCTGGTGATTGCCTGGGCATTTTTTTCCCCACATTATTCTTCATAGGCTGGTTCCTTTTTATTTTCACTATTTATTGTCATAAGAGTGCCTCCAGCCAAATGCATTGAGTACCCTTTCACCATCCAGAGTCACTTCCATACAATCAAGTGTTAACACGACAAAATGAATCTGCAACTTCACTTTTAGTGACACATTACTCGATCTCCATATCTTCTTGGGAGTTTCATGTCAGGCATTGGTTTTAGTCTATTACTGCCTGAAGGTTACAAAAGAATGCGTCTTTAGAATCATCATTAGTATCTTCTACTAGAATATGCATGACTCTCTGTGACAATTTAATAAATCTTGCATGGAAACTGGCATGGAGACACCTTTTGTCAAAGAAATCAAGGGGAAAAAGGTGTTTTCCAGGTCTCATAAGGAACATGACCTTCATTCTTAACTGTGTATTGTGTCCTTGGATAAGGCATCTCACCCCATCTGAGATCAGAAAAACAAACAAACAACTGCCCTAATCTCTCAGCAGGTATTAGCAATTGTGAATTGAAACTATTTATGTGATGGGGCGCCTGGGTGGCTCAGTCGGTTAAGCATCTGCCTTCGGCTCAGGTCATGATGCCAGCATCCTGGAATCAAGCCCCGCATTGCATCAGGCTCCCTGTTCAGCAGGGTGTCTGCTTCTCCCTCTCCCTCTGCCCTTCTGCTTCCCCCTGCTTGTGCGTGCTCTCTCTCTCTTTCTCTCTCTCTCTCGCGCGATCCTGCCATCCCACTCTCTCTCTCTCCTGCTCTTTCTCTGTCTCTCAAATAACAAAATCTAAAAAAAAAGAAATTATTTATGTGAACCATCACTACTAGAGGAAGGAAAGAAACATTATATCGTGCTCATAAGCATTTGGTTTATTTACTTTAACTGATTAAGATAGTTAGGCTTAATTTCAATATTTTATTATTAACTTTGCAGGAATGGAAGAGAGGATAGAGGGACAATGTCCCCACAGCATTAGACCACATCCTGCCCCTGTAACCATGATTATCACCATCCTAATTGTCATCAACACTAACAATCACTGAACATTTATTCTGCTGCTGGCATTCTGCATGCCTAGTCTCATTTAATACTCAAAATAATACTATGTGATAGGTTCTGTCAGTGTCATAGCACAGGTCACAGTATGAAGAAACAGAGGTGTATTAAAGTTAAATGACTTTGTCAATGTCAGTGAACTGGAACATAAAACCAGGTCAGGCTGGATCCAACACCCATATTAACTACTAGGTTATACTTTATGTCTTGTTGAGGTGAAGTATGGATTAACTTTGCCTGTGAAAAGTCCACAAAGCACATGTTTACTGATGGTGAGTCAACAGGAAGATTTTTAATTCATGGAGCTCAGCATGTAAATACAGTCGTCCCCCCTTACACAGGGGATATGTTGCAAGACCCGCAGTGGATGCCTAAAACCATAGATAGTACCAAACCCTATATATACTCTGTTTTTTCCTCTACATACATACCTGTGATAAAGTTTAGTTTAAAAATTTGGCACAATAAGAGATTAGTAACAATAACTAATAATAAAATAGAATAATTATAACAATACTCCATAATAAAAGTTTGTGAATGTGATCTCCTTCTCTCTCCAAAAATCTTATTGTACTGTACTCACCCTTTGTCTTGTGATGATGGGAGATGATAAAATGCCCACGTGATGAGATTGAGGTGAATGACATAGGGACTGTGACATAGCATTAGGCTAGTATTGACCTTCTGATGGTAAGTCAGGAGGATCATCTGCTTCTGGGCCACAGTTGGCCACAGGTAAGTGAAACTTCTGGAAGTGAGACAGCAGGTAAGGAAGACTACTGTATACACAAGACTTTGACAAAAGTAAGCAATCGATGAGAATCCTAGTATGCTAGTGTGTGCTATGCAGTAATCTCAGTAGCCTTGGTCCCCAAAACAAGAAAGGGCTAAGTCGGCACTGAAACTATGAAACTACGTTGCACTAGTTGCTATTTATCGAGCATTTATTATTCCCTGGCTTTGCACCAAGTCCAATACTGATGGTATCTTATTTCAGCGCCACTTAAGTCCTTCCTGATAGGCTTGTTATTCCAGTTTTACAGAAGACACAAAACCAAGATTTAGAGAGGTTATTTGCCTGTCATCACACATCAATGAGTGGCACAATCAGTGTTGGAACATAAGTATTTTTATCTTTAAGTCTGTGTTTTAACCTTCATGACATTGAGCAAATCCTTGTTTAGATAAAATTTTTTCTCCCATTTGAGCTTTGCGCATTTTGCTTTTTTATTCTTGCTTTTTATCCTAATTTATTAAAACCCATTCTTATGCTTAGTTTTCCCTCTCGATGTTTAAATTTATCAATCTCCATGCCTCCCAAACAAATCAAAATCTGGAACATGCTTTTCCTTAAATCCTCTTTGCTCTTGCCTTGGTGGTATCATCTAGAGTGTTCATTCTTCATTGTTAAAATTATAAAGCTTTTTATAAAGTCTTTGCTCCTTTAGACATTAATAAACTTGATCAACTTCTTTAAATGCTTTATTTTCCATACTCATTCTCATACTTGATATTGATCAGACATTCTGGTGGAACACTTCTCACAGAAGCACTTCAGAAGAGGATCTTTAAGGAGCAAATATTTTTAAACTTTGTAATCCTGAGAATTTCTGTACTAAAATGGTAGTTTATCTGGATATAAAATTCTAAGTTCAAAGTTCTTTTCCTTCTAAACTTTGAAGACACAAACCAGTGTTGCTTTTGAGAAGACCAAAATAAATCTGGCACTTGTTTAGGTCTTTTCTTTCTCCCTGAAAGCTTTTAAATTTTCTCTTTGTCTTTATGCTCTTAAGTTTAACTATAATCTGTCTGGATATTGATTGTAGTTTTCTTATCTGTCCTGTTCAGCACTCCATTAGCCTTTTTATCCTGAGCTTTTGTATCTTTAATCCTGGGAGATTCTTGTTCATATTTTCTCCTCTGTTTTGCTCCTTTCTCGCTATCTGGGAATTTTATTCTATAGATTTTGACACTTTTATTTCTCTGTTTCATGACTCAACATTTTTCATGGGTTCTGTCTCTTCCTGACGTTTTTCCTCCCTGATATCTTCCAGGAAAGTTTTGTGACACAACATTTTGGCTTACTAGTTTGTACTTCAATTGTACCCATTCTGTGATTCCACTGGCTCTCTAGTTGTTTCCTTTTCTTTTTTTTTTTAATCACAATAGTTATGTTTTCATATCCCAAATTTTAAATTAGTACCTTTTCCTGCTCTATAATTTTGAAAGCCTCCCGTATCTCTCTGTGAGGATATTTATTAAGACCATTTTAAATTCATATTCTATTTCATTAGCTCTGCTTCCTCCAGAAAGGTTTTTAATTTCAGTTCTCTTTGGAGCTTATGTTCCTCAAATAGTGAATCTTTTTAGGGGGAGGGGAGCACATGTTTTATTTCTTTGGGGCAGTGGCTTTGGCCCTAGCTAGGTGTCTTAAAGGAGTGGGGATGATAGGGAGTGCCTGGGGGCAGAAGACTTACAGTGCTACTGTCTAGACTCACCCATTCCATTCCCCCACGAAGTTCCCTGCCTGCTCTTAAATCTATGGAACCTCCACCCTGGACACTGCTCTCAGCAGCAGTGGGACAACCACCCCTCATTATAATTGCCTAGTGCAGGAGGAGGGGGAAGGAATGGAGGGCATATATAGAGTCTAACTTGTCCACTGTGCCCATTGCAATTGGCTCTTCCCTAGAAAATCACTGCTTACCCCACCTGATAAGTTCCTATTCACCTGGGCCATGTGAGAAGCCATGGTAAACTTCTGTGACCACCCCCCTCCCACACTGAACTTCCAGTTTCAGGCCCACCCAGAAAAAATGTGGGGGAAAGAAAAGAGACAATATTATAAAGTTCTCTCCCATCCATCCCTCTTTGTTTCCTGACTCTAATTTCCCACCAAAAACAAGATCAGACCTCTCTCTCTCTTTAAACAAATTTCAATTTTATATTAGTTACTGTGACCCATCAATGTCTCTGTGTCTCTTGTTGTCAGGGCCAGCTTCATGGGTGACCATCCAGTGTAGTTGCACAGACCCCAAGCTTAAAAAGGTCCCCACATGATTTAATGCTCTGCTGTCACCATCTTGAAATTCTGATGCCTTTTGAACAAGAGGCCCGGCATTTTCATTTTGCACCAATCCCCACAAATTATGTAGCCAGTGCTGCCTATGGCATCTCCAAATTTGGCTTCAGTAGTTTGCGTCAGATCACAAGTTACCCAAAACTAAAAGAAGTTAGATTTCTAGGGACTTCATCCCCACAGTTCGCTGCACATGATCAAGTACTGACTGTATCTTCAGATTTAACAAAATTTCAATAAATTATTGGGGGAGGGAGCAGAGGGATGCTTCAAACCAGCATCTAGTGGCTGCTGTGATAACCAAAAGAAGCAGTACCTGTATATCACCTGCCTCGAAACTTCAGGAAAGCCGGAGGGTCCTGATGTTATGTATGTAGGTTCCCATCTAGTAAATAACCACCCCTCCCCTTTTTTTGTAGATCCAATTTTGGGAACCATAAACTTTGGTAGGTAAAACCTCAGAGTTTATTTTAACCTGCAAGAATGTATTATTGCATGCAAAATCATGCATATACACCTAGGAACAGTCTCCTGAGAATAAGGCCTAGAGCTTCATAATTACCAAAGACATCCAAGCAAAGAAAAGATTCCGTGAAAAGGTTCTCCATGGGTTCTGTGAGAGAGAGAGAATTCAGTTTCTCCTAAACACACACACACACACACACACACACACACACACACACACACACAGGTCACATAAAAGATTTTCTCACCAGAGACTATATTTTCTTATTCTGAAGGTATGAATTATGACTAATCACTAATTACTGATGAGGAATATTTGACATTAGAATATACTGCGTATTGTGTGTTTTTAATGTCAGTTTGAAAGAGGATCAGTAAGCAAATTCTGCCCCAAGTGGCCCAATTCATATTAGCCTTTTTTACCAGGTTTCCCTTCTTGTTGCAAAATCTAAATAATAAAATATTTTTTAAAAATTCACCCAGTAGTGTGGGGACAACAATAAAAGTAACAATTTATTGTGCCAATTTTCATTTATGCTAATTGAATGCTGTCAGAGTTGCCTATTACCAAAGATTTCTTGGAAGAAAGGAAAGGCCATTTACTCTCAGTGTTGCTGAATCCACTGCTTTGGCCCCTGCTTCTCCCTCCACGTCACCCCTCCCCACCCACACGGCCACCGCACAGTTCCACCATGGCCTGGCAAAAGTCCCTGCTGCTCCAGTTAATCGACTGCTTTCAACAAAGAAAAAATGCAGCTCATGGCTCATATTTTTCTAGTTCACCTTGATAATGATCAGAGTTGAAGGTTAGAGATGCATAGTGGTTGGCAGCCTGATGCATTCCCTTGCATTAGAGCAGCACAGGGCTTAGTAAAATCTCACAGAAGAAAGAATGAAGGAAAAATACACATTAGTAGCAACAGCTGACATTTATAGGGTGTTATTTTCCTGACAATGTAAGCACTTTACAGATATTTTCAAAACAACCCTATCATCACTCCTTTGAAGAAACTGAGGCACAGAGAAATAAAATTATTTGGCCATAGTCAAATCACTAGTCAGTAGAGGACCCGGGACTTGACCCGACTATTTGATCCTAGAAGTCAGTGTTTGTAACTGCTAACTATCTGCTCCCGGAGTCAGAGCTCCTGGTTGGCACAAGAACATCAGAGTTACCATGCATCTAGTTAATAAAACTCTAATAGCAAGTACATTAGACCATGTGGTTTGTCTGTGCAGATTTACCACCGGTGAACAGGGAGTCTCCTACAGGATTTTTGAAATAATGAAAATATTCCCCAGAGTCCTGTGAGGCCTGCAAGCAGTTCAGGAAATGCCACACTGGGGAAGCACAGACCGACTCCTTTCCACATAAGCAATGCCCTCATCTCTACCCCTGAGTTCATAGCCAGAGTCCAACTCATAGCTGGGGTTGAATAAACATTTGCTGAAATGAACTAAATTAAGTGTAACCTTGAGAACTGAATTTCTTCACCCGTAAGATGAAGAGGTAAAGCTGGATCCATGGTTTTCAATCCTGGCTGTAGGAGAATCACCTGGGAGGGCATGTAAAAACACTGGTGTTCGAGCTCCACAGTAGAGATTTTGGTCTGAGGCAGGTTCCAGGCTTTGCTACTCTTTTCTTCTTAACCCCCAGTGATTCCAAACTGAAGCTAGAGTTGAAAACCATTGACCCATGTTTCTCAGAAGTGTGTTCTCTGAACCAGCAGCATCAGTCTATAAACAACTCAAGGTCATTCTGAAAATATGCTTCCATTTTACATAGAGATACAGACAGATGAGGAGTATTTCCCACAGAACGATAACCGGATTCATTAGCATATTTAATTTCTCACAACCCCTTAGACACATATGTTACAGTTGGTTCAAGTGTGATTGCCTAGTGGAAACCCTCACCTAATTTCCCAAATCCCTTGCCACCCACTTCAACCAAATCTCCCGGGAGAGGAAGGTGATCAGTATGCTGAAACTGACAAGTCATAGGCAGTGATTCTCTGTTCCCCTTCTTTACCTCCTGGAGGCATTTCTAGGGGCATTGCAACTGTCATCTATAAAGATTCGTATGCAAGGAAAAATTAGAAAAGGGAGCTTCTAGTTGAAGTAAATGGAGAAAAGCTCAATTTTCCTTCTCATCTGATTAGGTACCTAGATTTGGAAATCTATAAATGTTTCCAGGTCTGCATGCTCCAAATTACTTTTTAAAGGTCATTTACATAATTCTGTCAAGAATGCTCTATGGGTAGTGGATCAAAGGCATCGCCCTTACTCCCACACCCGTCTTCCTGTCCCGAGATTAGCTTCCTTCTCCTGTTCTGTGAGCTAATGGATACTTTGCTTTAAAGCTAACACGGTGCTGGTAACGTTTTTCTCTGTGGATTTGGAATTTTAATTCAAAGATTATGCAACCACTTTTTTTTAAGAAGCAATTTATTTTGAAGGCAAAGTGCCCTGTCTTAAGCTAAGCAGTTTTCTTTTCAGCTATTTTGCTAGCAAGAAGAGAGAAAGCTTTCTAAGAACAAAAGTATGTGCATCTTCCATATCACTGTGGCTTTCTGATGATTTTGACTCAGACGAGATACTCAGTCTCATTTCTGAAATAGTCCCTAGGGAATGTTTTAAATGTTTCAGAGAACAAACAAGTCTCTGGTGTGATATTTGTGTTCATGACATTTTTGCACTTGTGAAGAAAGAGATAAACAATTACCACAGTGGAAAGAAGTATTTTTAAGCCCATAAATGTATGTATGGAGAGGAATGTCTCTGTGTGTCTATTATGTGTCAGGGAGGCAGTGTAGCCTCACTGTTGGAATCAGAGAAACATGGGCACAACTTCAGGATCTGTCACTTACCAGTTGTCTGATCTTGGGTAGATTATTTATCCTTTCTCCGTTTTTGCTTCCTTGTCTATAAAAAGGATACTAATAATAAGCATTTCATGAGCTCTTGTCAGTATTAAACAAATCGTATAAAGTTCTTAATTTTGTGACTCAATAAGTAACTTCTCCTTCAAGGTTGTTGAAAGGATGGTGGTGGTGGTTATACATGTGGGTTTTCCATGTAGCCCGTGTACCACTGTGAATCAAAGACATCCTTTGATTTATTTATCTAATGATGGTGACACCCATTCACATGTATCTGGTAGTGTGCTGATAAATATTTAACAAGTGACTCTTAGGCCAGGAGTGGGGTTGGGAGAGAAAAGCCCTGATGTATCATATTTCCTTGGTGTAAATACTCCCTCCGTGGCCAATTTCAGTCTACCAACACAGCATGACATGACTGAACAATAAGTTGGAAAGAGATACACACTATGGCCCTCGGGTACTGGCTCCAACTCACCCCTGCATTTATCCAACAGCTCATGGTACTGGCAGCATGGGATTGCTCAGTGTGACATAGATCACTCTCCCTTAGAAGAAGCTAAATGGTTCACAAGGATTAAATTTGTCCATATTTGCATTATACATGAAATAGCTGAAAAAAACCTGACGACTGTGGCTGAGGCTCGTCTTGGAAGGTCTTCCTCGACAGAAGAACTGTATGATATTGGAGCAGAGAGGCCAGAGATACCATCCAGCCTCTGGTGCCATCCCTAATTCAAAAAGAAAATTGAGCACCAAGGATTATGACATTAGGTGATGCCCCCCACAATCCTACTGCCAGTTTCTAATAGTGCTGCAGTTAGAAACTACATCTCCTTGACTCCTATCTTCTTTTTGCCAGCAGAACGTAGGCAGTCTCAGGCTACTTGGGGGCAGAACTCAATAACAAAGGAGGAATCTGTACTTATTTGCTGTGATGTATCTTTCTATTCACTTGAACACAGTGCAAAAGATTGTTTTAATCAGTCAAGACTTTTCCCAAATGCCCACATTTGGACTTGGCTCTAAGACTGCCCTGTTATCGAGACAGATGTAATGAGATGCTCTGGGTATAAACAGAAAGGAACTGACCAATGGACTTTAATAGATGGAGGTCACCAGTAATACAGTTGACCCTTGAACAATGTGGAGGTTGGGGCACCAACCCTCTGCACAGTCAAAAATCCACATATAACTTTTGACTCCCCCCAAATTTAACTATTTATAACCTACTGTTGACTGGAAGCTTTACCGATAATATAAATAGTTGATTACCACATATTTTGTATGTTATAGGTATTACATACTACACTCAGAATAAAGTAAGCTACAGAAAAGAAAAGGTTATTAAGATAATCATAAGGAGGAGAAAATACATTTGCAGTACTGTATTTATCCAAAACAATCTGCATATAAGTGGCCCTGCACAATTCAAACCCATGTTGTTCAAGGGTCAGCTGTATTTCCAACAACAGTTTCAGTGCAGGAGTAGGGAAGAAAACCTGACTGAAATGAATTAAATAGAGAATACAAGATTAAGAAGTGAAGATAGCAAGTATTGAGCACTCTATTAAGGAAGGGGACCTTTTTTTAAGGATGGGAGGTACTTCAACATGTTTGTCTGCTGAAGTAAATAATCTAGCAGAGGGAAACTTTTATGTTGAGAAAAGGTATAACCACAGGAGCAATATTCTTGAGTAGGTAAGAGAATGTGAATCCAGTGTACCAGGTGGAGTGATAATGGCAGCTCACTGTCCCTCCACTGTGGCAGGAAGAAGACAGCACACAGAAGCAAAAATGGGAATGGGTTGGGAAATGAAGTGAGGAAATATGTCGAAGCTCTCTGCTTCTATTTCTGTTTCTCTCTAGCTTCTATTTCTACAACTGAAATAAGATGCAAGGTCATCTAAGAATGATGATCTGTGATTATGCTAAGGCTGAGAATGAGTCAAGGAATATGGAGATTTGGTAAGAGAGAATAAGTATGGCTATGGTATTAACTGACCCACCTAGAGGGAAGTGAGATTCTTGATGGAAGATCTTGAGGAGAGGGCAGGGTATGGGACTGCGTTGTCTACGTGAATATCGTGCCATGTTACCAAACACAATGACAGAATTAGTGGGAGAAAGACAGAAGATACACCAAGTACTTAGATCTTTGATGAATTAGGGAGAGTGTCTGGAAGGGGCAGAGTTGATTTCCACATGGAGGAATAGTAGCAAATGGTGTAGGCTGAGGCAGGCATGTCAGAGAGCCTGTGTATACTGAGGAGTGGTGAAATTGAATAAAATAAAGGAATAAAATGACACATAGTATGCACACACCTATACATAAACACATAAGTACACACACACCAAAACAGAAATGCACACACACACATGTATACACAATCATAAATGCACACACTACCCTCCAACCTTCCTCCTCTCAGTGTAAAAACAGATTTAAGGGGCACCTGGGTGGCTCAGTGGGTTAAGCATCTGCCCTCAGCTCAGGTCATGATCTGAGTCTGGCTCTCTGCTCAGTGGGGAGTCTGCTTCTCCCTCTCCCTCTGTCCCTCCCCTCCTTGTGCTTGCTCTCAAATAAATAAAAAAAAAATCTTTAAACAAGCAAACAAACAAACAAAAACCAGATTTAAGAGCTCTGGGTCCTCTGACGACCTTGTAAGTATTTGGTTGCCCTTGATCCGACCTCATACATACATGAAGAAAGTTGGAGATGTAACATCAAATTACATTTTCCTTCCTCTCTTTCTTATCCATTTATCTTGTACCTTTTCTCTTTTCTCCTCACCTTTCTTTTTATCATGTACAAAATAGAACCACACTCTACACATCCCACATGCCTATGAATCAGAAGACTTATCCCTAATTGAGTGCTCTTGCTTCTTCTCAGTTTGGTTTCAGGTGGGTGGGGAATTCAGGGGCAGCGGTAGCAGGGCTCCCAATGCCAACCTGCTCAAAATCTTCACTGAGCCTCCCTGCAGAGTGTAGGGGCATGATGATAAGGAAAAACACACAGGAGCTGGATCCACAGCAGGGATATTGTTAACCGCAGATTGTGACTGATTCATAGATTATGAAATCTATTAAATGGGTCTTAGCCACCACTTTTTAAAAATAAGATTTTAAAAATAGAATGGAAAATTATCAGAGTGCATTAAATGTAATAAGGGCAAAATTGGGGGGACATAAGTTTATATGAAGATTACATATAAACGTAAGTGGGTATGTATCATATATAAATATTCATATTCATACACCTACATGTAATGAGTCATGATGTAAAATGTATTATGGGTCACACAGTCAACAGTTTGAAAGCAACTGCCCTCATGAATCCTAACCACTCTGACAGCTGCCAAATTCCAAATTCTTTTTATAAGAAATGGATTCCAGAAACTGTATCTCCCTATCCTCTCTCCACGTCTCAGCCTGTATGCTCACCTGCCTACCGAGAATCTCACCAACTCCTACATTCTAGTTGATCAAAGCAACTACCATCTCCACTCTGACCCAGAGCCTCCTCCGGACCTGACTATGTGTCTAAAATAATTCATCCATTTGGTCAAATGCAAACCTCCAGTTAGCCAGTCAGCTGTAAGGATGTTTAGACTCTCCTCCTCTGCACCTGTTCCTCTTTTGTCCATCCATCTAAACACCACCACCCTCATTTGCCTGCTGTACTGCCGTAATATCCTCATACCAAGTGTCCCAGTCTATGGTCTCCTAAGGTATATAGCCCACATACCATGGCCACTTAAATTCTCTAAATCACCATGTTTATGCCGTTGGTCAAAAACATTCATTAGTTCCCCAAAATTTATCAAATAAAACCCAAACATTCCTTTACAGGCTGTTGAATTGTTGGTACCTGGAGCTCAGAGACCTTGCCATATATATTTTAGGACCCCTCTTTCCACCTAAAAGGATGATTATATATAGTAGGCACATAATAAATGTTTGAAGAATGAATAATGTACTTAAAATTGTTATTAAACCATCAGTGTATAAAATGAAAATAAAGTTCTCCTTATGAATTAATAATTATATTAATCAGAAATTCTTCATGTGATCCAACACCTCAAATTCTTAAGAAGGTTGAGAAAAGATGAGATCAGCTGACATTATATTCTGAGCTACCTAGGTAAATACCATCCCCTCAATGCAGTATACATAGGAGCATGGCATTAAAAATGAATGGATGGATTCATTTGTATAAACAAAAAAATGACTTTTGTCCATGACATCAGCACTATATAGATTTTCATTAAATTATTTAACTTTCTTTAAACCATTGTCAGTTCTAATAAAGGGTACAAAATCAGGGTTTTTAATATATGTAAATAAGTTAGACTGTCTGAAACAGGGGGCTCAACACTTTCCTTCTATATTTCACATATATGTGTCCAAACTATGAGGAGATGATTGAAAGGATGGCCCAAAATTACTTCCACATCCATGAAAAAGTACATATTAAACAATAATGGGAAAATAATCTCAATGCACCAACTTTACGTGAAAACTAAGCTGAAATCAAAACTGACAGCTCAGTTCCAAAATGCACATTCAATCTAATGGGAGAGAATGTCTGCAGAAAATAATTACCCATTATTCTCACCCTGTTTTCAGTGAAATTAACATGAAAATCTTTCAAGTTGTTGGAAGAAACTTCAACACACAGGTTAATCTTATCTTTAATTATAAAAAAGCAGGGTACACATTTTTTAACATGCAAATTCAGTTCTATATTACTCAGTGTGAGGAAGGTTTGCCATCATGGAGAAAATATCTTTCTTTCAGAACAATGGTACCAGGTGCTAACAAATGCATTTCTATTTTTGGTTGCAATTTAATTCTACTCCCAAAGAAATGTGCAAGACAGCAACAAAGTTAAGAGAAAATTACATCTAAGTTTTGTTTCATTTTAGCATTAACTAACTAGATGGATACCTAGGATCTTTGTAGGAAAAGAATTCTAATTTTTAAAATGTTTTATAATAGGATGCTTAAGAGTCACATAGCATTTTACAGTTTATAAAGCTTTTCAGAGAAATTGCCACACCCTCTTTTCTGAACTTGCAAGTTTTAGGTCCGTTACACTGATGTGATGCATTGTGATGTCATCAAAAATGATGTTGCAGAAAAATATTTATGACAGATACTGAAAATAATGTCAATCTTACAGAAGTTTAGTATTAACTAGAGCAAGTTACTTAACCTCTCTCTATAAATGTATGAAATGGGGATGAGAATATTTCCTACCTCAGAGGATCGCTTTGAGGATTAAATGATGTGCATAAAACATTTAGTGACTGGCAAGTAGTAAATAGTCATCTGAGGTGTTTTTTTTTGTACAAAGGACAAGGTCAAATCTCTTGGTGGCATCATAAATTATGGATTATAAAGGAAGACAATGCTCTTGTGTTAAAGCAACAGGAAGCTCTCTTCATGCCTTTCTTGTTCTGTAAGTGTTAGGAGGGGCACAACTGTGCAGAGTTGACAATACATTAAGGTGGAATGAGCATTAAAGCTTGTGAATGCTTTTCCCTTTTACACGTGGAGTGAGGTTTGGACCAAACCAATGCCAGGCAGAGCCTACTCTCACCATATAGTAGATGTCATATGACCATACAATCTATGACTCTTCTGGGCAGTCACTATCTCCCTTTAAGTAGCCAAAGGACCTCAAAGAACCATAATGACTAGAAAGAGAGAGATGTCTCTCCTGGCTCTACCAATGGGATAATGTCCTAATATGCTGACAAGTAAAAAAGAAGGTTGCCAAAAATTACAGAGTTTAACCTCAATTTTATAAAATATTAATAGCAATTTTTGAGTGATTAGACTAGGTGAAATGTATTTTTTTATTTGGGGATAATTTTAGATTTACAGAAAAATAGGAAAGACCGTAGGGAGAGTTCCCATTTCCCCCCAATGTCAACATCTTCCATAACTATGGTACATTTGTTAAAACTGATATATTGATATTACTTTGCCTTTAGCCATCATGTCTCCTTAATTTTGCTGGCCTATGACAGTTTTTAGCCTTTCTTTATCATTACCTTGGCAGTTTTGAGGAGTACTGGCCAGGTGTTTTGTAAATGGTGCCTCAGTCTGGATTTTTTCCTCTTCTTTTCTCATGTTTAGACTGAGGTTATAGGTTTTTGAGAAGAACACCACAAAGATAAAGTGGCTTTCTCATTACATCAAATTGGGGGTATATGACAACATGACATCACTGGGGATGTTAGTCTTGACCACTGGGCTAAAGTGGGGTCTCCCAGGTATCTCCACTGCAAAGCTACTATTGTTTCCTTCCCATAGCAAAATCTGGGGACAGGGGTGCTTGCTGCTATTGGGATGCCGTGCTTCTAGGCCCTATCAGATCCTATCAGAAGACAGAGCTAGGAAATAGTATGAGTGACTTCTATTTTCTTCTTTTTTTCTTGTCTGTAGTTTCTAAATTTCCTGCTAATAATGTTGTATTCATTTCCTATTGCTGCTGTAACAAAATACCACAACTGAGTGCCTTAAAGCAACACAAATTTATTATCTTACATCTTACAGTTCTATAGTTTACAGGTACAATATGGGTCTTACTGGCCAAAATCAAGGGTTTAGAAGGGTTGTGTTCCTTTCTGGAGACTCGGGGGCAAAGAGAGAATCCACTTTCTTACCTCTTCCAGCTTCTAAACATGCCCGTATTCCTTGGCTCCTACCAGATTCCTTCATCTTCAAGGCCAACAACAATTGGTCAGGTTCTTCTCACATGGCAACCCATCTGACCTTTTGTTCTGCTTCCCTCTTCTACTTTTAAGGACACTGTGATTACATTGGGCCCAGTGAGATAATCCAAGATAATCTCCCTTTTCAAAGGGAAGTTAATTAGCAACCTGAATTCTTTTTTACCATGTAAGGTAACACATTCCCAAGTTCTGGGGATGTGGACATCTTTGAGGGGTTGAGGAAGCATTATTCTGCCTATTACAAATGTGAATTATTTTGTAACAAGAAAAGCACAAAGGTAATCATAAACTAGTCATTCATAAAACTTTCCTCTAACCAGTAACATTGCTTTGCTCTGTAAATTAGAAAAAGTACACTTTTCTCAAGAAAATTTATTTGCATCTGATGAAGTGTTGTCAAAATATATTGATTTGGTTAAAACAAGACAGTAGTACATTAAAAACTTACAATGTCTATTATATTGCAATAAATATATATAAATCCACAATGACCATTATACAAATGGTATCCCCCTTAAAAATGGTACCCTCATGCTATAGATGGCCTGCTGTAGCGTCCACAGTAGCCACAGGAGAGTTAAGTGGACTGTTGTAAACCAGGCCCCACATTAGGTGTTTTTCATATATACATTAACTTATTCAATGTTCTTCATACTCTGCTAGGTGAGGATTAATATCCCACTTAATTTAGATGAGACTTGGGGCGCGTGGGTGACTCAGTCAGTTAAGCTTCTGCCTTCAACTCAGGTCATTATCTCAGAGTCCCGGGGTCAAGCCTGGTGTTGGGCTCCCTGTTTGTTCCTCTCCCTCTCTTTCTGCCCCTCCCCCCTCATTCTCTCTCAAATAAATAAATAAAATTAAAAAAAAAAAACTTCAGATGAGACTAAGTAATTTGCCCAATGCCATGTAGCTACTAAGTGTCAAGATTAGAATTAAAACTCAGTAAGCCTAATACCAAAGTCTTTCAAAGACGAAAAAAGAAGTAACGCTGGGCTCCTATAGATGGTGGAAATGCAGGTTCAGGAGATTCCCAGTCTTTCTGCTAAACCAGGGTCACCACATCTCTTTTTCCACGTCACCCCATTCTGCCACCGCAATTTTGATTTCATTTAAAATAAAGACTAGATTTTTTTTTCTATCACACCAATAGCACAACTATTTGCAAAACTGTCCCAGTGCCAAATGGAAGTAAGGAATAGAAACCAAAACTACACATGGTTAGTAAACAAGCGTCAATAAGAAAAAAATAAGCATGAGGAAAAATGTTTACCCTCACTAGTTCAAATAAATATAAATTAAAGCAACATTTATGAAGCATTTAGACTGAGAAAAAAAGCTGGGATTTTTAAATAGCTCTCCACATTTGGAGTGGTTTCTGTGGGACTGGGATACTCATTTACTCTTGGTGGCAATGGAAATTGGTACATTTTTGGAAAGCAATGGAAAAATAGCAAGAACTATACAAATTTTTATGAATCTTTTGATGCAGACAATCCAGGAAGTGAAATAAGTAAATTACTCAACAGTATAAAAATATCTACATGCATAGTATATTTATTGTCAAAAACCTAGAAACACCCTAAAGGCACAACAGCAAAATCGTTTAGTAAATTATAGTACATCAACTTGATGGAAAATTATGTAGTAATTAAAATTGTAATTGCAAAGTAAATGTAGACATATAGAAAATGTTCGTGGTTTATAGTTTAAGTGGGAAAAAAAGAATAAAGAGAGGCCTGTATTCTATGACTGTAACTGCACAAGTATGTATTTATTTAGACAAATACTGAATTTTCTCAGTTCTAAAAGGCATATCTTTAGCATGTCAACAGTGTGAAATCAGGATGCACCTTAACAATCAATACTGTCTTATGTTTAACTGCGAGCACTTTTTCTTTTTTAGAGGTACATAAGATAATAATACGTTTTAAATTAAGTGAAATGTGGTACTATTAGAAAATAGGGCAAATATGAAGCTGTTGTACTGAGAGATTCTAGGTGTTTCATTTTGTCTATGTTCAAAAATAAACTTTTTTCCATAACAACTTTAAAAGAATAACAAATGAATGGAGTTAAATGAGTCTGATGCATAGTGGAAAATTCTAGAAGCAGATGCATTCATAAGGACTTTTCATAGGCGATGAATAAGCCATCTTTTAAGTGGAGAAAAAGTATGGAAGGAATTCTGAAGGCAGGAACCTATTTTTAGCAAGAAAGAATGAAGAGGAAAGGGGTTTCAAATGTTTTCTAATCTACCGAGTGATTTGTAGGATGCAGTTTTCTTTTATGTCCAACTTAAAGAGGATGGGGAGTCCTGTGCCAGGGAGTAAAATTTAGAAATGGAAAATGACAGTATCTATCTTTCTTATCATCTTTTATTAAAAGTGGTTCAGAATTCAGACATAATTAAATTTGGCATGAAGGATTTGAAGGTAAGTAATTTTAATCTCACACAGAACTTCTTGTCCAAAACAAGAAAACAATGATATAAATTCATGTGGGGTCAGAAAGAGTCCTCAGTTTTCAAAATACAAGTAAATGGTGAATGCAAAAAATGGGAGCAATATTAGGAAAGAAATAAATATCAGGATATTTAAAAGTAAAATTTATCACAAACATTTTAAGAGTTTTTAATCAACTATAGTTAGAGCAAACGAAGAAAGGAGATGTCAATCCATTCTTTTTCTTTTTTTTTTTTGTGAGAACATACAATTTAGAGATTTGTTTAGTGAGATTTATTTAGATCTAAGTGAAGTCAAGAGTTAATGCAACTCAGAAATACTAACCTAAATAAGAAAACGATTTAAGTTGGAAAGAAAAATGTCTGAAATCTATAATCATCAGAAACTAAAAATCCTAATTACAATAGCTTAGTCTAAATCATCTGTGGCTTCCTCCCTTCCCTAGTAGTGGAGTCCCATTTTTAGTGGGGCACATTGCCTCCAAGACCAGTTTTCATTTCCCAGGTCTTCTGCAGCCTGTGGCCAAGCTCTGAGCAATGTGATATAAATCAAAGCCTTATATGACCCAACTGGACCTCTTTAAGACCACCTTTTATTTATTTATTTTTATTGAAGTATAGTTGACACACAATGTTACATTAGTTTCAGGTGTACAACATAGTGATTCCACAAGTCTATACATTAGGCTGTGCTCATCACAAGTGTAGCTACCATCTGTCACCATACAACATTGTTACAGTACCACTGATTATATTCCCTGTGCTGTATCTCCATGACTTACTCATTCTGTAACTGGAAGCCTGTATCTCCCACTCCCCATCACCCATTTTGCTCCTTCCCTCACCTCCTTCCACTCTGGTGATCATCAGTTTTTTCCCTGTATTTATGGGTAAGACTACTCTTTTAAAAAGGAGATGAAGCCTTCTGTCTTCCTCCAGTTTCCTCTGCTGCCAACCTTCAGTGGATATAATGCCTAGAGCTCTATGAAGCAACTCAGTTCATGGGTTGACATAGTGACTAGGAGCCGGTGTTAGGACGGGCAAAGCAGGATGAATCCTAGGACATGATGACACCACAAGTCTGCTCTCCCAGCTTTGGTGGCCACCCCTAGATGGCCACATCTTTTGTCTTGATTAAGCTATGATTATTCCTGGTATTTGATACAGTTGAATTCAAATCATAAATGATAGGTCAAGTGTATGTTATATGGCTCCTGCTTTGTCAGGAACTGTTGTAACATTCTTCAGAAAACAGGTTTTTTTACCTCATTCTCCAAATTAAAGAATCAATCCATAAGTACTAACATCCATTAAATGTTGCTGTGCTCTACCTTTATGGATTGGCACGAAGGGAAAACAAGATGAGAAGGAACTGCAAAATAAAAGGGGCATAGTTGGATAAGATGGTAAGGAGGAAAAGAGTCAGCAAGTGGAATGTCTGCTCTTCCCTGTATAATATTTATTAAATACATCTTTAGCAACTTGAGAGGCAGAACACCAACTTTTAAAGCTTTGGATTTGAAGTCAGAAAACATTCTTAGTCCTGGCGCTGTGACCTTGAGGTCTTTCTGTAGCCTCTCTGGGTCCCTTTCAATAGTTGACTAGATACTAATCTCTACCAGGTGGGGCAGCTTTAGGGTAAAAGGAAGTAATCTTTGTAGAAATGTCCGTTTTAATAATTAATTTTTATGGGCTTGGACTTCTTGAAATAAAATTAGAAGTGCTCTCCCTACTGAATCTTCTCTCAAACACTTCTCTCAAACACTATTTGTCTAGAATACATTTTCTGGCCATCCCTTCATTGTCATTTTAAAACATTCTGAAGTCCCACTTCATGGATATAATTCTTAGAACCATTTTCCCCTTGGCTTGCAAACTAAGTATTTCATGAAGATGCATTTGATTATGGAAAATTCTGGTTAGCCTTGATACAACTCTAGTGCTTACTTAATGGTCAATTTCTAAAGAGAAATAAACTTGGGATTTACTTTCAACTGGCTCCTAGCATGGTTAATTCAACTCATGTTCATTAATCACCAACTATGTGCATATCACTGTGGGAGTGAAATAGATACTTTCTGAGGATGAGGGTGAGGTTGGCAGAGGTGGTGGTAATGAGGATAATTCGGCATACGATGTGACTAAGGGCCAATTAATAATTAATAATGCACCCTCAATTAATAATGAAGAATCCCTCATGAGCACATAAAAAATGCAATCATGAACTCTATGCCTTTCACCTCACATCCAAAGTGTGCTTGAAGAAGGAGGTATTTATGAAGAACTTTTTGATAGTCTTCCCATTCTTCCTAGCATTTCAGGTTTTGCCCTCAAATCAAGCTAATCCCTCAGGAAGGGGCACACTTGTCCTGAGACATAATGGCCCTTGAAATGGGTCTTGTACAGAATTGTGTCTCTGTAATTTACTGAGAAATGATACTAACGTCACACCGCTTTGTGCAGTCCTGTTGAGAATATCATCCACTGTCCTTTGGAGAAGTTCCATGAGCAATTTAGTTTAGATTTTAATCTAGTGAAGTATTTGTTTCTCACCAATGTTGATATTATTCTCTTAGATATTAAAACTATGTCCCAGGTGAACTTTTGTTTTCATCTAGGTTGCCAGCATGAGCCCGATTTCTTGTTCATCTCTCCCAAATATGAAGATCCATACAGTGTGAACACTGGGATTTCTTCTTATTCCTCTCATCTTCCTGCCCATCTGAACTTTTCTCTGATGCAAACTTACATTTGCCCTAGTCTTAACATTTTTCTCTCCTAATTAAATTTCACTGTTTTGATATATGCGTTGGCCATAAACAACTTAAAATTAGTTACAGAAGAAGACAAAGAATAGATAAGTAAATTAAATTAATAAATAAAATAAGGATCTACATTATATATAATTCAGGCTAAGAATGGGCATCCTGAAGTCTTCTGAGGACCTGAGTCCTAAGGTCATTTCACCTTACACCATACCTGCCTATCCAAATGCCATGGAGTCTTCCCAAACCACAACAAATCAGATCCTATACACTAAATACTCTGAAAAAAATCCCTGATGCCACTGAGTTGGAAACATTGACCCGAAAGAAAATCTTTTGCCTCCCAAGAAAATTGGCAGAATCCCACATGCTGAGACCTTCTGGAGGTCCTTGAACTCTGGCTTCACCATACCACAGAAGCAATCTCCACATATGGCAGCAAGAAAGCAAGTACGCTTTGGTGTCTGGCCTGTTCTAGGAAAGTTGCCACATAAAACAGAGGTCCCAGACGAAGTCACTTACTTTGTCTTCAGTTTGGTAAGACAATTAGAAAGTTGACATTTGAAGTCAGGTCAGTTAATAGCTGACTAGGGCCAACTTTTCCATACAACTGCATTCTCAATCAGGTAATCATTAATTAAACATTAACTAAGTACTCACTATTTGTAGGGCACAGCACTAGCTGCTGTGAGGGACATAAATATAAATAAGTCATAAGTCCAATGCTGGAGAAGCCTGCAATGGACTGAGAAAGACTGAATTAATACTCAAAAACCCATGAATATACAGATAACCCATTCTTCAAATGCTATGCAAAAATTATAGTGTTTCCATGGGGTGGAATTAAGAAAGATTTCATGGAGGTTATGAGTTTTAAGATACTTCTTGTGATGTCTAGAACAGATAAAATGACCAAGAGAAGTATGACAGGTAAGGGGAAAGAATGAGCAAAAGGTGAGAAAAGATCCCAAAGCTAACCCACTTAGACTGCCTCAATAAAGGTGGAAAAAAACAAACCACTTGGCATGGCATGCTGTAGAACAGTGGGGAGTAATACTAGGGAAGAACATTAGCAGAGGCTCCTAAGTTTGTTCTTAATTCAGTTGAAAGTGAAGTATCCTTGAATATTTCCAAGAAAGGGACTGATGGCATCAGAGATTCCTTGAGAGGTTTAATCTGGAACCAAAATGAAGGATGAGCTGGGGAGAAAGAGGTAGTGGCAAAACAAGAAAAAAATCCAGTCTTCTATTTGCGTAACTCACTGAACAGCAAGTGTTGTTTCTACACCAGTGGTGTACCCTGCATACAGAATCACATCCAGAATCACCACTAACAATCCTTGGAATAATTAAATACTGAAACAGAGCTTTAATGATATGCAGCAAAAACAGGTTTCTGAGATACAGAAATCTAGGATTGCATCATCATTAAACTATTTCAGTCATTTCGTTTTAAAAGAAATCAGAGGATCTCCAGCAGTGTCTTTGGATTTTTTTACTCTAGCAAATCAAAGCAGCAAGGGGTCTGGTTTCCTGAACATTATCGAGTGGAAATGTTTACTTCTGCAAATCCCTGCCTTTGCCTTCAAAATTATAAGTATATTGGTTCCTCTCTAATTCACGAAGTGCTTATGCTCCATGGCCAACCATCTGAACAGCAGAAAAACCTTCAACAAAGCAATTTCTGTCACAATCGGAACCAGTCCAAAATTTAGACTTAATGTAAAAAATAATTTATTTCCTGCTTTTCAACTTCCTTTTCCTAGACACCAAAGAATAATTCTATTAAAAATACAATTAGCTGAGATCATCATGCATATCCAATTTAGCAAATGTTTACTTAAAGCCTTCTTTGAGCACATTGTTTTTTAAAAGTTTTGTGGTTCCAAATGTACTTGAATGTGTCAGCCGAGGGGTCATTTCTGAACGTAGTTACCCATTTGTAGTTTCATGTTGTACACTGTGCATGCCGTTATCCCAAACTCTGCTGAAGCTAATCCTTTGAAACGCTTTTCAACTCAGGGTAGCCCTTTCACTCTAGTGAAAAGGAGTAGATTTGCAAAGTTCCACATTCCTCCCCTTGGTAAGAAATGGTAATCTTCTTCATTAATAATATTTTTGAAAACTTTTTAAAAACCTCAAAGGATAAAATTAAAAATCTGTTCCTGCATCTCACACACATGCATGTGCAATCATATATTGACATTTTTTAAATTTTTAAGGAAATAATACCTTACAAATCAAAGTGCCCTTATTCTCCTCCTACCCTCTGACTCAGTTTCCTCCCTCCTTCTCAGAAGCGACTCCTACCAACACTTTGCTATTCAACCTTCCAATCCACTGTGATACTTGCTATTCAACCTTCCAATCCATTTTGATACTTGGATATGTACATATGTATGTATATATATTATTTTTATATGAATGTGTAATACATTTTATATTGCTATATATTTTATATTGATATATAATGTTTTATATATAATATATTTTACATATTCAATATTTATATTTATTATGTATTTATAATATTGGATATACATTTATGTATTCATAGGTAATGCATATTTTTATTTTTGTGCTGCTCTCCACATTTAAATAAGTTGCGTCATAAAATCATATTGTTCTGCAGTATTTCCACTTAATATTATGCTTGTGAGATCTATCCATGTTTATGTAGAGCGGTTGTATTCATTTATTTTTTTACCTCTGGATTATGTTCCATTGTATGAACAAACCCCATTATATTTATTCTGTTAGGTTATTTCATTATATTTTTTTCATTTAGGTTGTTTCAAATGTTTTACTCTCACAAACAATGTTGAATGAGAAGGAGCTTTGTGCAGGTCTGCTTATGCAGTTAGATGAGTTTCCTCTTTGGGGTATAGATTTGGAAATGAAATGAATATGCACTTTTAGTTTTTTTGGAAACTGCCAAATTGTTCTCCAAAGTGAAGATATCACTGATATCCTACTGGCTATTTAATCTTTCTCATTTTTGCTAATCTGATGGGTGAAAATTGCTCCTAACTGTTGTTTTCACTTGCACCCCCAAGATTATGAGCAAGGAAAGCTTAGTGAAATTCTCCCTTGTGTGACACACTGGGCAGCTGACCTTGGCTACAGAGGGGACTGAACTGTCAGCAGCCCATCTTGGCAGGGACTTGTGTTATCGTCGGGCTGCATACTACCACTCGCAAGGTTCAAAAATGTGCCCCGGTAACATCATCAGCCCCAAAAGGCCTGCACAGCATACCATGCCTAGCAAGCCTTCCAGTGTTGCATAATAATATGAAGCAAAAAAACTCCCTGCCTCCTATGTCCGGTGGTAGAGTGAAGAGACTAAGAATGTCTATCTGAGAGTGATATTAAAAAAAAAAAAAAAAGAAATTTTTTGTTCAAGGCAGTAAAGCTCCATCATACCCCACTGAAGTATAAGTTTGAAATTGGCCTAGTTATAATTAGGGGTCTTGTCATTTTCCTTTGAGCGGTCTCCCCTTTCCCTTTGTTTCTACCCTCCTGAAAGCACCTGAAACCTCCCTCCTTAGCCTAGCGATTCATGGGGAAGCAATAAAGTACAAACTGGAAATCAGACCTCGACCCTGGGCCCAATGTTGCTGGTAAACTAACTAATGCAACACCTTGGGCAAATCAGTTTCCTGCCGAGTCTTATCTTTCTTACAGGATGGTAAATTAACACCAAAGGCCATAATCTAGGATTGGCCGCCTCTCAAGTCCTACCTTTTCCTTCCTCACCATCTAGCTAAGCTTAGGATTTGGCCCCATCTGTCCCTCCATCCCATCTCTCTCTGTCTCTGTGTTTCTCTGTCTCTGTTTCTCTGTCACTCTCTCTCACACACACACACGTGCACACGCAGACACAAAGAGAGAGAGACTACCATTCTAGAGACTGAGAGATCACCTATTCCAAGTTGCTTGTTTATTAGTACATCCCATGGAGGAGGATGACCCACCAGAGACAGCAGAACCAGAACTCCATCCAAAGCAGCCAGTTCCTGTCCTGCCCCAAACCTGCCTGCTCCCACCTTTACAGCCAAGTTCCCTATTCCTTCCTTGCTGATTGCCTTCTAAGGGAAGCAGTGTGAACTAGAGAAAATCCCCAGAGACCCTCCCATTTCCCTCATCACCCATAGCAGTTGATGCACCACTTGTCATTCATTCAATAAAGAACTAGGCTGGAGGATTCCCTTCCCACCAAGGGATTTTGACTTGCTATTGGGCTTTTATAGTCTTCTTAGGTGGCAACCATACCATGTCCAGGAGTCTCTCTGACTCACCCAGGCTTTCTTCAGACAATCCCTGTGTATGAGTCAGTGACGTTAGGGCATGGATAGGGTGGAAGACAGACTGGCTCCATGCTTGGTTTCTTGGTGTTCATGCCCTTCTATAATCTACTTCCTCTGTGTGGAGGCAGTATCTGTGACTTTATTCTAACCAACAGAATTGATTGGTGATGGGATGTCACTCTGTACTTTGGTTCCTATGCATAGAAAGAGAAAGGTCTATGCTAAGCCTCTTCTTTCAGCCCTGTGACCACAGTTCACTGCGTGGTCTCCCTCCTCTGCTGAGAGGAGACCAGGGCCCTGGACACCTGCCGCATATAAAACCAGGCTATCCAATCACAGCCAAAACCTTGGGGCTTTCTTGCCATTCTCAATACCTGGACTGCCCAGAAGAAATGTAGAAAAAGTCACAGTAGGGTGTTTAAGGGGCAAAGGAGCAAAGCATGGCTCTAGCCTCCCAGCTGGAGAGATTCCAACCACCAGTCCCCAGCTACTCCTACTGACTCTGATACAACCCAATCAGCCTAGGCTACTGCAGGTGAGTCCTTTCTGTAACTAGAATAGGGACAGACTATTTCATTATGGGCTACACAAGTCCTGTACAATCAGGCCCCTGATCATTTGTCCCATATTTCTACACTCCTGTCACACCTTCTGTTACTGCTGGTACTCACCTTGCTTCCTCTTGCCATGGGCATTTGCACATGCTGGCCCCTGACATGCTATTTCCTTCGTTTTCACAAAGTTAATTCCTTCCTCAGATCTCAGCGCAGGTGACATCGCCTCCAGAGAAACCTGTAACTAGACCTAATGCCCAGTGACAGGCCCTGAGGATACGATAGCTCTCACCTGCTCAGTACTTGTCACAGCCTAACTGTCCGTTCTCCTGTGTCACTATTTGCTTAATGCCAGTTTTCCCCGACTAGACTCTTTCCGGGCCACCCAGGCAAAAACCAAGACAGGTTTTAACTTCTCTCATTGACTTGACATTAACTTGCCAACACTAAGCCTAGAGCTTGGCACATAGTATGGTTCAATAAACATTCATTCAATAAAGAACTGAATAAAACCTATTTGTCTAAAATAATTGAGGAAAAGATGAGCCCTGGCCTGAGAGTCAGGGGATCTGGCTAGGACCCAGCTTTCCACTCAATTTCAGTGTGACATGGAACAAGACATTCCAACCTCCCACTTCTCAGTTTCCCCAGTACCTTGTGGGTCTTTAGATCTCTGATCCCCTGACAATGTCGCCCAGTTAGTTAGTTGTCTGTTACTGACATTGTTACCACTGTGCTTTTCTTCACTTTGCCTCTTCGAGGAAGCATTGATGGGAAGACCTCTGAAATCCCGCTTCATTTCCTCAGAGCCCTACAAATTCTCAATAAAAACTTCTCAGAACTACAGGCTGCATGTAAACCACAGAGTCCATTGGGGCCTAAAGTTAAAAGGTCATACTGTGTAGAATGGTCCTCATAGTCATCTGGGAACAATAACTAAAACATATAAATTACAAAACCTGGATGGCCGGCAGCTGTATCCATGGAAACAGATGTTGGCTTGGCCAAAGTGCTTTATAATGATTATGATTAATCATCCTTGAAATCACCATTATTTATTGGTGTATAACTGATGGAACCATGTTAGAAGGGCTGTATTGTACAATTTTACAAATTTCCAGTTGCTAGAGCTAGCACCCTGGCCATAAAATAGCAAAAATGTTCTTTAAAATATACTCATTAAATATCAGTCAAAGAGAACAGGAAAATATAAAAGCCACAGCTTGGAATAATAGTCAATAAAAACGTTGTGCCAACACAAGTCACTGATGTTCAAAATAAATATTCTTCCATGCTTCATATAAACTTAGTGCTAAAAAAAATAAATAAGTGGGGATCCTCTGTGAGTTCTTTCTAAATCTTGTTCACAATTCTGCTTTATCTGTGTTTAAGTCAGAGCCTATACATCTGGAAAAAGGTTATGGGTTCATTTGTTGTTGCCTCTTCCTTTAGCTAATCTTCCTTGTCACTAGTATTTTTCTACCTTTATTGTGTTGTGGATATTCTGAAGTTGGATTCTCTTGTACCCCATCAATTAAGTGTGATTTATTTTAACTTGATCATGTGTATAATTGAAGGATGACTAGAGTTTGGGAAAAGCCTTCATTCAAACAAGTTTTGGACAGAGCTGGGGGACCCTTTATGGAGACAGGAAGCATCTGGTTCTTTTAGAGCCATCTTAGCTTCCTCATAGCCTCCTATGACTCCGTGTCCCAGCCCTGACCATGAAGGCCAACAGACATCTAACAAAGCATGCACAATCTTACTTTCCTTCACCTGTGTAATGACGTATATCTGAGACAGAGGAATACCGAGGGATGTGCCAACAGACTCAGAGGCCACTGTGGGCTTGGGTGCATTCCTAATACATGTTCTCCTAGAACAGGTCCAACTCCTCAAATACGTACAGCATTGTTTTCAGGGACGGTAGAAGGCTAAGAGAAAAGGCCAGAGCCTCAGGTGCTGTTGATACAAGTCTTTCCTAAGCACATTCATAAAGCTACTGCCATATCATTCTTGATCTAGAGCCACAAATTAACAGCCACCCCCTCAGCCCTGGGCAATGCTCTTTGAACAGCTCTGGGATTGTTCTGCACAATGCTCTGATTGTCTGTGGGGTGGGGCAGCTAGAGAGCATTAGAGTGGGTCCTAGGAGTTGTTGTAGCAGCCATGCTAGGGTATATTCTAAGCACCAGGTGTGTTAGCCACTTGATGTGCAGAGAGACTGTGAGATGTGTGTACAGCCACGGTCGCCGCCACCTGTCCTACTATATTCAGTAGACCTAGCGAATGACTTGGGATGCTCTGTGCAGTGGGAAAGGACAAAGCAAATATGGAAATTGGAAACTAATAAACAAAGCAATAATGTTTTAAAGGAAGCAAGATTTGTAATTATTCTCCAGTAATTTTGGCTAGAGTCCTTATATAACACATCCTGGAAGGGCAAACATAAAGCTTGTATGCTAAATATTTAAATACGCAGACAAGCAGGGGGCTCCACCAAGGAGGCTTGTGGGACTTCTGATCATCAATCCAGAGAATCGAGAGCTACCTAAAAAGGTCATTTGATCCAACTCTCTGTACCTTCCAGAACTGAGAACTATCATTCTCTGTTTCTGGATAGCCTTCGAAAGAAGACTTCATGATCTTATTTCAAAGCATATTCCAGAGATTCATTATAAAATGCAATAAAAAGAAGCAACTATATAATGTAATCTATTTTAGTGGTCCTCAACTGGGGAGGATATTTCTCTCTGGGATACCTGTAGCAATGTCTGGAGACATGTTTTATTGTCACAACTGGTGGGGAAGGTGGGTGCTATTGACGTCTAGTGGGTAGAAGCCAGGGATATTGCTAGCCCTCCTACATTGCACAGGACAGCCCCACAGAACAAAAAATTATCCAGACTAAAACATCAATAGTGCCAAGTTTGAAAAACCCTTATCTAGACAAATAACCAGTGTGACTAAATTATTCCTCTCTGAAACAGTTTAGTAAGGGCAAAAGATTCATAGTTTGAATAATTGAGCTAATCATTAAAGTCATCTGTGTGTACAATGCCTTGGTCTCAGACCACTGCATTAATTTCATTGAGGGATAATATTGATAATTATTCAAGTAAAATTAACAGACAATTTTAAATTGCCTACCAGGTAGGCAGACCCTACCTTTACAGGGTCACTATTTGAGAGGTGGGGGGTGACATGCATGTAAGGTACTTTAGAAAAGGAAGCAATCCATTCTACTTGGGCATCAGGGAAAATTTCATATGGAAAACTGACTTTGAACTCTTAAGTTAATTACACTTTGCTTTCTAATGATACAACTTGGCCATACTTTGGAAGCCTTGATTTCAGTAATACCAAGCACTCTTCCAAATACTTCACATTCATTATTTCATCATATTTTCCAAACAATCCTATGAGGTAGGAACTATTATTCTCATCTTACAGATGAAACAGACCCTAGCGGCCACTAGCCTGTCTCCAGAGAGAGTGTGTGTAACTGCTGTGCCATGCAGCCTCCATGAAAATGGAGCCAAGTAATTTGGGCCACAAGTATCACCTCCCAGTCATTAGCCTCTCCCCTCCATGGGGAGGAGCTAACAGTCTTAAAGTTCCTTACATCGTTAGCATTCATTATTCTAACAGCAACAGGATACTTATTGCACAAAATGATCATCTTAGGTTAGGCTCCACACTGTGGAAGGAAAGAAGTCTTCAAATAATCATAGAAATGGTAACATTAAATAGCTATCAAACTGAGGGTTCTAGAGGGGAAGGGTGTGGGGGTAGTGGGTTAGCCCGGTGATGGGTATTAAAGAGGGCACGTTCTGCATGGAGCACTGGGTGTTATATGCAAACAATGAATCATGGAACACTACATCAAAAACTAATGATGTGATGTATGATGATTAACATAACATAATAATAAAAAAAATTGATAGATTTTTAAGAAAGAAGCTATTAGAAAAAAAAATAGCTATCTGGGATATTAGCTCTAAAAGGAATTTTACCTTAGCCTGGATTCTCCAAATGGGGCAAAAATTAAAGTTGCTATCATTGCGCCTCCAAGGTTGAATCCATTTCATCCTGATTCTACAAATATAGTCTAAATTTAGCTTTCATTTCATTCATTCATTCACTCATTCACTTATTCAACAAATGCATACTGATTATCCACTATATTCTGGGCAATGGGCTGTATACTTGGGATATAGCAATAATAAACTAGATAAGCCCTTAATGTCATGGAACTAATCAATGAAAATGGAGCTTTGAGATTAAAAGATCCCCAGGTAAATAAAGTAGACATAATGTTTCTTATCTTTGAATTATTGCCATCATTATTCATCTGAATTTCTAATTTAAGACCTAATCTCACTATAAAATGTTCAGTGTTTTCCCATGTTTGCTTTTTCACATAGATGTAGGCATGACCTTTGGAAGGCATGAATAAAATTGAAAGAATGTCTTCACTTAACTCTTTCTGAAGTATTTAAATAACACACGAAGATGTATTAATCTAAAAATACTAATATGATTTTCTTATCTTGATTCCCTTTATTTTTTCAGAGAACTTCTAAGTTTCATTCCAATGTAGAGTAACTAAAATATTTTCACAAATTTATTCTTGAAATAAAATATTTCAGGCTGAGAGATTTTAAAAGCAATTTCATTTTATATCATGCATCTTTTTCCACGTTCTATTTTAGAGATCTCATTTGAACAGCTTTGCTATATCACTTTAACTGTAATAAGGAAGATTTTATGTTTGTTCATGTTGCTCCCTGCATCTGGAAACCCCCATTTTCTCTTCACCAACCAGTCTGCAATCCTTCCTTCAAAACTCTATCTGAGATTATTTCATTTATGTATATGTGTTTATTTTTGTATTTTGCTCTATTCCTGAAAAGATTTGAAAGAGCCTATAACAAGACACATCGCAGATGACCCAATGGCATCTGTTAAAAGTGGGGCAAGAGAAGAAAGTAAAACAAGAGTAGAGATGAAGCAGAGCCAGGAACGAGTCTAAAAATGCATATTGTAATAACCCACACGTGTGCAATAGGTGGGCCATAAATCTGGTCCTAAATTTTCTGGCAGCCACCATGAAAAGAGAAACCTTATCAGTTATACAATTCATAGGGTCCATAAGATACTAACAATCCAAATTTCCTGGGGAAGTCTAGTTGTTCTTGGTACTCAGACCAGACAGGAACTTTGCCTGGGATCCTCATAAGTAGGTGATATAATGAACAATCATCACAGCTTCTTTACAATTCATACAACAAGATCCATGGGGCTGCTCATTAAAATAACTCGGTATAGGCTAATGGCACATACACAGACATGATACAGAGAAAAGGTGTTCTTCTGGAAAGGGGGAAAGAGAAGACAGGGATGATTGGCACAACAAAAACAGTGTTCCAGCCTCTGCTGATCAGCTTGGATCCAGGGATTTAATTCAGATTATCTGGCATTGGAAGAATTTTAGCAATCTTCTCTAAATATTGTTCCACCTAGCTTTTGATTGATATTGCATGGTGATGGCAAATGTATTGAGAGTGGCTATTCCCTGGATCATTGAATTCATCTTCCAGTGCCCAAGCAGACCCCAAAGCTGGAGCTAGGGTCCATATCCTTTTGCAGAAGCTGGGGACCCCATGCAGGCACATGTCCCATGGACATCCAGGCCATCCTTCTATAAGGTGAGCATAGGGAGTTCTGTCAAGAAAGTCCAGGATGACTTGGAGAAAATTATTTTGAACCCACTACAAACCCAGATAAAAACCGTACGGCCTCAAAATTCTACTCCATTTAGAATTAGCCTGAATTAGCCAAAGATAACCAGACACCCACCTTCAGCAAAGTAAAATATCAATATAGTCCTGAAAACATCTTTAGCTTTGAGAAGAATACTTTCTGTTGTGTGTTCCAAGAGAAACCATTATGAAATACGCGTTGGGGAAATAGCAACAAGTTGTGTGGGATTGTTTCTATAAACCAGCTAAAAGATGAGAATATCTAGCAAAGACATAACTTGTTTGGAAAAAGAAAAATAAATAAGAAAAAGGCTAAAAGCCTTATCAGTGGCCTTTCTTTTGGGCAGTAATTGGCCAGTGGGGTCAAAGGTCTATTCAGGCCACTCCTTGCTTGAAATAATAGTCTTAACACTCATATAAGAAAGAATGTTTGTGCTACTTTTCTCTATAGCCAGGAGTGGGAGGGGTTGAAGCAAGCTCAACCAGATCATTAAGAGCCAAGTTTCAAAGAAAGGAAACCTAAACACAATCCAAAGGCTATGGTCTTCTGTGTTGACTGTTCCTATTGGCTCTGATCCAAGCAGAACCATAATAGGGCCAGGTTTGCAAAAGTATCTGTACCTGGGTCTCTGTCTAGATTGAGCTCATGCTCTTTAACCAGCCAAATCTTGTACATAAGAATAAAGATCAAGAAATAAATGCAGCAATAATTTGATATCTCTAATGTATTTCCCTAGGAGAGAAGAAAGAAGATGGCAGTGTTCTATAAAGAAATGAGCTGTTCTTGGTGCTTTATGTTCCTCATATAAAACATTGACCTATGAAAACTAAGCTTGTAATTTGACAATCAAATACCTGGCATATAGTTGAGGGCTATTGTCCAATAAAAGAAGGCTACCATTTTGGATAGGGAGTAATGTCTTTTTAGAATATGGAATAAATTATACTATTTATCCAATCAAGTGGGATTGTCCCTGTACCATAAATAGTGGTAGGAAAGTTGGTGAGAGGGGGTCCTTTAAAAGCTTTGGAAGGAGAAAAAAACAAAAAAACTTCCCTAGAATCTAACTACAATAACAGTAGCCTAACTCAGATTCTGACACAAATTGTGGTTTTAGGTGAGTGTTTTTGAGGTACTGATAAACATGAAATAAGCTTTAATTGAGGTTTGTTTCCTGTGATACCTCATTACCTCTCTGTGGAGGTTTTAAGTTGTTCCATTCTCTGATATGTGGAAATTAGATCCCCTCTTGAGAGTTTAAATAGTCTTCAACTAATGGGAGGCCACCTTACACGCTTGAAAACCACTTTCAACCTGTATTAGTTTCCTAGGGCTGCCATAACAAAATAACTTCATTACTCCGTAAAGACCCTATTTACAAATAAGGTCATATTCTGAGGTACTAAAGGTTATGACTTCAAAATATCTTTCTGGGGGGATACAATTCAACCCATAACACCACACTAACTGAACTTATTCTGCAGAATTGAGAAAGACTCTTCAGAACTGGCTGTTTTAAGCAGTGGGAGGGCAGCTTGCCCATCCAACCCTGGGTCATCCTGAAATTAAGGAACGGTGACCTTTTTGTACCCAACATGAGAAACGGACAACTCTGTTCCTCCTTGAGGAGCCAAGACATAAACCATAGCATATGCCCCTCTGTTCTTCTCCTCAGATGAGAGGCCAGATGAGGTGGTGATTGATTGCTCAGAATATGGAGCCACACTACCTGTGTTCAAACGCCAGCACCACCGCCCATTAGCTACGGGACCTTAAACAAGTCTCTTCTTGTTTCTGATCTGCAGTTAACTGCTCTGTAAAATGGAGATAATAATAGAACTTCCTCACAGGGATGTTTTGAGATTTAAATGAGTTAATACGTGTAAAGCACTTAGATCAGGGCCCAACCCACTATGTTAATGTTGGATATTTTAAACTATTTTAAAGTTAGATATTTCAAATAAAGATATTATTTGTAAGCATGAGGAGTAAAATGCTCACCATCTCAGCAGGGCACTGATTATCAAGGAAGCTAGATTTTCTACAAGAACCCTCTTAATGACCCTCATCCCATATCCCTTCTACCTACTTGTGATTCCTTTTACTTTTTAATGCCCCTCCTTTATGGTCATAACCAAGAAACCTCACAGTCTAGTTTTGGCTCACTCTAGTCATTGTCTCAGGTTGCTTAATTTCACCAACATCAATATTAGAAAGCAATTGCTTCTTGGACTCGTGTCTTCATCTCTAGACAACTTACCTCTTCCAGATTACTATAGGCAAGTTTTGAGGAAAACAGGAGCCAAGTTATACATTTCTTCTACGTCCTATAAAACTTAGAACAATATAATGCACATAAGCAGGTGCTGGATAAATACCAAATCGTTAGAAGGTAAATACAAAGTAAACCTATGTGCTAAGAAGAGGATCCTTTATTGCAGACAAATTTGCATATCCAAGGATCATTTTTGTGAACGATTATTGCTCACAAATGTTCAGAAAACTGCAGCAAGGACATAGAATACAAAACCTAAGGAAAGATTATGGTCGGGAAGAATTGGCTTCAGGCCTAAAATTGCTTTATCATGGTTCTGGCAGGTAATCAATAGGAAACTCTGTTGCATAGACATAAATCATAATTGAGTTTTCATCAATCCTGTGCCAAATCTGTGACTGTATGAAATCCAAGATCCCAGTGCCAAGGTGCCTTATCAGTCCATATGCAAATATGCCTTTTGATGAAATCAAAGAACAACAGAATTCAGGCAAGACTGCAGCCTTGTGCTGCCAAAGCCAGGTAGACATTTAACTCTTCACATTGGCCAATGACTAAAGAATGTCTGCAGAAGGAGGCATTTCTCACAGAGTGCTTCTCCTTAAATGCTCATGGGGATTTATAAATTGGAAAAAATCAATTCACCATGGTCATTCTCCCTAAAAGCCTGTTCAAAAGGATCTTTTTCCAAAATCCCTGAAAACTTTATCTGAAATGTATTGAAAGATTACTGATTTTTAAAATAAGCTTTATATACATAGTTTCCTTAAGGCAAAAGGAGGAAAATGGTATTAAAGACTATTTCCTCTATTAAAAAAGATGACAAAATATCCACACTTTTCTCAGATGTAACACACCTGATAAGATGATTTAAATTGAATAAATTTAATTCTATCCTCACTTATTTTGAGGATTTATGATTAAATTAAGATGCATAAATTAGATTACAGATTTATAAGGATCTGTACTTTTGAAATTCTTTTGAACATTTCTCAAAACACTCTTCTTTTTTTTAGATCAACCACCAGAACTTTTTATAATCCACTGGGGCTAAGTTGCCTAAGAGAAAATTTTATCTAGATTTACTCAATTCAACTGCTCCCACCCACCTTACAACATACACACAAAGAAAAAGATTCTCTAGATCAGCACTGTCCAATACAGTAGCCACTACACACATGTAGCTATTTAATTTTAAGTCAAACATAATTCAAGTGGAAAATTCAGTTCCGCACTCATTTTAGCTATATTTCAAGAGCTCAATACCACATGTGGCTAGTGGCTCACAGTACCATATCTGCATGTATAGACAATTGCTGTCATCATAGAAAGTTCTCCTGGACATCTCTGCAAGTTTACACCATTCCTTTCAAGTCCAGAAAAATCTAAACTTTGTATCATCACAAAGGGAGGCACCCCTTTATTCTCTAGATTCCCCTGAGAATCCTGATCTCACTACAGCCACATTTCTCATAAAAAGTGTTCAAAGAAAAGGCCGCACATTTCCCACCCTGAGCCCAGATGAATACGAAAAGAACTAATCGTCTTTTGATTAGGCCAACAATTTGCTCAGCCAGGTTGGAGGGGAGAGGCACATCAAATTTGCTGCGGGGAAATACAGATGCAGGATGTCAGCAAGATGGCAGAAAAGACATTCCAGCCCTCATACCTCCATAGACATGTCAATCCTGATAACCATCCATGGACAGGAATACCCCCGTGGAAGCCCGGGAGTCCAATGGAGAGATGACAGTAGCTCTTTTGAGCAAAAGAGCAAAAACAGACACATTGAAGAGTATAAAATAAAAGTTTCACTTTGCCTGGGTCAGCCCTCCCCAAGGCAACACAGTTCAGTGCCAAGAAAGACTCCTCCACCCATGATTTCCCCCACCAGGAAAATTGTACACTTTGTGGAATTGTATGGTATGGGAATTATATCACAATAAAGCTGTTTTTTAAAACCCCGGGGTTCTAAAATAAAATTATTAAAAATTTTTAAACAACCTAAGCATATTTTTCATAAAACTTAAAAATACTTGCTCACAGAAATGAACAAAATTTGCAGTAATTTTGCAGAAGACCAGAGAAAGGCATGTATGTTTGGCTCAATCTTTCGCAAGTGGACTACAAAAATAGGCTTTAGTTTTTATTTCTTACATATTTAGCCATGCTTGATGCAGTGCATAAAAGGAGTTAAACAATTCAAAGAAAATTGATTCCACAGTGACATCAGCAAATATAAGTTACCAATAATGCTTGGTTTCTTTCAGCCTTCTGGTAGCTTCCTTACATCTCTATCTTGAGAAATGAATCAGTTGGCACCAGAGAGTATAGTGAAAAGCAGGGCCTCTCAGAATGCAAGATTAGAAAGGACATTGGCCCATGATTAATGTGCTTATAGAGCCTCAAAATTCGAATTTTGACAAGACTTCTAAGTGAGTTTATAACACAGTCACAGAGGTACACAGGTATACTGTTAAGATTTTAAAAGGTTCATCATGTATCCTATGATGGTTAATTTTATATGTCAACTTCACTGGACCATGAGGTTCCCAGACATTTGGCCAAACATTATTGTGGGTATGTCTGTGAAGGTGTTTCTGGGTGAGATGAATGTTTAAATGGGTAGACTGAGTAAAACAGATTGTTCTCCCTAATGTGAGTGAGCCTCATCCAACCAACTGAAGATCTGAATAGAACAAAAAAAGGCTGAATTAGAGGGAAGTCCTCCTGCCTGACCCCTTGAGCTGGGATGTTGGTCTTTTCTAGCCTTTGGACTCTGACTGAAACACTGGCTCTTCTTAGGTCTCGAGTCTGCTGGCTTTTGGACCATCATCAGCTCTCCAGATTCTGAGGCCTTGGACTTGGACTGGAATTATAGCATTGGCTCTCCTGGGTCTCCATCTTGCCAACTGCAGGTCTTGGGATTTCTCAGCCTCCATAATCACATGAACCAATTTCTTATCATAAATCATAGATGATAGTGTGATTGGTAGATATTCCTGACTAATACCAACATTAAATAATCTTTAATTTTGTGCTGTTTACCAGACCACAATCCTTACAATAGTCTATGACTAAATATTGTTGTTAACACGTTAATTATATTGTTGATAGGGTAATTATATCACATGACATAGTGTTATATATACATTACAAATATTTTTCATTAAAATAGCATTTGTTACATACTACAACTTTTATAACTTTATCTTGGCTTTCCTAGAAGATTTTTTCTATAGGGATCTTATGTAATAGTAATGGTCCAATTTTTTCTCAAGCTTTGAGAAACTCTGATGGAAACCCTATGTAAGTCAGAACACTTACCTCTCCATTAATTTGTGTGATTTTGGCTGAACCTTGACTCTGATGTGCCTCAGAGTAACCAAATGGACAATGATGGTGATAATTTCTACCTTTATTAATAAGGTTTTTATTAGGATCAAATAAGAACCATGAAAAATGCCTTCAAATATAAAGCAGTATACAGTAGTGATATAATATTACTGTGTTTAAGTAGTTGAGTGTTTAATATTTTAGTATTAACTGAGATCTCTCTAATGACAGTAGAGAGAAAACCTTAATGGTCAGCTAAACTAGAATAAAATCTACAAGTTAGAATAAAATTTGAACATATTGAAAGTATATAATGCAAAAAAAATCATTAGATCATTTTCTCCTTCTTTAATTTATAGTGTAATGTGGGATGAGAAGTGAACTTGTTATATTCATGGAGCAGATAAGCTATTAAATTAATTTCAGGTAAACAAACCAGATAAGAGAGAGCATGTTTATTGACATGGAAAGCCACTTCACTTTTCTATAAATTACTACCATACAGATGCTTATTAATGTAATGTTTTTCATGTAGTACCACCAAGGAAAGCCTGGCTCACAGAGAGGAATCACATTGTTTGAAATTGCCAAAAACTTTGAAGCACAGTGCCAGGTATAACATAAGTGCCTAGTTAATATTAGTAGACTGATTAGAGAAAAAAAATTATGTATAAACAAGAATATTAAATATAGGAGCACACAGATCATGCTTTTACTCAGTATCTTAATACTATGTCCAGTTTGGAGCCTGAAACATGAGTGTTTGGAGAACTTGGAGTAGTTCCAGAGAAAAGCAATGAAAATGATTAAAGAGTTGGAAAATGGGGCCTATAAATCATGACTACAGGAATTGGAGCTTATTTAACCTGAAAGAAAAAGCTACATGACTATACCAGATTCTTATATCTGAAACTTGGAGATGATGAGATTTGTCATGACCCATCCATACAGCTGTGCAAGCAGAAAGAAATCCAGAAGCAACAAAGATATTTTCAAAGCATCACTATTATTTCTGTAAATATCTAACTCTCTCTCTCTTCTTGTGATTTTCAAAACAACCAACAGCAGCCCTAGGACAGGCAGGGTGTGCAGACCAGTGCAACCCACACACATTTATCAAGTGCACCTTGCCTTGCTGGGCATTGCGGAGAGAAAGGTGTAGGCACACAACCCCCGGAGCATGAGAGTCAGTCAAGGAGACTCCCATACAAAGAGAGTCCCAGGATGTCTGGAAACCTCCCATGTCAAAGACGATGCAAAGTCCCTTAGTGTCTCTAAGGAAGGCACACTCAAGTTTACTTGGGAGGCTGGAGAGAAGAAGCGGCTTCGCTAGGGTCTTGATGCTGCAAGTGAGTTTGCTGGGCAGAAGTAGGCGGGAGGGCAGTAAGGCTATTCTGTGTAAACGGAAGAGCAAGCCCAGAAAAATCAGGCAGGACAGAGTAGATTTGAGAAATATTATCACATCCACCTCCCAGATAAGAAACTAAGGCTCTAAGGTCTCAGTGACTTGTAAAAGGTTAGCAGCGGTTAATGTCAGAGCTGGGACTTGAACCCACAATTCCTGATTTCGAGTCTGTTAGGGCTCTTTATGAATTCTTGTTATTCATTTAGCAGTTCTAACATGCTGTAGTTTGTCCAATAAATAATTTCTTTGCATTACAACTGAAGCTGTTATCTATAGGAAATCCATCTTGTTGAGTAATTTGGGGGTGGGGAGAGGGAGATATGATGTCATCGTGGTCACACAGTACCCAACTCACTGAATTCTGTAAACACACACACACACACACAAATGCGTTACTTACAAATACAGAGAGTTTAATTTAGCCAGTCATTTAATAAAGAATAAAGTATCTCATCTTTATTTGTTCTGTTACACACCACATGATAAAGACAAGACATATAAACTGGAATTAAATCATTTTCAATTTTTTATTTTAAATTAAAACAAAATACACCACCATACTTATGCTGTCAGGAAGAGGGTTTTCTGTTATCGATCCTGCTGCAGCTTCACGTCTTTTTTTTCTCTCATGTTTTAAATGGAAATGTTTCATATGCCTTCAATCTAACAATAGTCAAAAAATTATTCTGGATCAACACATACAAAATTCAGGGAGAGAAGCAGCTTATTGGAGTCCACACAAATTGCAAGATAAAATACGAGTCAGTGTATTTGGGGGGGGTGGCAATTTATTAAATCTGAATTTTTTATGTCACAGTCATTGACTGAAAATGAAGAAAAAATATATTTCCCGTTCTTTTTATTTCTGTTTTGAAGGTTCAGCAGAATAAATTTCACAGAAGACAAATATTGAGGAAAATGAAACAATTCTTCAAGACATCCTGGTATTTCTTAAAAGGTTCTCAGGCAATCTCCCAGTTAAATAAGTTGCTCTAGAAAACCTCACACCAACGTTTTCAAATTGACCTCCTTTTACCCTGTTACATGACTGGAAATCACCTTAAAATTCAATATCAGAGGATGAACTTTTCTGGTTCAATTTCTCAAGTGTTCTAATTGTAATTATATCCAATTTGTTGGTAGCGGCTCAAGGACGTGAGAGCTGCCCTCTCTGTCCCTACTTGCTTGTCCTCCTCTCCTTGCATGAAAGCCCTACAATAAACAAGGAACACACAATTGTGCTCTGTGATTCACTCCTGCTTATGATTGTCCCTGGGTGCTTGCCTGTAGGAAGACACTGGAGAGTCACTGAAAAGGAGGGCAATTTCTTAGCCATTAGTTTGTAAGAATCACGGCTGCCCCGAATGATTTATAACATGAACATCATGACCTAGATGTTCTCAGAAGGTATTGGTCTCCCCAATCCCCTTTCACGGGCCTCCTGAGTTATTTTCCTTAGAAAGAGTGCATCTAAAAGCTAATAGTTTTGAGTATAAGCTTTAGTACATGTTTGAACTTTTGCTTCATGTCAGGCTAACCTAAAAAATTGGGAAATTCAATCTCATCCTGTTGTGAGAACTAATCAACTCTGACACGACTGAAGAGAGTGTTCGAGCTCAGAGATCGGCACTAGCTGGTGCCCATACACTGGCAGGGAGATCATGCAAACTAGTCTCTGCAGGGATGGTTCTCCAGGGTGAGGGTTGGAGGCAAAGCCCCCCTCACCTAAGCTCAGGTGCACAAGGCAGAAGAGTAGTATATGCTCTATCCTAAAGAAAATGGCCCGGGTTAAAATGAGAGAGTTTGGAAAGGTGAATGGAACCACAGATAAACCATATTCTCCAAACTGGGATTTAAGTGGCCAGACTCTCTGTCTTAGGATCCAGCAGATTTCCTTGATGAATGGGGGGGTCCTCAGGGAATGGTGCCCTGGGTAGAAGAATCAGGACAGGGAGTAAACCCTAACTTGGTTTGTTATGAAGGATGCCTGTATCAGTCAGGTCAGCCTAGGGTATGCTACAGTAAAAATTATCCCAAAATCTGAGTTGTTCAAAAATTCATTTCTCACTCAGGCTGTGTGTCCATTAGGGGTCGGCTGGGGAGCTCTACTCTGTTAATTCTCTGTCAGGAACCCAGATGAAGGGAGAGTTTATCTGTGTGCAGTCATGTTTGCTCTGGCAGAAAAATGAGGATGTGGTCAATCATATACCAGCCTTTAAAATTCATCCTGCAAGTGACACTTGTCACTTCTGTTATTATTTCATTGGTCATCGCAAATCATGTGGTCACATCTAACTCTAAGGGGGCAGGGAGAAATAACCCTCCCATGTGCCCAATAGGAGGACTAAAAATATTTCATGAGCAGCATTCATGACTACCAAAATGTCCGCTTCACTAGGATGTGTCATGGCTGTGGGTAGGGGGTCGTCTGAAATGAAAGTGTGTCTGAACAGTTTGCTGTTTGGTGGATATGTGACAATAGTTCAACATTCACATGTCCAGCCCCAACTCAGTCCTCTCCTTGACCTGGGTATAAATTTTAGGTGTCAATTTCTGTGGTAGGCAGATTAATGGTCTCTGTCCCCCAAAGATGTCCATGTCTTACTGGCCAAACACTTCTGGTGAAGGGGGACCTCACTGTCTCTCAAGATTATACTCTATGGATATGTTACCTTATGTGGCAAAATGAACTTTGCAGAGATGATTAAGGTAAGGATCTTGGGATGGGGAAACTATCATGGTTTTTCCAGATAGGCCCAATGTTTTATCACAAGGACCCTTATAAGAGGGAGACAGGAGTGTGAGTCAGAGAAAGAGAGAGATTTGGCTTTGAAGATGGAGGAAGGGGCTACCAGCCAAGGAATGCAGGCAGCCTCTAGGAGCTGGAAAAGGTAAGAAAATAGTCTCTACCAGAGCGTCCAGGAAGAACACAGCCTTGCCTACACCTTGATTTTAGTACAGTTATTTCAGACTTCTGAACTCCAGAAGGGTAAGAGAATAAAATTGTTTATTTCAAGCCACTAAGGTTGTGGTGACTTGTTCTAGTAGCAATAGGAAGCTAATACCATGTCCCACAAAATATGATGGAAGATGACCATATTTGGAATGGGCAGGGGGAATGACAAGATGCACTGCTGCAAAACTGCCTTGTTGGTACATGATGAGTAGGAATTCCACTGCCAGCACTCAATCCCATTGACCCAGGAGGGCAGGCGGCCCCAGCTCCAAGGGGATCTCTAGCAAAAGGACCTGGTCCTAGCCCCTCGATGATGTTTGCGATAAGCAAACACCACCCCACATGCACAATAAAACATGAATTCCGTCTTGCTTTTCTTTCTCCATCCAACTTTTCCCTCTCCACATCCCAACTTCTCTCTCTGAGCTACAACTTCAGCTTTCATTTCATTTGAACCCAGGGGCAGAAACCACAGCTGGGCAAGGTGCTGTCATGATTGTCAGGACCTTAACCTGCAGAGCATTACACAGTTTCAGTATTGGCAGGAATCTGAAAAAGATATAGGGTCAACCACACACCCAAAACTTAAATCTGCTCTACAACTTCCCTCCAACATTAATAGCCAAACACTTCTGATGAGGGGGACCTCACTGTCTCTCAAGATAGCCTTTTCTATCTTTGCACAACTGGAAAGCTTCAGATCAGTATAAGCACATGGTTACTACTCATTGGTCCTTTTCCATCCTTGGAGATGGCTAAGAATATAGAATAGTTCTAATCCCACTTTTAAATGATGAGCCTTGAAACACTTAAAGATGTTTGTGAGATTTAAGAAAGAAAAATTGTTTCCCTTAGAAACAATGGCTAAAACACATGAGTGGCTTGGCAGGAATTTCTTCTTCAAATTAGTTTATCTCCATGTGAGAATAATATAATATTTTGATGACATAGATGGAAGATGATTAAAACCTGGATAGACCCTGATATTAAAGGTCCCAATTAAAATTATCACAGTGCAAGTTCTAAGGTAATGAGGGGAGAGGAGAGCACAGCCCCTGGGAGCCAGAAAGTGTGAGAAAGCTCAGGAAAGAAGCATAGCAGAATTTCTCTTGACCTGTCAGTGCACTGTATCCTCTTTATGACTTCATGGAGTCAGAGAGACTACCTTTCAAAAATGTCTTCGAGAATAAGTCAGCTTCATTGTTGAGTTATCTCATATGCAATAACGAATCAAACAGAGGACTTTGAGGCAATTGTCATTTTTTTTTTTTTTTTTAGAATTAATTGACCCAGTTCTATATTGTCCATTTGCTTCCCATCCAAATCCATTACAGGTCTTTTTCTGCTCTGGTCTTTGTCTCAGTCAGCTGACCCCTAGGGTCAAAATGACCCAAACTTACTAGCCTGCTGGTTTCCAGTTGGGTTTGGTCAACAGAAGACAGTTGCAGAAGATAAGAGGGTGGGAGGAGAAAAGATTGGGTTATTTATTCTCCCTTCTTAGACAAAAGGATTCTGGCAGCTGCTATGATAGATCCTATAAGCCATTTCCTCCCACAGGGCTTCAGCTAGCTCCTGCAATGGACAGCAATCAGCAGCATCCAGCAGACAACAGTTCCTCAGACATACTTCTTATTTGGTTTCATAGCAGAATGCCTCAAAGAGACATTTACATTGAAAGGCTTTCCCCAGCACCTGATTTTCTGGCAAGTTCCAAAGTGAGGATTGCCAGCAAGTTCTGCCAGTGCAAAACCACAGCAACTTCTTTACCACCCAATGAGCCATGATTGTGTTGTTCAACAAATACTGACTCTTAGCATCCACCCTCCCCCCAGAATGGGTGGTTCTTCCTTGTATGTTCTCTCTTAACCAAAGATAGTGCTTATCATTATATCCACCATTCATACATTTCTTAGAATCCTGTTCTTACCAACAAATCCCTCGTTCTATTTCCATGTTATAGTTAATAATACTTCATATTAAATTTGGTCTGTTTGAATTACCATATGATTTCACTCTTCTTACTGAAACCTGACTGATACAATAGTGAACAACTCTTGGTAAAGTTTCTTGTACTTACATAGTAGTTGCATTCCTAAGATATTCAGGAATTATATAATGCTGCAAAATATAAGCTTTTTGTATATATGTAAAATGCAGTTAGGGTGCAGACTCAGGAAATTACAAACAGTTTTTTACCTGTGTGTAAGCAGGCCCCTTACAGCTGTACATATTGTGCACGACATTGTCCTATGGGGCCACCGTGCCCAGCAGATCTATGTCAGTGGTGCTTCCAAAAATCCCACAGTCCACAATCTGCACAACTGTATGTGGCAGCCCTATAATGTAGATATACCCATTCAGATATTTGAAAGTTGGGCAAGATGTAGGACAATTCTTCCATGTGTAGGACCATCCCACCTATTTCAGTACACCCAACATCTCCGAACTCCATCCATTCTATAACAGTACCACATCCTAGTCATTCCGACAAGTGAAAATATCCCACACATTTACAAACTGCTCTGCTGGGAACAACAACCCACTCATGCCGCATTTCTCTGATCTCCCCTGTAAGGGCTCATTCTTGCTCCAGTCACACCAATCTTCTTGATATTCTCTAACAAGTCCATATTCCCCCCTTCGAGAGACTTTGCAACTTATTTCTCTGCATGGAATGCTCTTAGGCTTAATATCTCCAAACTCACTTTCACTCCCTTCAGACTCCTGCCCAAATGTCATCTTATCAGAGTCCTTCTCTGGCCCACCCTATATAAGATAGAAATCCCGCACCCACCCCAGCACTCCTCATCACTCTTATCTCGCTTTATTTTTCTTAACATCATGACCACTGTCAATAGCACTGTACATTTTACTGAGTTACCTATTTTCTGTATCCCTCACTAGCACTTAAGCAACTTGAGACCAGGGACTTGACCTGTTGTGTTTACTGCTGTATCCTCAACACTGAGAACAGTGCGTTACTTATACTAGGCACCCAATGATTATTTGTGGAATGGATAGTCTGTGGTAACAACTTCACTCATAGTAGCACATGCTCAGTAACCCTCCTTTCCCTGTTCCTCCAAGTCAATGAGTTCAATCACTTTACTTCCTTTATCCTCCTCCCCACCCCAAACTTGAATTGCACTGCCCCAAAGTAGAATGGATCAGAGTGTCAGCAAGCCCTATGTTCGAATATTAGAATATTAGAGCACATTGATTTTTCTTGTGGGGATAAATGCAGAATAGCTTTCAGATGAGGAGATGTGTGATTTCCCTAAGTTTATTTAATGTAAGTGTGCCTTCCATATAAGTTTGGAAGGCAAAGATAAGAGTAGAAACTGGACCTGCCATGACACAAATCACTTAGAACACATTATCATATTTAATCTGTACAGCCATCTTGAAAAAATAGATCAAACTAAAGCTATTTCACCTAGGAGAAAACTCAGGTTCAGTGATATTAAGTTTCTATCAGAGTGCAATTCAAAACCATGTCTTTCTGACTCCGGAATGTGTGGTTGTTTTACCACATCACTGAAACGAGACAATGAAATATGTTGAGCACAAGTGCAATTTCTTCACAATTCAAGTACCATTTTAAGGGTAAATGCTTCTAGAGAAATATCCTGATTCATTTCTAAGAGTATTTATTCCATGCTCATTTATGAGTAGTATCTAGAAACACATAAAGTCAACTCTCCCTCATCTTTAGATGAATTATGCAAAATTTTGGCTTGCCCATGGCAAACTTTTGTTTAAAGCCGGTTTATTAACCAAGGGCACCAACTCTGCTTAATGAATTGCTTTGTTGATATTATTGGCAGTTTGTATTCTGCCTACTTAATTACTGTGTTCTAAAATAATCAATCTTTTTTGTCTTAGCAAGGCCAAGGCAAATTATGAGATGGAGAGATGCTTCTGTGCTCCTCCCATCCCTTCCTTGTTAGGATCTGGCTAGAAAACAGAGAAACAAAAAGAAGAGAGACTACAAGGAGAATTGCTTACTTCACAGTAGGTCTGACCTCTACAGGTCAATAACCAGAATCCAGGTAGGCCAGTATCCATCCCAGTAGCCAGTGTTCAGCTGGTATTGGACCAGTGGTCTTAACCTTAGAAGTCAAAGAGATATTAATCATTTCTATGTGCACAGTATTGAGTGTTTTCTATATTATTATTTAATTCTCACAATATGAAGATTTACTCTTAGCTCCAATTTACACATGAGATGTTGAAAACCTTGACTAAATTTAAATATAAAGGAGCTAGAATCTCACCCAGGTCCATTTGATTCCAGGGCCTGTGCCCTTGACTACTGAACTATGGTGGAGGACAGGAATGTTCCATGTCAGAGAGGGCTGGAGCATCTCAATTCCCAGTGCTAGTCTGTGGAAGCAGAAACTTATATAGAAGAGGACATGATCCATACCCCTGGCCACGAGCAAGACACAACCAAGTCGGCCCAGGCTCTAACTAAGTGTACCAGGGCTCAGGGCAGGCTCCAAATTCCAGCCAGGAGCTAGAATGCCAGAGCAAGAGAGAAGACTGAGGACAAGAGCCTCAAGTAAATGAGCACAACAGGAGGAAAGAAATACACGTCAGGTATATGAGTGCCTGGGGCTCATCCCAGGCACACCAGTCCCCTGGTGACATATATAACCTGTGATTCCACAAATCACTGTGTCTCACTTAGGTAAGGCACTGCACACAGCATCTCAAAAGCTTCTGGATGGAGCTATATAAAAGGACCTAACTGCAGTAAAAAGATTGCAGAAGAAGACCTTAAAATCCAACAAAAAAATTATCAAAACTCTTACACATACACAGCATTATCTGCTTCATTCATTCCACTAATATTTCCTGAGAACACACTATATACCAGACACTTTTCTTGAGTTTAGACTTTTGAGATCCTATCCAAATTTGAATAGTCTAAATATGTAGTTTTGTTTGTCTCTCCAGATTTGCACTTATTTTTAACCACCTTATTCTTGACTTGTGTTTCCTGAAACTTGACTATAGTAGAAGTTTTCCAGGTAGAGGAAGGGAAGGGAATTCCAGGCCAGGAAGTGAGTGGCATGAACAGACAACCTGAAATGTGAAAGATCTCTATCTGCTCTGGGGAAAGGTGAGAAGTACACATGGGTGAAACATAAAATCAGGGACATGGTAAGTGGGGATGACAGAGTCACCATCTTTATTTTGCTCTGTGGGGGAAATTTCAGATCATGGAGGTAGATGATGTAGAAATAGTTGGAGGCAGGTAAGGCTTTCATGTGGTACTTCATATCACACTCCTCCCACCTGATTGTTCTAGCTTTCGGTCCATCTCATTTTCAGGAGGAATGTGCTTTGAAATCCAATCATTTCAATTTAGGATCTGTTCCAAGGAAGGTTGATTTCTGGGAGAAAAACTTGGATAGGTTCCCAGCCTCTCCTCAGCTCCGTCTTCATTCACAGCATGGTTTCCTCATTCTCTTTGATGTCAAATTTCAGAACATCATCGGGTGTAACCCATATTCAAACATAAGTTCAATAAACCCATCCAAAACCAAATTCAAATGTTCTCACAATATTCCTCATTTTAGATTGGCCATGTGTTGATCTGATTCACTCCCCAGATTTGAAAGTCTTCTCTTTCTAGCCACAGTAAATCAACGGTTGGCCCTAAACAAGAGTGCCCCCGCTAAGGGGACAATTAGGGCTGAAATCCAGCACCAGTTCTGCTCGTTGTGGAACTGACAGGAGGCCATGTCCACCCCCAAAATAAAGCGTCTGGCTCTTTCCATACCAAGAAACTGTTTAGGCTATCAGAGGCCATTTGGCCCAACAGGAAAAAAATAAGCCTAAATGACACAGTCCTATTTCTGTTGAAAAGAATAATGACAAAAGAGAAATAATTTTGTCTAGAAGAAAAGGAGTTGAACTCTAGGACAATAACAAAATGTGATTTTATATAAAATAATACAATTCATGGGGCGCCTGGGTGGCTCAGTCAGTTAAGCATCTGATTCTTTTTTTTTTTTTAAGATTTTATTTATCTATTTAGTGAAAGAGCACGAGTGGGCAAGCAGGGTGTGGAACCTGCTTTGGATTCTTTCCCTCCCTCTCCCTCTATCCCTCCCCCCTCCCTCTCTAAATAAATAAATAAATAAATAAATGAACAAAGATAATAATACAATGCATGCAAATAAGTGCTTATCATACAGTAAGCAGAACAATGATGGCTACTTGTTACTGTTATCAGTAATAATAATAATATTATTATTATTGTTGTTACTATTTTCAGGATATTGAGAGTATTTATGTAATTGACTTAAAAAGAGTTACAAATGAATCCACAGCTAATATGCTATCATTTCAGTGTAAATTGAATATAGCAATTCTGATCTATAAAAGAAGACTTAAACTCTGTCATGATGTTTTTTTTTTAAAAGGTGATGCCAATATGGCAGTTTTTTAACTATTAACAGAACTGGGTGGGAAGGTATTCCAGAGTTATATTATTCTTGTTTATTTTCAGGATGCTTAAAATTTTTCCTAATTTTATGTAATATATAAACATTCCCATCTCCCCAAATGGAAAACTTAGCCTTGCTACTGGGAGTGGGAGCAAGGAATCTCTGACACTAAGTCAAGTGGCTGAGATCTGGTCGCCTTTACTTCCTCTGTGACCTTGAGCTGGTCATTTCACCTCAAGCATTTTCTCACCTGTAAGATCTGAGAATCAGACTAGATGATTGAGGTTCTTCACTCTCAAATTTTACGACCAAGTCTACTCTTTGGCAGCTAAAAAAGATGGGGCTAATTTTAATGCATATTGTCTGCCCCGTATCTTGCATATAACTGATTGCAAATGCCTAGAAGCTAAATAAAGGGTCAAAAAAGTGCCATCTGTTTCTATTACCAATTACTTTATGAAGCTGCCTCAAGTTTTAAAAAAAATTTAGTGAAAAACAGAAGTTGGCAGGAAATGTGCTGTAAACAATATCACCCCCACACATTTATTGAATAATTCATAACCAGTATGTGGTAGAAGCATAATTTTTAAATGACATTTCCTCCAAATACCTGAGTTTTCTGACATCAGTAGCAAATGATTTAGTTGGCATTATTTTGAAAGTCACAGTGTTTAAAGATTAACGTCTCAAATTTAAATTTATTTTATTCTTATCAATTTCCTTTGAATCAATTTTACTGTATTATATTGGAATGAAATATTTGCCACAGTTGACTATCCCCCCTTATTGCTTTTCACGTATCCATTTTATATATTCTTTATTCAGTGTTTTTCCCATTGAAACATTCCATTTTTCCTCACCAATGAGACCCTTCACTTTTATTCAAACTGCATAAAATAATCTTGCCATTTGATAATATAAGAATATTCTATTTAATTATAGAAGGAGAAATATTACTTCCATGATTTTCGATCTGATACAATGAAAAGCATAATTGTTTCATTTTATTTTACTCACCTGGTCAGTACTAGCTCATCACTTAAGAGCCTGGTGATATTGGTCATTACTCAATCTCTGCATATTGCGGCCTCCTTATCTGTACCGTGTATCAACAGAGCAAGAGTTCTGAAAATCAGAGATAAAAATAAAATCAATATATTAAGTCCTCACTATTTATTAGTCATTACTATTATTGCTATTACTGTCACCAGTGTTGTTTTATTGAAGACTGTTGACCTACTTTGGATTTGCTGCAGATCCCCAGAGTAGGAATGTTACAACAGAGAGAGCCTGGCTGAGGGGATAAGGCAGGTGGCAGGTTCTAGAGATGAACTGCCTGACCTCAAACCCAACTCTGCCACTTATGGATGGGGAAGTCCTGAGTCAATTATAGAACTTCTCGAAGCCTCAGTGTTCTAGGCTTCAAAAGAAGGCTAGTAACAGTACCTACTTTACTGGGTTTAGTACAGAAAATTTCTTTAGTGCCAACCACTTAGTAAGTGCTCAATAAATAGTAGCTATTAGCACTTAAAATTTATTCTTCTTTACTATAAAAGCAACACAAGTTTATTCTAAAACTCAAAGAAGAGCTTTTTTAACTATAATAATACAAAAAATTCAATTTGTTTTACACAAAACGACTAAGTGTTTCTCAGTTTGCACAATCCCAGATAAGTAGTCTACACCACAGAGTTAGCCAAAATCTTATGTAGCTTTCTCCTAGCACCTAGTGTGTTCCCAACTATCTAAATATTCCTTTCTCATTCTGAAATGATTATCTTACAGGAGAAAACCTCCATCATCTCCACAAAATCTGAACATCCTTTCTCCTTGTCCCAACTAAAAAAGCAAAATGCATGCAGACTCAAATGCAAAACTGTTGGTGCATTTTATTCTTTGGTCTGTGTTTGTAGTCCCGATTCTAGATACATCCACAGACTGTATAACATCTGGTGGGAAACTTTTCCAATAATCTAGGTCTTTGGCATCATGTTGAAAAATTGGATGATTGATTGTTCCTGCCATTTTTATAAATCCAGATGTTTAGATTTCCTGAAGGCCTGGCCCAAGTGTTGGTTTGTTCTTGGAAAGAGATTGCAGCCTGAGCATCATGAAATTCAGAGCTTTATTTGATAAACCTACTCAGCAAAGTGCCCTATATACTTAATCTCATACATGCTACTTGATTTGTTATTCAACCAAACTGTTCATTGAAAAGGCATTGAAAGGATTCTAAAGATGCTATACTCAGGAAGTGTATTAGCAACAGGGTACAAAAATGAATAAACAATCATTAAATGGCACTTGCGCATTTTAGGTACAGACTCCAGACTTCCGTAGATTCACTTCATGGCCTGAAAAAGACGTAGTTAAGTTTATCTTATGGTTGAGTTGTGTTCTCAATGCCCTGTTGGTAGTTCAAATAAATTTACCCAATAGCAAAAGTTATAAAGGATGGTAAAGCTCCAAGGCCAGTCCACAAAAATCTACTTAACTGGCAGCAAAGCTGCATGTTATTAACCAATTCCCAGAGCTCTGCCTTCAGTCTCCTTGGTCCTGCTGTCCCAGGACTTTCAGAGACTTAGCATCCTGACCCCTAAACTGCTCTAAGCTGAGGCTTTCCTAAGCTATAACCCCTGATCTCAGCAACTTCAGACCCTGAAGGGCTGACCAGCTGTGGAGAACAGGGCCTCAGGGAGGTTCTGTTGCTAGGCAGCCTTCACCTCAGGAAAGCAAGATTTAAAACATGTGGACACACCAGTAATATTTACTGCCTTAATTTTCCCTCCAGTTTATACTTCTCAGCATCTAATTTTATAACACCCGGTATTTCCCACTTTTAATGTCTTTCTAGTCTTATTTTTTTATTCTTAGTCTTTTAGTGGTCAATCTTTTAAAGATGAACCTGAGGAATTTTAATTTGCAATAATAAACCCACAGTGGTTCATAAATTTGGTTCCTCCTTCCCTAACACCAACAAATTGAGTCCTGGAATTACCAATAAATGACCAAAAATATGAAAAATGTTGGCAATTCAATGTGAATTAAAGAAAAGAAAAATTAAGGAAACCTCACATATATTGAATGTCACATTATCTTGAAAATGTATGCATTGCATATCTTTATTTATTGTTTTCTGGTTCATCCTCAGCTCAGGCATCTATTCCCAGAGCCTTCCCTTATCCCACCTCCATCTCCGGGTTTATGTGTCTCCTCTGTTTCTATACTTTTTTATGCCTCTCCGTGTAATTGCCTTTACCACATTGCATTCAAATGTCTATGTATAGACCTGTCTCTTCAATTAGACCACAACCTTCTTGAAGGCAAGAATTTTTACTTCTCTCTCCTCTTATCCCCAGCACTTAACACCTGTATATAGAAGGTGCTCAAAAAGCTTTTATGAATAAATTAGCCTCTATGAGGTACCAAACATTATGATACATACTTTATAAATAACATAATCTATAAATATGTTAAAATTATAAGTATTATCACATTTAATTCCAGCAAAAACATTGTGAAATAGGTATGACGATTGCCAGTTTAATGGAGCAATAATCAAGCAATCAGAAAGGGTCAGAACTGGAACTGAAAGCCAGGGGGAAAGATCTCCAAAGCCCAGTGTCTACCACTGTTTCCCATTGCTTGTGTGAGCTATTGGCACTGCAGGATGATGCATTATTCACTTTTTTCCAAAATAAGCCCATCTACTTGTTCTCTTCCATTAATAGGTAACCAAGAATCAGTAAGGTTTGCTTGTAATTATCTTATCTTAGACATTACACTTAAGAGGCTAGTCAAGTGCACATTTTTCTATTGATGTCCAAGTGACAGGATTCACCATGTACCTTCAATATAATAGCTGAGAGATAACACCACCAGAAATCTCATGGGGCCCTTGAGTATGAGCTGCGTAGGCTATACATGAAAAACCCTGCCTTCTAAAATCTGGGTTTTATCAGCTGTTAAAAGGGTTTGGAGATAATGAAGATCCTTCTGGCCCTTGTGGGCACCATCATCATGAATTCATAGATAAAATAGAGTCTGCACACACATTTGGAAAACACCACTGGCTTGTATTCTCTGTAGTCTTACATTTTCCAGTCACAGATTCCAGGATCAAAGAAGAAGTCTGGAATAATCAATGACAACAGCTGGATAAGACAGAAAAGCAGAGCTCACTCATTTCCAAATGGCAACAAAATGATAAGGAGAACAAGTTTCAGGACCCCAGTGCCCTGTTCCAGAGAGTGACAAGATTAAAAAAGATAAGACATTGCTGCCAAGGAGAGGAATTAGCTCAGAGAACTTGGAAGGTGACTCCAAGACACATGGTCAGAGCATGGGTTCCCAGTCAATCCTTTAGTCCAGATGCAAGATGAGGCCTGCCCTTGGGGAACATTGTGAAGGCTCTAGATTAGCATAGGAGTTTGAGACATCTGGAAAAAGTAGGGCAAAAATAAAGGCCGTTTCTTGGTGAAAAGAAAACCCAGCGTGATATGGGCTAAGGAAGGAGGGATTGTTCAGTATATTTGGATCATGAGATCATTTTTAAGAAGGGATTCATCCATGTCTACCAATTTTAATTGAATTTTTACCTCCAGCACTCTTTGTGGAATATTACAGCCCATTTTGGGATACATATGGAGGAAATCCATGTTCCCAGGTGATCTAGGGAATCTCATCCAAATAAAGATCTCCACCCTCCTACTCAGGTAATTCAAACTGGTGACAACTTCTCTGCTGGTGTATGTCCAGATTCAGCTTTCAGTCAAGGGAGCTGTTTCTGTCTAGTTCCCTTGCCCACAGTAAGCCTAAAACCTTGGCCCAACAAAGGAACTGGGAATTGGACTCCTCATGTAAACAAAAATCCTTTATCTAAAATCTGATTCTTTAGTGAAGAGGAAAATCTTTCCTTTAGTCCAATAGTAAAGTCACCCACTCCCTCTCTGTCCCTCCTTCCTTCTGTCTCTCCCTGCTTTGTTTTTTCTAAGTAATATTTTATAAGTGACAACAGGTTGCAGAAGACTGTGCTTAGCATTACCATATATCTACAGCTCAAGACAATAAATTCAAACAATAAAAGAGGATTTGTGACCACTGAGAAGAAACAGCAAAAAAAAAAAAAAAAAAATCACCTAAAAAATGTAACAAGATGCAGATTTTGCTAAACTTTTTTGAAAGCCTTCTATGCTATACAGAGTGCTTATGTGGTGTGATAGTGATAACATCCTGAGTTGCAAATCATGGCAACCCAATCTAAACTAATACATGAAAGTCAAGGGAATTCATTAGAAAGCCTCTAAAGAGTGGCACCAAACCTAGAGGGAAGACTCAGGAATGGAGCTGGGAACAGGGTGTCCTTCTGACCCAGACGATTTTGTAGGGAACCAGAACAGGTCCTCTCTCTTCCAATCTGTTTTCCTGTTTATCTGCTTGATTCTTCTTTCTAACTGCAGACCTTCCTCTGCCCATAAGTTCACAGGACAGGCCATGGTCACCACTAGCCACTCAGTTTTATGCTCTGCTGTACAAGTACTCAGAGGGAGACATCTCTCTGGTCTCCCAGTCTGTCTGTGTCCGTCTCTCTCCCATAGTTTCTATCTAGGCCTTAAATGAGTCACTGGATTAAGTAGTCCCAAATTAAGCTCGAAGATAGTGAATTGCCAGTAATACAGCTTAACTGATTTCAGAAAAACATATGACAAAATTTTCATGCTGTCAATAAAGATAAGATGGTAAAAGAGGAAACAAATGATAATACATTAAAACCACAGGGTTTTCAGCACCGAAAAGTACAATGGTTTGCAAATCCATGACTGGAATAACAAAGACCTACAAAGAAACATGAGAACAGCAGGAAAACAAAAATATGACTAAATATATGTGCTGTGTGTGTGTGGCTGTTATGTGTGTGAGTTGGACCCTCTGGGATGCAGACAGAGATGAAATTAGGAGCACAGAAAGCCTGGGGCAGGATAAGGCTATGACAGATGAAAGGAGGATGCAGGACCGGGCAGGTGGGCAAAGCTCAGATCACCATGTGGATCTGACCAAGTTTCACACAAACTAAAATGGCTGCTCCAGAGCAAAGATTGCCTGTTCGAGGAGGCCAGTGTTGGACAGGAATGGCCAGGCCCTAGTACCCCTGTCGTGCTCAGTTATCAGGGGGTTTCCAAAAAGTGCACAGCCCTGGCTGAAAAGCGGAGCTGGATCCTGAAGGCGTAACGGCAGGAAATGGTCTAACTGCACTCCCCTTGCAGCTGAATAGCAAATTCCTTCTTGAAGAGAGATTTAAGTGGCACAACTCTACTTTAGCAGTACATAAAAGTAGAATGATAAGAAGGTGGATAAAAGCCTGTATTCCCACCAGCAGAGAGAGCATGTTCATTTTTTTTCTTTTTATGCACCTTTACCAACTCTGAATATTATGATATGTGGTTGGTTTTTTTAGATTTTCAAGTTTTCTGTACATATCATTAAAAAGATTGTTTTTAACTTCATAGTTACGGGGACACAAAAATGTAGAATGAGATTTATCATTTGTCTTTACCTGCCCAGAATCTATCCCTCTTGTAGGAGCACCCCAATCTCTATTCTGGGAGAGTCGCCTCTCCTGTACATTGTACTGTGTTAATGTCAACGGAAGAGAAACACCAGTATTATGGCCTGAACTGTGTCCCTCCTCCACCAAAATTCATATGTTGAAGTCTTAATCCCTAGTTCTTCAGAACGTAACCATCTTTGGAGATAGAGTCTTTAAAGGTGTACGTTAAAATGAGGTCACGAGGGTGGGCCCTAATCCTATGTGACTGGTGTCTTTGTAAGGAGAGAACATTTAGACCCTGACAGGTACAGCAGAAAGACGTTGTGAAGACATCGGGAAAGTATGACCAGCTACACGCCACAGATCCCTCCCTCACAGCCCTCAGAAGGAACCAACCCAACTGACACATGGATGGACTTCTAGCCTCTACAGCTGCGAGGAAATACATTTGTGTTGTTTAGGCCACCTAGTCTGTGGTACTTTGTTACCGTCACGCTAGGAAATTAATATAGCCAACTTTCTGCTTCCCACTGTGAAGGAAGAGAGGAACACATGCTTCTACTAGCTATAGCCGAGACAAAGCTTGTGATTTGAGCTCAGCCAATCAGAAGCCAACTCCACACACTGACTCCCATCCTTTTTTTTTCCTTTTTTTTTTTTTATTATGTTATGTTAGGCACGTATTGCATGGAGCACTGGGTGTTATATGCAAACAGTGAATCACGGAACACTGTATCAAAAACTAATGATGTACTGGATGGTGGTGACTGACTGACTCCCATCCTGATGGGGATCAAAAGATAGAGCACAGTTGGAGGTCATACCCGGCTGCTAAAGTGCGATTAGCAGTGGCTCTCTGCCCAGGTCGTTCTGGCTGGGGACAGCTTTCTATGCCCCCTGACTCTTTAAACAGCACCCCTACCTACAGCCTGCCCCCTTCTCATGAGCATTCTCCTCCCCACTAATATCCTTCCAGCAAATTCCCCTGTCAGGATCACTTCTGCAGCTTCCAACTAGGAACCCCAACTGATACAAAAAGCTTACCCATCACTAAATAAATCACTTTGGCAGCAAAACTTAGGGTGGAGAAACTGTTCATTGGTCAGGTAACAAACATAAACATATCATCTACCTCCCTTCAAAAAAAAAAAAACTCCAAAAGGTAAATATAAAATCGCCTTCTCCAATGACTCAAGATGCAAATTTTGAGACATTACTACTAAGAAAGATTTTCCCCCAACTGTAGGTTATAGAGACATGCATGTTTTTTCACATTATTAACCACTTCCTATAAACCAAAATTTTAATACATTTGCCCTTGCCTTCTTCCTAATTTAACTTCAGCAAATTACGGGTAAAGATTTGTGAAACTGACTACATGTTTCACAATTTGTTGTGGTATTTAAGTGATTGGGTTTTTTTGGTCCAAATTTTCCATTCCTGTTTTGAGAAAGAATGACATAACCCCATTTCTTCCTGCACCACCCCACAGACCAGAGCCCAGAAACAAAAAAAAAAATCACATTATCTCAAAAATCTCAGTTAATACAACTAACTGAACAGTACCTGGATTTTCTTCTAGTTAAAAAACTTTATTATTTAACTAGAAGCAAATGGGGGGGGAATGGCAGAGAGAGCATCTTAAGCTGGCTTCCACGCCCAGTGCAAAGCCCTACGCAGGGCTCGATCTCACAACCCTGAGATCATGACATGAGCCAAAATGAAGTCGGGTGCTTAACCGATGGAGCCACCCAGGTGCCCCTACTTTGGTGTAATTTTAACTATATGATGTCTAGGCTCATTTCTCAAATTTCACCTGGAGTAAACTCCCATCATAGATTCAAATTGTCATTCTCAAGTTCTGTATCTGTGTTCTAGGGCTGCCATAAGAAACTACCACAGACTGAGTGAGTGGCTTAAAACAAAAATGTATTGTCTCATGGTTCTAGAGGCTAGAAATATGACATCAAGGCATCAGCAAGGCCATGCTCTCTCCAAAGGCTCTCGGGAAGAATGCTTCCTTGAATCTGCTGACTACTGGTGGTTGGCAGCAACACGTGGCATTCGTGGGCTTGTGGCTACATCGCTGCAGCCTTTGCCCCCAGTCTTCACGTGGCTTCTGCTGTGCATGTGCATGTCTGTCTGCTCTTCTTATAAAGACACAGCAGTGGGTTGTAACTCACCCTAATCCAGCATGACTGCATCTTAATTTAACTAATTACACCTGCAAAGACTTTATTTCCAAATAAGGTTACCTACTGAAGTTCCAGGTAGACATTTTTTGAAGGGGGGAGAGGAGAATTCCATGCAACCCAGTACGTGTTCAAACTGTCATGAATTCTGAAACACTTTATGCTGAATGAGCTTGTGCTATTCTTGAATCCTAAGCCTATGCCCATAATTCTGAGAGCAAATGGAAGAACCATGCAGATGAAAAATGGGAAGGGAAGTGGAAGTGTTATATTTGGGCAATGCAGAAAACCTCGAGGTCTGGAGCAGGAATAAAGAATAAGGGAGTTTAGATTTTTCTGAAGCAAAATACAAGACAAGGGACCTTCTGTAAAATTGGTGTGATTTTTTATATCTGTAACTTTTACATTCTTAGATGTCCTGGTACCAGGTACCAATATGTGCATGATATAACTCTGAAAACATATATATTAACATTAGTTCACTTTCCTTGTAATCAAAGATAACGTTACCAAGAAAGCAACCTATTTGTGTTTATAGATATGGACTTTGGGTCATCTCCCTATGAACAGCCACTTCCTGGCATCCCACTGCAGCCGATTATTGAAAGCTGGAATGATTCCCAGGAAAGTGTATTGGAATTTACTTTATTTTCTCATTAAAGTCAGGCAATTGCAGTATATAGTATAAATTATGCCGCCACTTAAATTATATGTTTTCCTTTAACCAAGGGAGAATTCTTTTCTATTGTAATCTTCACAAGTTGTCTATAAATCCATAAATGAAAGGGAGAGCTTTAAAAAATATTCCCAAATAAATATCAGTGTGAGATTTTTGCAATATGCTAGCATTACATTTAATCTTGCCTCATTGAGAAATGACTATTCCACATAAGTGATTTTTCTAGTTAATTGTCAGCAACCCCTGATAGAGTTCTTTTTCTCTAAAATTTTAACTGTTTTGATGAGACTACTCCTTAAATGTATTACACTTGCCTGCATTGGTGAATAGAGCATGGTAGATTATAGTTAACTTTTTTCTCATTTCAATGAAAGTTACACATTTGTAGTGGGCTAAATGGTGCCCCCCCACAAAAGATATGTTCATATCTGGTAAGGGCTGAATTGTGTCCCCCGCCAAAATTCACATGTTGAAGCCCTAATCCCCAGTATATCAGAATATGACTATATTTGGAGATGAGGTCTTTAAGGAGGAAATTAAATTAAAAGGTGGCCTGTACAGTGGGCCAATCTGAGTAGTGTCCTTATAAGAAGAGGAAATGTAGACACACAAAGAGACACCAAGGGCAGGTGTGTGCAGAGGAAAGAACTTGTAGAGACGCAGCAAGAAGGCAGCTGTCTACAAGCCAAGGGGAGGGGCCTTAGGAGAAACCAGACCTGCCAACACCTTGATCTTAAGCTTCCAGCCTCCAGGACTGTGATATAATCAATTTCTATTGTTTAAGCCGCCCAGCTTGCAGTATTTGTTTTGGCAGCCCTAGCAAACGAAGATAATGTCTTAATGAATAGGACCTTATGTGGGCAGAAGAATGGATAGTACTTTATACTGCGAGAAATATGATGAAGGATCTTGAAGACAAAGAGCTTATCCTAGATCATCTGTGTGGGACCTAAATGCCATCACAAGTATCATCATGAGAGAGGCAGATGGAATTTAGAGACAGACACAGAGCGGAAGATGTTGCCGCCACAAGCCAAGGAATGCCGACGGCCACTGGAAGGTGGGAGAGGCAGGGAACAAAATCTCTCCTAGAGGCTTGGAAACAAGTGTGGCCCTTGCCAACTTCCAGTCCTCAGAACTGAGAGAAAAAAACTTTCTTTGAAATCACCAAAATTGTGTTAATTTGTTATGGCAGTCAAAAGAAACTGATACAATGGTATACTTGGTTTTAATACCATGATATCCTCATGACTTGTAACACATGGAGTTTCTGTTTGACTCCAGACTACACTGTGTTTGTGATTGTAGTGGGAGGACAGTTGATCCTTGAACTACACAGGTTTGAGTTATGTGGGTCCACTTATATGTGGATTGTACTGTAAGTGTATTTTCTCTTGCCTGTGGGTTTTTTTTTTTTAAGACTGTTTATTTATTTGAGAGAGAGAGACACAGTGAGAGAGGGAACACAAGCAGGGGGAGTGGGAGAAGGAGAAGCAGACTCTCCACTGAGCAGGGAACCTGATGCGGAGCTCGATCCCAGGACCCTGGGATCGTGACCTGAGGCTGAAGGCAGAAGCTTAAGGACTGAGCCACCCAGGCGCCCCTCCTGTGGTTTTCTTGATAACATTTTCTTTTCTCTAGCTTACTGTATCTTAAGAATACAGTATGTAATACATATAACATACAAAATATGTGTTAATCCACTGTTTATGTTATCAGTAAGGCTTCTGATCCACAGTGGGCTCTTTGTAGTTAGGTTGGGGGGGAATCAAAAGTTATACGCAGATTTTTGACTGTGCAGGGGGTGGGAGCCCCTAACCCCCATGTTTTTCAAGGATCAACTGTACTTGTTCTTTTTCTGATAGGATCACTAGTAAATATTATTTTCAGGGATTCATCCATTTAACATAAACTCATTCATCCATTTAACATAAACACATCACAAATTATTTTTGAGAGTCAAGTTTCTTCTGAGCTTCCCTATTACCCCACCATCTTCCCTTCCTTAATTTTTCTGATCTATTTTTTTCTGAAATTTAATAAATAAAGGTCCGTATACTTTTAAATTAAATTGGCTTTAAATCAATATTAGACCATTAAGGGCAACTCCATCTGCAAAGTTCATGGCTTTGTAAGCATCATTTCCCTTTCCTGACATCATCTCCTTTAACTTTTAGTTAGCTTTTATATTGCTTACCACATTTTTGAGGATGCCAGAAGTTTTCTGGAAGTCTGATCACCAGCTTTGAACACACCAACACATTAGTGTAAATTTATCAAAGTAACTTCCTAAAAAAAATTATTTTATTTTTTCCCCAAAAGGAAATTTTATCTTCTAAGTGTGCTATTTAGTCTCTTTGTTGATTTTTTCCCCCTGTTTAAAATCTTTACAATCTAGCACAATCATGTTAATTCATTTGAAGCCAAAGGATAGAGTCTGGCTTACCAACATAAATAAAGTTATTTTCAAAAAATTAAATTTGCTTCAGTATAATTTTATCTGAACACAGAATTACAGTGCTTAACAAAGAAAAAACTCTTTGGAAAAATATTGTAATAGTATAAAAATTTCACTATGTTAATTAGTAACCAAGGTCATAACATAGTCAACCAACCTCAATCTTACAAATATTTAATATGTAGCTACTTGATGTCATGCACTCTACTAAGAGCTAAGTGCTAGGGATTCATATATAGTATGAATATATATGAATATAACATGATTTCATTTAATATATAGTATTTATGAATATTCTATGCATATTAATATACATAATATATGAAAGAATCTCTGGTTCTACAGAGTTTGGGGAGTAAAAGTTAGCCAGTTGTCTTAGATTCTAAATGAAAGGAATAAAAGGACAAGTGCCTCATGAGTAGTAGACCAAAGTCTCACTGCATGAAGCTGAGATTGGAATGAGGCTCCAACACCTGGGAAGGGAGCCTAGAAAAACCTGTGGAAGAAAACTACCTGGGGTTTCCACTTAAGTAAACTTGTGGTCCAGAGGAGACAGACTTGACCTCAAGGTCAAGAACAGGAGCAAACTATACTCTGATTGTTTTAAGTTTTTATTTAAATTCCAGTTAACACAGTGTAATATTAGTTTCAGGTGCACAACATAGCGATTCAACACTTCCATACATCACCTGGGGCTCATAACAGCAAGTGCACTCCTTCATCCCCATCACCTATTTCACCCATCCCCCCACCCATCTCCCCTCTGGTGACCATCAGTTTATTCTCTATAGTAAGAGTCTGTTTCTTGGTTTGCCTCTCTCTCTCTCTCTCTTTTCACTTTGCTCGTTTCTTTTATTTCTTAAATTCTACATATGAGTGAAATCATTTGTGTATTTGTCATTCCCTGACTGACTTATTTTGCTTAGCGTAATACTCTCTAGCTCCATCTACATTGTTGCAAATGGCAAGATGTCATTCTTTTTATGGCTGAGTAATATTCCATTGTGTGGATATATAGATATAGCTATAGTACATCTTCTTTATCCATTCATTAGTCGATGGACACTTGGGCTGTTTCCATAACTGGCTATTGTAGATAATACTGCTATAAACATCAGGGTGCATATCCCTTTGAATTAGTGTTCTTGTATTCTTTAGGTAAATACCTAATAGTGCAATTGCTGGATCATAGGGTAGTTCTATTTTTTATTTTTTGAGGAACCTCCATACTGTTTTCCAGAGTGGCTGCAACAGTTTGCATTCCCACAAACAATGCAAGAGAGTTCCCCTTTCTCCACATCCTCACCAACACCTGTTGTTTCTTGCATTACTGATTTTATACTCTGATTTATTGACTGGATCTGCAATATTGCCATTATCAGAGCAGGACATAAACCCCAAAGTCCCAACATAGGATCTTGGGAGCAAAGAGAAAGTAACCACTAGATAGGAGAGAATGAGAAGAGGAAGAGAAAGCAAAGAAATTCACAATCAAGATGAACCCACAAACCACAATTTAAAATCACATGAGGAACACTGAGGCTAAGAAAAATAGATAACAAAATCAACAACTGGAAGAAGGATTAATTCTAGACCAGACATGAATAAGATTGCTATCTAAAAATCACTTTAAAATAAGTATGTTTTAGGGTCCTCAAGATATGAAACTTTCTTCTAAAAAAATAAGAAATTACAAAATAAAAAAGTTGAAATAAAACAAGATCAGATGGCAAGAAAAAAAGAACTCATTAGAAACATGGAAATAAAAATATAGTCACTGAAATTTAAAAAAAAAAAAAAATTCATCACTTGGCATATACTCTAGACCAGACAAGAGAATTGGTGAATTAGAAGAGCACACTGAAGAGGTCAAAAAGAATGCAACACAGAGAAATGATGAAACAAAAACTATGAAAGACAAGTACAAAATTTCCTAAAAAAGCAAACTTAGGGAATGCATGTGGAGAGAAAGTATGAGAAGAGAAAGGTTGAGAATTTTTCCAAATTGAGGACTGAAAGTTCACTAACTGCCTAGCCAGAATACTGCAAATAAATGAAACATCACTGAGAAACAGTATAACAAGAGGAAACATCTTAACTATAGCCAAAGTTAAGAGACATTCCTGCAGAGGAACTCAGATGGGACTGATAGCAGAATTCTCAGCAGCAACAGATCACAGAGGAGAATCTCCAGAGCACTAAACAAAAATGACTGGATCAAAAATTCTGCATAGAGCAAAACTACCAATCAAGAGTGAGGGCAAACTGGGTGGCTGGGTGGCTCAGTCAGTTAAAGCACCTGACTCTTGGTCTCAGCTCAGGTCTTGATCCTGGGGTCATGAGTTCCGGCCCTGCACTGGGGTGGAGCCTACTTAAAAAAAAAAAAAATGAAAATAACAAAAGTAAAAGAATGAGGGCAAAGTAAGTGCATTTTTAGCCCAAAAAAATTTTAAAGGAAGAGAGAGAAGGAAAGCCCTTTCTTCCTCTTCCTGGCATTCCCTGCACCCTTTCAGCGAGCTCGGGGTGGAAGTGAGCCTCCACTCCCCAGGTCATCAAAAAGGCATCACAAAACTGTGCAACGTAGTGCCAGTCAGTCCTCCACTTCCTCCTACCTGGGAGTCAGTGAGGATCAGTAAGGTACTCACCTTACCCCCTGTGCAAGAGCAGCACCCAGATGGTGCAAGGCAGCTGTCCGCTTTCACTGGGAAAGTGTGGGCGGGGCCGCCACGGAGCCGAACTTGTCCCCACCCATCCCAGTGAGGCAATAGGGTCAACAACATTCCACTTGGCCAGGCAGTAGCAGCAGGGCCCGAGGGCTGTGAGACAACCACAGAAGGCATTAACATGCACGTGGGGATACCAGAAGGAAAAGAAAGATTTTCAACATTGTTGGCCATCAGGGAAATGCAAACTAAAACCACAATGTGTTATCACTCTACACCTATCAGAAGGGCCAAAATAAAAAATAGTGATAATAACAAATGATGGTGCAGATACAGAGAAACTGGGTCACTCAGACTCATGGTAGGAATATGAGATGGTAGAGTAGCATCAGATGGATGATGTAGTCTCAAATCAGGTTCTTGGGAGTTCTGGTTTTCAGAGTTCCCATTTGTTTCTGGTGAACAAAGATTCCATTTTTTTTCCTGTAAGTTCAGGTCAGCATTTAATTTTGCATTATTTGAGTCCTCAATCTTAGAGAAACCAGAAAAACCTTTTGAATTTTCTGACAAATAAGATAGAACGATAGATGATAGATAGATAGATAGATGATAGATAGATAGATAGATAGATAGATAGATAGATAGATGATAGATAACAATGATAAATGCATTCAGAGATACATACATATGTGTCTATATAGATCGATACATATGTGTGTATAGAGACATGTATATACACACATGTGCATATAGATGTGCATATGTGTACCCATTGATATATACACAAATATATAACTATTTTTAATATAACTATTTTTAATAGAATTTTTCTGAGAATAAAGATTCTGTCCATTTTTTGTTTTTTTCTTTTACCTTTCTAAATTAAAAAGAAGAAGAATACCATTTTTTAAATGAATAAATAAATGCACTTTATATCATTATAACCTTCTAGGAATACAAATATTTCCTACGTTTTAGCATCTATGAGCTAGCTTAAACAAACAGCAACTCAAAGATGCTTTTCCTAATTTTTTATTTCATTCCTCAGCATTATCCATATGTTGATTTTTCATTAGTTAAAATAAAACCTGGCTCTTTAAATCTCACTACCATGTCTGATATTAGTTCTATTTGGCCAATCATTTTCTAATCTCTAAAATCTTTTCCAAAGTTATGTTTTACAAGGAGGTAATTATCCAAATTCTGGGTACTACCTGAAGACAATAGCATTGGGCAAAAAGAAATGAACCCACCACAAAAAAATAGTTTGCTCCCTTATGAAAATTTTGAGTTATATATAACACTATTTGAAAAGCATAAATCAAATGTTAAAATTAGATTAAGGAGGTAACATCATAGAAACTTTAATGCCATACTTAGTTCTACTATTTTTACTTCGACCCTCTCATTAGTAGGCTTTATGACTTAAAAGTTATCATAAAAGACTTCAATCCCAATTTTCCTGACTTTAACATGGCCCAGAAGTGTAAAGTTCTTTCTATTTTATTCCCACTGGGGAAGTATAACAGTTATATTATTCCTGGTGAGTTTTCCCAATATTAGCATTCAATCTGAGTTAATTCAGATAACAAATCTTTGGGCTACATCTACACTCAAACTAGACACTTAATTTTCAGGATACCATATTTTAATCAGTCATCAGGGACTCTTATCTGTCTCTAGTCTGACTGTTGCAGAGGTAATTGGCATTAACAGAGCACTGTTAATGATTCCCACTCTAATCTCAATGTCACTGAATTAGTGTATCTGAAATTGCAAATATAAAGTGACCCTGAATGTCTAACCTAAGAGGTAGTAGGGCCAGGACCCAATTTGTATACACTTATGAAGGGAATCTTTTATAGGGATAGAAAGAAACATAATGCTTCTACTTTTCACAGGAAAAAATAACAAAAGAACCATCCATGATCCCCTGGATAATCACTGATCCCAAATTTCTACCATGAACCATTGTCAGAAGAGCCAATCAAAGAACAGCTTTTTAAAGGTAAGTATATACCTATTAGGAGCTGAATTTCTAGTAGGAAGTAGAAAGGTCTTCCCTTGCACATCCATGGAACATACTGCCAATACTCCAAATCCAAGGAGAAAACTCACAAACTTGTGTTGGCTTTGCATTCCCATTTCACAAGAGAGTGGAGGCAAACCATCACTCTAAAATATGGTACTGGTTAAATAAGGAAAGCTTCCAAACCACCTAAGTAATCAAGTTATTGGGAAATGACAAATACCTTTTGAAAGCAGGATGACAAGTATCCAGCACAGGGATGTACTTTTATGAAGTACTCAATATTTGTTAAATTAAACTGATTAAGTTGATCTAGTACCAGTGTGCTGGTAAAAGTTTAATGACTGGGTTGGAGGCAGGGGGAGGAGAAGGAGCCCTGATTTGGAGTGTTTGCCAATTCTTATGCTGCAAATACTTCCACCATGGCCAATTTCAAGCTTCCAACATGACATCACTGAACATGGAGTTGGGGAGAGATACTAACAAACAGTTCATATGAGCTGGTTCTATCACTCCACTGTGACCAAAGCACAAAAGAAGACAGTCAAAAAATATGTCTTGGGTGTCTGTTCAGTGCCAGGCTATACCTTGACCGTACTGAGCAATTTAGGCACAAGAGGTGCGTTTCATTTACCTCTGTATTCATCCAGAATATTAATTATAGTGTGAATTGCATGGTAGATGCTCAAAACAGATCTGTGCACAGACTAGTAAATTCACTCTTCACTCGCAGTGTTTGTGCTTGGAATCTATTCTCCATTATTCCTTCAAGATTCACCCCAGAGTTCACCCAAACCTAAAAGCCTACATTTTTCAACTCTTTTAACAACTAGCATTGATATCCAACCAATGTTTCTATCTTTCCCTGGTGCTTCCAGCTTGCTATTTAATCCAGTTGCTCTCAGTTTTCAATCTAGACTCCTCTCCTGGCTACATTTTTATCTCTCTCACTATTTCCTGGCCTCTGTGGCTTCCAGATTCTTCTTTTCCACATGCCATCCTAAGTAGCTCCCACCGGGTCATCAATGCAAACAGGACCCAGATCCTTAGCACACTCAAATACACCTTTTATGACTCTTTTTTTATTTTTGACTCTGTCTTCTTTGAGCACTTCCTTTTGGGACTAGTAAAATTCATCCAACTTTTCTTGATTCTAGTCCCTGACCTTGAGTCTCATTCCCCAAGGCTCTTGCGGATGCTAACCGCAGCTTCTTCCCGAGAAACCTCTCAGCTTCCCTTATTGCTTCCAGCTCCTCAGGTGCATTTGCTCTTTAATTTGGCATTATGCTGAGTTACTCTTGGAAATTCCTTTTAATTAGTCATATTTGAATCTGATTTTATGTGAATATTCCCCAAGGTGTGATACTGATTGACTCTCTTTTTTATGAGCCAAATTAATAAAATGCCCACTCAACTGATTTGCCTGTGGTACTTAGTCAGTCATCCTCTTTCAAACCAAGCTCCAATCAAAGCCACATAACTTCAGATCACTGGGCTACCTCACATTGATTCTTCTTCTATTTCTTAATTCAACCACTTTATTCCATTCCTTCCCCAAAAGGTAAAGAGCAAGAATGTCATTCCGGTCTGTAAATTAAAGCCTAGAAAAAAATTAGGAAAGAAGCTGCAACTCACTTAAGTAAACTCTGTAGGAAATATTTAAACTAAAGACCAAGAAAAGGTGTAGGTGTCATCAGCTCTACTAAAATTTTCACTCTAGGATTCCTTTGGAACCTCCCTCTTCTGCCTTCTATAGCTCTTTTAGGATAGCTCCTAAAGGGGTCAGGCCCTGCTCTCGTGGAGCTTGGTGAAATTAGGACACAGCCGAACTCCAAGCTTAGTCAAGGCAGGCAGTGGCAAAGAAGAATTCAGATCCAGTCACCTGCTGACTTGGGAAATCTGGCCTTTGGGATCTGAAAGAGAACCAGAGGCAGCAGCTCAGAGCAGTATAGGAACTTGGAAGTTGGAGTCAGGTCACCAAGCCTAAGTCAAAAGTTCAGGAGTAAAGTCAAGGAGAGAAGGCAGAACCCTAGGTGCAGTCTCAGAAAGTAGAAGATACAATTAGATAATCAAACCAACCAAAAGAGGGGTGCCTCAGGGTCTCGAAGACCTACGGCACTCATGTCTGGTGGGGGTCTCTTCCAGCCAAATACTTTTGATTGGGTTAACCCCTATTACCCACAGAGTCCTTGCAGAAACATGAAATTCTTGAGGCCAAATGTATTATTATTTTTAGAAATAAGGGCTTATTTTTATATTTTCACATATGAATTTACTGTTTTACATTTATGAATCAGCTCATCATTTCTGCGTGAGGGTACATGAAATGTTGAAGATCTGATGAAATCTGGCACTCAAAATAAATTTCAACAAGAATAGTAGAAAGTAATCTCAGTAAAATAAATAGTGTGATAAGAGATCTGGGATCTTCTAAACAGGATTTTCAGGTTGGCTTTTTTTGTTGAACAGTTTACTTTTTAGAAAAATCCAAAAATTTAAGGAAAAATATTTTAAATTGAATCTTTTTTTAGAGAGGGGGGGAGGGGCAGAAGACAAAGAAGAGAGAGACTCTTAAGCAGTCTCCATGCCAAATGTGGAGCCCGACACTGAGTTAGATCTCGTGACCCTGAGATCATGACCTGAGCTGAAATCAAGAGTCAGACACTTAACCAACCGAGCCACCCAGGCACCCTTAAATTGAATCATTTTTAAAACATTATTTTTTTTTCAATTATTTCCCAAAATTTGGAACTTATAATCAGGTTGCAATGTCAGGAGTACATAATTTTTAAATATATATACATTGAGCCAAATTTTGCCAAATGCTTAAAATGTACTAAAGATGTACCAGTAATCTAAAGGGCCCCAACAAAAGGGCCTGATTTTATAGAGTTCCTGAACTGTCATTTATGTTCCCCTTCCATGAAGTCACAAAGTTCCTGGTTACCTCAATACATTGTTCCTTCATAAGGTTGCTATAAATAAAGGATTTTTAAGACTTTAGTTAGAAAATTATGAATTCTGGTTTTTAGGTGTCTGTAGGCATCAAAGTACACTTCCCAGAGGGTCAGCATTTTACAAGCAGGTGTAGAACATCAATAAATTAAAACTTAAAGTAAAAACCACCAAGTCCTTTGAGTTATGGAAATTACAAAATAAAACTTTCCCACTCTGGAGATGATATTGCCAGCATGTATTTTTAGTCATAAACATGTCACATTTCAGCATTTCACACAAATCTCCATAACCACCCTCTTTTTTCATAGAAGGGTAGAATTTGTATGCCTGGCCTTTCATGGTAATGTCTCTTAGAGGTCTCCTGGAATTAGGTGCTGGTAAACCGTATCAGGAAGACAACTATATCAAGCACTAGTCATGAACAAAGCATCAGGAGAGGTGAAACCAAGGATCACATGTCAACGATATTGTCATCTTCCACGAAGCTCACCAGAAGAGGCAAAAAATCAGCACATCCCTCATTCACTCCATTACGAAGACAACAGCTGCTTCAGGCAAATTCTACTGGGTGATCAGGCTTATGCCAGACCACCCTAGAGAAACTAAAGAAACACAAAATGAATAAATCACCTAGACAAGAGAAATTGCAATTCCCATGGCCATCTCTGGCTCAACAAGGATAATCTGATCCAATAAGTGGGGACATAATATATTTAGTGATGGAATATTGTGCTCATTTTAAAATACTCGGACTACCTCTTTTCCCACAGTCCCTTCCTTATCAGCACCCTTTAGCTCTAAGTGATAACACTAACATAACAATAGTAGGGTGCAGCAAATATTCTCAAACCTCAGCATCATAGCATGTTTCTCAGGCATGTACACGGTTGACTGCCAGTTCTACTTATCTCTGACCCTCGCTCTGGTTAGGAAAGTCTCCATTCTTGAAACAGCTCCCAACTGGTAGCATGCTACAGACATTAGCTCCGTCTCAGGAATTTTTCTTGTTTTCAGCTTAATTTCTAGGAGACTTATTTTTAGGCAACTCCCGTATTTCGGAGCAGGTTTCACATTACCACTTTGTGAAAAAGTCAATGAGCATCTATCACTAAAAGTAATTTGGAGTCATTAGGGATCACAAAAGGGCATGGACCATTTATCACAACCTGAATTTGTTTGTATCTCATTGACCCTCCTTCCAGTAAGCATTTGCCTTACTATCCATGGAGCAGACATAATGAACAAGTTCCCATGAGCCGATTTTATGCAACCCAGTGTTAGGTAGGCAGTAAGAAGCAAAAAGTATCTTTCAATTTCACTTAGCAAGAACCCACTGTGTGCTTAAAATTTCCCTACACTATGCTAAGCATTTTGAGGCAAATACATTTCTAAAAAAGATTCTCTGACTTCAACTTACTCACAATTTTGTTTCAGTAACTCATACTTCAATCAGCGAACAACAAAGGAGGTTTATGATTGATATAAGCAAGAAGTCCCCCTACACACACGTGCATGCCACTCGAGTGTGCTCATGCGCACGCACACACACACACACACACAGAGGCTCCAGCCTTTGGAATGTGAGAGAATGCCAAAACTGTGAATTCCATCTTCCCTCTCTTCTTCCAAAAATGGCCCTATGCCTTCACAGTACACTGGACCTTCAAACTCTCAAGGAAAAATGCTTAACATTCCAAAGAATTATTCCCACATTTCCCTCACATCATTGGGTAGTTGGCATTTTTCTTCATATATGGAGGCAAGGAGATGGAAACTGGAAATGGGGTCAGTATCATGGAGTTCAAGTGAAAGGACTCTGAAGAGTACATGTTGCTACAAGTATAAGAAACGTTAGATATCTAGCTAAGGACAGAACCATGAGGACATCAGAAAGCTCATTTTCCTGCTCAGGAAAAAAAAAATCATAGGAGCACCTTCCTGAGACTATACTGGAAAATTGGCCCATGGACTTATGAGATTAGTGAAATACTGATATAAAAAAAACTCATCTTACCTATCAATCATTCCACTTAAGCTTTATCCAGTATAAGCATAGCCAGTACTAACTAGTTAAGCAAAAGAATCAAATGTAATTATCATTTAATCTGTAACAGTGTTCCTCAATTTCATTATAATGGATGATCTTCATTATACATGAACAAATTACGAACTTAAATTATTACATACATAAATACACCAAAGAACATATATTTAAAAGCACAATATTTGTTAATAGAAAAAGATATCCAAATGGAACTTTCTCCATTAGCTACACCAATGCAATAAGTGCAATCATTACTCACCCTAGTTGAAGATAATCAGTGAAAAGACCAATATCTTTTAAATAGCCCAGAAGCAAAATTGATTAACTGACATGTTATACTCAAGCTAACCTATCCAGATAATGTGTGTTATGAATCTATCATATAGATGGGTATGTATGTGTGTATATATGTATCCAGATACCTTCATGTCTATGTGGGTAAGTAGCATTCCATGCTAGCTCCATAACTTGATCAATGGCAGAAGGAATAGAAATGATGCATGGAAGAGAGGATGGTTAATATGAAGTAAAAGATTTTGATAGCTTAAGTCCTTTGTATTCAACCAGGACCCATCCATACACATCACAAGAAATGGGAATTCCATTCACATATCATAAGATACATTTTCCAAAATGTCAAAACCAGGCATTGAAGACTCACTGTAGGCCAGCTTAGTTTATAAACACGAAGTTTAATTTTGTGACAACCCTGAAACATAGGCTTCATTGTTGTGCCCACTTTACAGATGAGGAAATTGAGACTCAGGAGTTAAATGTATTGCCTAAGGTCACACAGCTAGTAAATGACCAAGACATGACTGGGATGTAGGTCTGACTATAAAGTCTGTGTACCCCATGCACTATGACAAACTGTATCTTAGGTAACAGAGAAGGGGATGCAGAAATCATGTTTGTCTCTATGTAGGCATGTCTTGGATGGCCCTGGAGGGCAGGGCAGCATCTGTCCCTACTTTGTACAGCACTGTAAGCAGATTTTACAGGATATCATTTTGGCAAGGAGAACAATGAAGAAGCAAGAATGCAAGAGATAGTAGGAGACTAACTCCCTGTTTTGCCGCTGAATTTTTAAAAGGTCTCAGAAATCTTATACAGGAAACAGAAATATATAGTCCTTGAGCCTTGGTGACAGTATACAATCCTGGATGCATCCTGTCAAGCCTGCCATCTTAGTGGACAAACGTCCAAACAAGGGAGGCATTAAATCCTTGCTGGAGACCACTCAGCCCAAATGTCATGTTATTATAGGAGAATGGGCAGATTTCTGAGAGTGTCACCTTCCTCAAACCCAGTGCACGCTTCTCCGTGTCTCCCCCGCAGCTCAGACCTCATCAGTGCTAGAATTTTCTGTGCAGCAAAAACCAAAGGTGAAATAAATGCCGACAGCTACCGCTGTCACTGCCTTCCTCGCCATCATGCTGCTATTAGCTGTTGGCGGAGCAGACCGTGTAGGTTGACGAGATCTGAGGAAGGATGAGAGATGAGCTGTCAAGTAAGGAAGCACTGCTGCCTTGCCAGGCGGCTCTGACACGCGCTGCCGACAGCCCGATCGGCTTGGCGGGTCGGAGACAGCGAGCAAACCCAGCCCAGACGCAGGCCCGAGGAAAGAGGAGCCCGGGAAAAGATCAGCATGTGCAGCCTGCCAATTATCTTCCTCCCCCTCCACCCCCGGCCCCAAACACAAATTCCTTGGTATTAACACTGCCAGAAATTGCTGCAGTGAGCATGCTGTCAGGTAGAACATCACTTTCTAAATGTGAGCCTGGATGTGAAAGCGGACCCCTAGGCACTGCCCTGCTGTCTCCCAGACCAGGCAGCCCTGCAGCAGGGTCTTATTCTCAAGAAGTAGGACTGGCATTTCTGGTCTCCCAATAAAGCAAAAGCACACCCTGGGACTTTTCAAAGTATGACTATGTGCATGTGCCTGCGCGCATGCACACACGCGCACACGCACACACACGCACGCACGCACACACACGCGCACACACGCATGCACGCACTCTCAAAAGTGGTCGGTAGGCCTTGTTTATGGCTCAAGTGGCAATCTCTTATTCCTCTTGCTTGAATCCCTGTATCTGTTACCTAAACCTCATTCCCCATTCCCCTTCACACAAATATACTTAATCTCAGCATCATAGCCTTGAGGTGGTTAATATCAGCTCTGACATCAGAGAAATATGTGTCTGGGCTTAGTGTGACATATATTGAAAGAGCTTGAACTCTGGTTTTTGGTGAGTTGTTTGTTTGCTTTGCTATATAATAAGAAATTCCTTAGCCCATCCTAGAAGGAATAGGACCAGCACTCACTCCCACGTTCCACTCCCTGGATTAGAATGGAAACATCTCTCCTGCTGCTCTGCAGGAGGTAGAGACTAGGAGTTCTTTCTAAAGATTGATCCATCTTAACATTGAGTTGGAGAAAACTAAATATGCAACTCCCAGTCTACTGTCTATAAACTCTTCCTCATGAGTCTTCCAGAGCTACAAGGGGCAAAGGGAAAGAATGCTGTTTTCAAGGTGGTAGATAAGTGTAGACAGCCTTGGAAGTCAATAAATGAAGAATGCTTGCTTAGACTCTGAGATCTGTAATATCCCTGGACCATGATCAGAAGGGTTCTTTAACCTCAGAAATTTGCAGTGCCAGCTCCAGGGGTGCCTGTGGCAGTAAAGGGGGATGCAGGGTGGTTCCCCGAGTGACCTCCCAGGAACAGCCCCGAGATCTGGCTAGCTATTCAGAGTTGTAAGGTCTTACTGTGACTGAGCTCTTGGCATATCTGTGCCGAGAGCCCTGGGGCACTGGAACTCTCCTCCAAGACTGCACATGGGAGCAAGTCACTGATGGCAGGGAGTTTTGACAGAGAAGGGCTTAAAGCATTTGTAGCAATGTACTGCATGGGAAGAAAAGATTTGCTGGGTATTCTAGAGAAAGCTTCCGAAGAAATGAGGTCATCCAAGGCAAGAAGAAGCACCCTGTGGGCAAAGAGAGTGGAGGCTGAGAAGCCCAGGGACTATGACCCTCGTTGCAATCATGGCTTTGTCCCACAAGGACTAGCATTGAACATATTCTTCTTTATTTCCTACTCTGCTAATAATGAGAGAATCATGTTTCCACTGCAGTAGGTTTTGTTAACATAAAAAAAAAAAAAAAAACTTATTTCTCAGATAAATTTGGCTAGAAATATGGCCTATATGTTCTATTCAAGGGGCTGTCAACTTTAACCTGTGTGAGAATCACATGGACAGCATGTTAAAACACAGATTGCTAGGCCCTGCAATAAGTCTGGGGTGGAACTCAAGAGTTTGCATTTCTGGGGCTCCTGGGCTGCCTTCAGCTCAGATCATGATCCCAGGATCCTGGGATGGAGCCCTGTGTAGTTGTAGTCGGGCTCCCTGCTCAGTGGAGAGTCTGCTTCTCCCTCTGCCCGCCCCCCCCCCGCCCCCCGCTTGTGTTCTCTCTTTTTCTCTCTCAAATAAATAAACAAAATCTTTTTTAAAAAATGTTTGCATTTCTAACAAGTTCCCAGGTACTGTTGATGATGATCTGAGGATTACAGTGTAAGAACAACAGATCTAATCCAACCCTAAATTTTTAAAAGGAGACAATAAAATTTAACAAATATTCATTAAGTACCTACTATGAGTAAGATCTTGGACCAAATACTAAAGACAAAAAGCACTTTATACTATATTAAACTCCAGATTGATTAAAGATTTAGATGTTTTAAAAATTTTATGAAACTTCTAGAATATAATTTCAGAATGGTAAAGGACTTTTTGGAAATGACACTAAAGGTAGAAACAACAAAGGAAAACCATAAACAAAAACCATAAAGGAATTTCCTATATAAAATTATTAATGTCTAAGTAGCAAAAAATAAAAAAAATTATGACAAAGCACAAAGTTGTGAAAAAGTATTAGCAGTCTTTCTAACAGATAAAATATTATGTTCTTAAAATACAAAGAAATCTATAAGGAAAAACAAACAACTTCACAGAAACAGTAACAAAGAAATAATTGGGCAATTTGCAAAAAATAAATACAAATGGTAAATTAATATATAAAGATATTTACTTATGGTAATAAGAAAAAATAAACAAAGATTATATTTCAGTAATAAAGTTGGCAAATAAAAATACAGAATGTTGGCACAGCTGACTTTCATATGCTGATGTAACATTTATTACAACAAACCTGAAAGTGGAAAGGGGACAATGGCTTAAACATAAATGCATGTAGTTTTTGCCTTCCTTCCATCCACAGAAGTGCTCCAGAGGGGCAGAAGGCTCCTCTCCAGGCAGTGATTCAGAGACTCAGTCTCCTTCCTTTTTCCCTTTTGTGAACAATCTTCAACATGGTGGCTTGTAGGTTCAAAAATCGAGCCAAAGATGGAAATAACATGAAAAATAGCATCACAAGTGTCTATGGAGGAGTCTTGGAATGGCATGTATAACTTCTGCTCACATTCCATTGGCTAAAAATCATTTATGTGAATTATATCTCAATAAAGCTGATATTTTCTTAAATGTAGAAAGAGAATTTGGAGAATGTGATGTTATGAAAGCAAAGAGAGCTATTCAAGAAGAGAGAAGGGATTAACTATCCCATATATTGCAGGGAGGTTGAGGAAGATGAAGCCTAAGAATAATGTACAGGGATAATTAATAGATTATTGTTAATCCTGAAAAAAAAGTTTGGGTAGAATGATGAATGTCCAAGGCTAATGGAAACTCATTAAGAAAGGACTAGGTTAAAGTTGTAAAAAATATCAAACAGTGCTCAGAAGCTATTCTATTGAGTTTTACAATGAAAGGGAGGAGACGTAAGACTAAAATATTAAGTGATAGAGAGGGAGAATAGATTCTTTTTATAAAAGACCTGATGATGCATGCAATGACATAGCACCTGACTCTTGCAGTGTCTTATTAGAAGCTGAGGGATGAGATTCTGTGCAAGAGTGGAGGATTCGTCTTCTCAAGAAATTTCTTCCTCCGAAATCTTAAGGAAATAGAAGACTTTAGTAAGAATGTGAAAAATATTGAATAGAGATAGTTTACCAGGTGGTTGTAATTGTTTCAGTAATATAACACTTAATGATATCTTCTAAGAGAAAGAGAAATGAACTGTGTTTGAGAAAGGAAGAGAGAAATAGGGCAAGTTTGGGGTAACTGGCATTGGAAACACAATCAGAAAAGAAAATAAATTATCAGGGATTGGGTTTTTTATAGACACCAGATCCCTGAGGTGGGTACCACATAGATGAATGGACAGGATGTAATAAATGTCAATTTCATCAAATTCAAATTGTCTTCCTTAACTTTGAAGAGCTCAGATTATTAAGAGGTGACCAGAAGTCCTCAATGGGGACTGAATACATCTTTTTTTTTAAAGGTACCTAAATCCCTCAAATATTATCTTCTTCTCAAATAAAAAAGCTAGCTTTCATTCCTTGAAATATTTCCCACAATAAATGTTTGTGTCTCATTGTAAGTTATCATCCATGTTACTTAGATGAGTCAATAGATATAACAGCTTTTATAAAGCCCAATTTTTTTTCATTTGTTCTTGTTCCTGTGTAATTTATTCAGAAGAATCCCCACATATTTCAGTCATTTGTGGGAATGCATTTATTGATTCTGGGGATGTTTCTATATAATACATGAGACCTATAAAATTTGCAGAATGTGTTAAACATTTGCTGTCCAATTTCTCTAATCAATCCAAGTAGTAGAGATCATGATCCTGAGGGGATGTAATAAGGGAGGTGACCAGTCCAAGGGGAAAACTCTAGCCAATAAGGCAATAACATTAATGTACATTGGAAGCCTCTCAGCTTCCTGAAGCAGAGTGGATGGCAAGTTCTTAGTGGACAGAAGGGATGGCTGAAAGGAGAGCAGAGGGGTGCAAAAGGTTACTCTATCCAGGATGACCTTAGCTTGGAGCAGCTTGAACGTTATCTCATCTGCCTGTCTGCTTATGGGCCAAGGGAGGAGCCCAGGGACAAATTGTTCTGGAGCTACAGGACTAACTCAAACTAAAGACTAGCCTCCTATGAGCTGAAATTGGTCCCAGCAGTAAAAATTCCATTATCCAAAGCAGCAGGAAAGATGGAACTAATTTTTGACTGATATCGGTATTCAAAGATTCTGAGCTGGTTGAGACTTGTCACAAATATGGAAGCAGGAGCCTCCCTCAGACAATGGTCATGGTCGTGCAGAAGGTTTTGCAATGGTTCCCCAGAGATATGCTTGGTTTGAAATCGTTCTGTGGAGGGGGTCTATGCTGACTAGTGAGCTGGCAAGGCCTAGGAAGTTAGTAGTGCCCTAGTACCCAAGATGCATTTCAGCTGAAAATCCTAATCTGTATTATGAATTTGTCCATCAATAAGGAACTGAGTAATCACATCAGAGGTTAGGGAGAAGCCAGCAATTTCAGGAGCCCTTGGGTAACCAGGATCTCACTCCAAGCATATGAAATACCAGAGTTAGGTTGTAAGACTGGTATTGGGGCTCCTAATAATTATTCATTTGTGCCTTAAGCCATTATTGTGTACCTACTATGTACTAGCCTCTGTGATAGTTGCTGGTAATGCAAAGATTAAAAGGGGTACTTTTCAAATAGCTTACCGCGGTGCAGTGGGAGAGATGGTGAAGAGCCAAGGAACTACAATTTCAATAGGGAACGCTTCTGAAATGGAGGGTCTTTCTGAATGTGGAGGCCCTGAGTATCTATAGTAAGCAGAAACTGATAACTCTTTCTTTCCAAATTTTCCTAAAATGTACCCTACTTCAAATATAATTATCCATTTGAAAAAAAAAGTGGGGAAACTTTAAAGGAAATGTGAACTAGTAATTGTGTTACACAAGTCAATCCCACAAATAGCCCATATGAAACATAAAAAATTTCATGAACACCCAAGCCCATCTGTATTTATTTTGTCTCTTTCAATAGCACATCACAACTCTGTTTCCATGGCTTCAAAACAGCAAGTCAATTTGGTCAAGTCAGTCAAATAAAAGTCAAATCAGTTAAAACACACAAACACACACACACACACACACTTAAACTGAAATGGATGATATCTTCATCCTAAATAGGCACAGCCTAAAACTCAGTATTTATTTCTATTTGCTGGCTATTTGGTTTAATACTGATTCCCAAGTCCCTTTTCTCTACTCTTTTATAAAATGCACAACTTCGCTCTAGTTAAATTGCATACAATATCTTAATACATCATCTTCCAATCATTAATTTTCATCAGAGAATGTCAGCAGGGAATTATGTCAGATTACTTGGACCTGATTTCTTCTCATAAATCCCTTCTAACCTCTATATAGCCTTTCATTCTATCAGCCATTTTCCATCTCTCTTGGAAGCTTCTTAAATTTTTTTCTTGAAATTAAAGTTGAACTTATCCAAACTGTTCCTGTCTTTATTTTTTAACAAATGTTTATTGAGTTCCAATTATTTGAAAAGCACTGAATAAAACGTTGAGAGTTGAGGACAAATAGAGTATCTGATTTATAGGTAAAGTGGGATTTTCTCTGTTGTTCTGGACATAAGGCAAAAGTTATCTTCTATTGACAAGGAGCTGTCCTCAGTTGGAGCGGGAGCCAACACCTCCCTGCAGGACTAGTTGAGAGGCATGGTGCAGACTTTCCCCAAGTGGTTGACCCCCAACTAATCCCCACATCCAAAAGGAAGACCAGGGAGCCATAAGAGATGGGTACCACAGTGTTTAGGAAGAAAAGATAGTGGAATCAGAAATGTTTCCCCTCCAAAAAGCCAAGATAATCATTTGTGAAGACTCGAGATTTCAGAAAGAAAATGTTAATGACATCAAGTTTTCTGGTTGGAGACTTGCTCAACCACAGAACTCTCAGGCCTTTGCTGGCAATGCCCTGGAGAGAAGCATGTTAAGGGATTCTGGAACTGCAAAGGTATATCATATTACCATTTTAGGTCCGTTTCTCCCACCATGGAGAGGAGGAAGAGGGTGCTTCCCAGGTTTCCTTTAAAGTTTAGAGGTCATGGGGCGCCTGGGTGGCTCAGTCGTTAAGCGTCTGCCTTCGGCTCAGGTCATGATCCCAGGGTCCTGGGATCGAGCCCCGCATCGGGCTCCCTGCTCCATGGGAGGCCTGCTTCTCCCTCTCCCACTCTCCCTGCTTGTGTTCCCTCTCTCGCTGTGTCTCTCTCTGTCAAACAAATAAAATCTTTAAAAAAATAATAAAGTTTAGAGGTCATTCTTGAACATAAAAAATGATGCCTCTTTCTGACTTAGAGATTCATGAAGGATGGAAATCATTGGAGCAGTGCCAAGGCAGTTTAAAGGCTTTGGTGTTCCTAGGCGCCTGTCCCAGCTCTCCACAGCCCTCAGAGCATGAAGGAAAACATCCCAGCTCCACAGAAAGGTGTACATAGATGGGCTGAGAATGCCCAGGTGGTTGCTGAACCAATTTATGGGCTGTCCAATCCAAGAAAGGAGTTGAAGTAGGTACTTCTAGGAAAATAAAGGGAGACATGTCTGCTCCTCCTGGGGGATGCCTCTGTGACAGTGAGAGCTGGTGTAAAGGTGAATGCCCCTGAAGAAAACCAAGCACACTGTTATCAGTGGAAGCTCTCATGCCAATAGATATCACAAGCATCAACTAGAACCAGACTGAGTCTAAGACACAGATCCACCACTGACACATAAAAAGATGTCTGCTTCCCCATATGTTTCCATCTTGTCCACAACACCAGAGAAATCAATGCTCAGGAAAGAATTGTGTAGAGGGAGGACTGAGCTGGGCATCAGCCAGCACCTTCTCCACATCCAGCTGCCATGGCCCCAGCTAGGGAGAAGATGAGATTTGATCAAGAGTAAGAGTAAAGCTTTAAAGTAAATACATTTAAGTCTTCACTTGGACACCATTATTCAATAAAATAAAACAATTTCTTTTATAGGTCAATGAGGTGATATCTATACACATAGAAACTCAAAAGTTTCATTCATCAAATGCTGTTACTTCTACATATTTAGATAATTGTCATTTTCCCTTTCCATTGAATTGTCATCATCCCTCTGTTAACCACTGAATACAACTTATTATAACTCAGAATAGAGCACATAGAGGGGAGCCTAGGTGGCACAGTCGGTTAAGCTCTTGGTTTTGGCTCATGGTCGTGATCCCAGGGTCATGATCTCAGGGTTGTGAGATCCAGCCCCGAGTCAGGCTCTGGACCTAGCACGGAGTCTGCTTGAGACTCTCTCTCCCCGCCATGCCCTCCCCTCTGCGCTCACTCAATCTCTCTGTCTGTCTCTACAATAAATAAACAAATCTTAAAAAAAAAAAGAGCACATAGAATGTATTGGATTTACTAAAAATAAAAATTGATTTAAGTGAGTAGATTTGAATCAAAATACTCAAATGTATTTTATTTTCAGTTTCCTAGACTGAATTGATGTCACTAACATACTATTTAAAATCATTCACATTAGTGGGGCCTGGGTGGCTCAGTCGGTTAAGCATCTTCCTTCGGCTCAGGCCATGATCCCAGGATCTTGGGATAAAGCCCCATGGGACACATAGGCTCTCTGCTCAGCAGGAGGTCTGATTCTCTCTCTCCCTCTGCCCCTCCCCCTGCTCAAGCTCTCTCTGTCTCCTTCTCTCTCTCAAAGAAATAAATAAAATTTTTAAAAATTAAAAATAAAAATAACTCATATAACAATATGAGTTTATCTTTATCTCAGAAAAAATGTATTTGCTGTAGAAGTAAAATGAAACAATGGAATAAAGAATGTGAAAAATATTGCTGCTTGAACACATCCGGGCAATAATTATTTGAGTTTAGGTAAAACTAATTATTCTAGTATGGCTAGTTTGGCTGCAAAGGAAACAGATAAAATTGCAAGTAAAATGAAATGTATTTTAAGAATATAATAAGTATCTGAAATCTCAGGACTGGTGGTATATTTCCAAGAGGTTTCAAGAAACTAGAAGCACAGAAGGCCTGTAATCTCCCCTGGGGGCGTCTCAATTCCTCTCTGATGCTTGTTCCATTCTTAGCTATTCACTGAAGAGAATCTTAAGCCTCCGTGGTTTATACGAGTTTAGAAGTTTGCTACAATTCTCAGGATGCTGACTCTTTGACCTCAGGTTCCACCACTAACTAGCAACTTCCCTTCATGCTTCTTAGTCAAATAAACAAGTAAGAAAATTGTATTGGTTCATGTTTTTGTTCCAAACCATGTGATAATAACCAGAGCAGAGATGGACTACTCTTGGGTCTTCATCTACTCGGTCTTTTCCAGCAAGGGGGACACATAGTCATGGAAGAAACTTGAGTTCCCAGTGAACTACCATCCTGGGTCCCACCATGGAGAATCATGTGATATCTAAGATAAAGGAATTTGACTAACCCTTACATATATTATGCATAGTTTCATTGTTTACTGAATTTTCTTGCAAGTGAATTAGCCTTTTTAAAATCCATCTTATAACTTCACTTAGAGGCAGAAATTGAAGTCTTTGAAGGAAAGATTTTTCATGGACTTTTGGACCATGACATCATTCTCATCAAAGATCTCAAAGACCCTACAGTTTTCAAAGACCCTAACCCATCTGTTCTCATTTGCTAGTCCCCGAAACTTTCCTAGGGCTTTAAAATTTAAAAATTACAAATAAATTATTTACACATAAGAGAAACCAAAATACAGACATTTTTATATTATAGGTAAAACAGCATTCAGGTCACCTGAAGAAACAGTGCAGATGTCTCTACACTTTGAAAACCACTTCCCTCTTGGAAAAGAGAGCTCATAACCACAAAAGAAATCCTAACCAGAAGGAAACTCTTTCTGTCATCTAACCTAACCACATACCCTCCTTCTTTACTCAGTGGAGATGAAAAATAATCTTTCTTAAATGAGGGGGGGGGGAAGCAACATCCCCTTTCTTACACAAGCTATCACTTATTGAGTACATACTGAGTTAAACCTTTTCTTAAACATTGCTGAATGGACTCAAAATTTGGAGGTCCTCCTGGAGCTCAATTCTTCTTTTTCTTAAAGGTGCCCAGAAACAATTACTAGACTCCTAGGAGGCAAATCCAAATGGTACCCAAATGGCTTTGGGTACAACACCTGTTTCCCATAGCACCATTGACTTTACCTCATGAAATAACTGAATAGTGAGAAGGCAAGAATTAGTGGCTTCTACAAATTAAATGTATTTTATTTCCTTGTGATAAGCCTAATTATAACAGACCAACCAAAATAATAAGAATGTATTTTTATTCCTGCCAACTTTTGAGGAGAAAACAACCAACTACCAGTTATACTTAATTAACAATGCCATGTTTATTCCATAATGGTATTTACCAACTGACACACAAAGTGTATATGTTTCAGGAGAATATTAAAAGACAATCTATTTGCAGTCTGTTCACAATAATGAGACTCCATAACAAGAGACTGTGAGAATGACCAATAACACATATTCTAGAACCTCTCTAGAGAAACTAATGGTCTTCAAGACAAAAGAAGATAGACCGGGGACAGGGAGGATTGGGGGGGTGGGGATGACAACATCAGAGAGCTAAAAGTTAAGTTCTAGAGAAGGACCAGAAACCAAGAACCTCAGTGCAGACCCCTAACCCAATTTTGATCAATAGGTAAATGAAATACCCCTATACAGGGCAGACCACCCCAAGAAGTTGATAAAAAAATAATAAAGAAGAAAAATCCTGTATTCTTCACACTTATAAGAAAGAGAGATACATTCCTTTTAATGTCTAAAATAAATCTTTTTAAAGAGAAGTATCTAAGATCCTTGTTTTCCCTGGGGATATTGTAGAATTCCAAAAGAATATTCAGGCCATATACCCTTCTAAGGTGTTTCCTTCCAAGTTTAAACATCTGTGATGTTTGTGGCCTTTCCACCTGCAGAAATAGTGCAGTTGATTCAGTCTTTCCACTTTCTGTGATACCTGGCTATGTTTCAGACTTCAGTCACACTTGGGCTTTCACTCTTCTTTTTGAGTGATTTCTGGTCTTATATTAATGTCACCCCTTATGCAATGATTCTGAACTTTAAGGTAAAGTTCTATAAATATGAGAATTAGACTAGAGTTTCAGAAAGTCAAAGACAAGAAAATCCAGGTGGGCACAATATGAAGAAATTCTTTCCCTGAGTCAACCAACTTGGCTCTCTTGCTAATTCCCTACTATCACCTCTAACTATTCTCACATCTCCTCTTTTGACCAGTATACCATACCCTCTCAATCTTGTTTGGATTAAATAGTCAATTATAAAAATAAGAATATGATCTCTTCTTCTGAATAAAAAGAAAGATACCATTATATATAGTTCTCCCCATTTCAAAAAAATTTATTGCTCTTTGTTTTTTAGATCTGCCTATTTTTTAATTCAGAAACAATTGTAGATTGGGGCGCCTGGGTGGCTCAGTTGGTTAAGTGGCTGCCTTCCACTCAGGTCATGATCCTGGGGTCCTGGGATAGAGTCCCATGTCGGGCTCCCTGCTTGGCGGGGAGTCTGCTTCTCCCTCTCTCTCTGCCTCTACCCCCACTCATGCTCTCACTCTCTCAAAATAAATAAATAAATAAAATCTTGAAAGAAAGAAAGAGAAGGAAGAAAGAAAGGAAGAAAAGAAGAAAGAAAGAAAGAAAGGACGAAAAAAGAGGAAAGAGAAAGAAAGAAAGAAAGGAAGGAAGGAAGGAAGGAAGGAAGGAAGGAAGGAAGGAAGAAAAAAGAAAGAAAAAGAAAGAAGAAAGAAAGAAAAGAAAGAAAGAAAGAAAGAAAGAAAGAAAGAAAGAAAGAAAGAAAGAAAGGAAGGAAGGAAGGAAGGAAGGAAGGAAGAAAAAAGAAGAAAGAAAGAAAGAAGAAAGAAAGAAAGAAAGAAAGAAAGAAAGAAGAAAGAAAAAGAAAGAAAGGGAGGAATTGTAGCTAGAAAAATGAGGATCAGGATCCTAGATTGTTACCAGGTTGTCATATCTTGTATTGTAACCTAGGTATAAAGTGTATTCATGCACAGAGGCCCGGCCCAACATATATATGTTAGTGGCTACTCCACGAAGCAAATTGAGGACACTTTACTTATTAATCCCCATGACCTCCATGTGAATCAACAGAAAATCTAAGCAAAATCTAGACTCTTACTATGCAAACACATCTTCCAGAGGGGTATCCCAGGCCCACATTCAAACCAGATTGCTGCTGCCCCTAAGCTCTACCTACTTAGAAATCATGGACTACTTGGGCTCTGGGTTCCAAGGGCTGAGAATTTCTTTTCCCAGAGCCAAAGGAGCAGTCAAAACCAAGAGACCATAATAAGATAAAAGGAATGGAGTGAATTAAAGTCAGTAGTGTAGAAAATCAAGTCACCCCCAAAAAGCAGAGTATAAGGTAGTCCTGAGAAATGAGAGTGTAAATCTGAGAACACAAAAGCCAGCAAAATGAAAACAGCAAGTCAGCTGGGAAATCTAGATAAGTAAAAACACTGAGGAGCTTATGCAGTACTGAGTTTTGATTTGCTCTCAGAGGCAAGAGGCCCAGGTGATCCAGTTGCTTTTGGAGGACCAGGAATGGCTTAACCAGCACCTCCCTTCTCCCCTGGGAGGTCATAGCTGACCCGGTAAAATGTGTAGGTAAGCTAAAATATTCTGGTGTATTCCTGAGGTCTGAAGCAGCCTTCGCGTGCCACCCATCCAGCCCATTCTCTTCCCAGCGAAGGGTCCTGAAGCTGGTCTTGTTGTTCTAGGAAGAGTCTTATCAATAGTTCCCACACATGGCTAGGCAGCAAAACCACCAGGGGGCAGTTGTTTAAAATATAGAATTCTGGGACCCATGGCAGTCCTTTTGAATCAGAAACTTGAAGATAATAGAGTTAATCTGTATTACCTAGCTCATTATTAAGCAACTAGCCTGGTACCAAACCCACAACAAGCATTTGGAAGCTTCTGTTTGCACATGGACTTAAGTTCTCTTTCTCAGGTCGTTGGGCTCTTTGCAGGAAGAGTAAGGAACACAGCAGGGTTTCAGTAAGACAACAGAAAAGTTGGCAAATGACACGAACAGACAATTCACAAAAAGATGTACAAATGGCTGTTTAACATATGAAAAGATGTTCCTCGACACGACAAGAGAAACACCTATGAAAAGCACACTGAGATACCATTTCTTCCCTTATCAGATTGGAGAAAATTTACGAAGTGTAACAACACACTCTGTTGGTAGGCAGTGGGGAGACAGAGACACTCTCCCACATTGCTAACTGGGATGCAAACAGCAACAGGCTGCGTATAGGTGTCCCCCAAATTCATACGATGAAATCCTACCCCTCAATGGGATAGTATATGGAAGATGATTAGGTCATGAGGGTGGAGGATTTCTATATTTCATTTTTGAAATATGACGTTAGTGCCCTCCAAATGACATTAGTGCCCTCATTAAGAGGGACCCCAGAATGCTCTCACTCTCTTCACCTAAGTGAAAATACGAGCGGTTGTCAGTCTGCAACCCAGAAGGGGGCCCTCACTAGACACCAAATCTGTTGGTACCTCAGTCGTGGAGTTTCCAGCCTCCGGAACTGTGAGAAATAAATGTTTGTTGTTTAAGCCACCCAGTCTATGCTAATCGGTTATAGTAGCCCAAACTGACTGACATGAACTGTTGCCAGTCTTAATGCAGGGGAGGGGCAGGACTTGGCAATGTCTACCAAAACTACGAATGTTTACATTTTCATACAGCAGTCCCTCTTCTAGAAATTGACCCTGAAGAAACATTTCCAATGGTATCAAAATACCTATGTACAGCGTATTTCAAAAAAAATTTAAATACTGGAAATTACATAAATGCCCATGTGTAGAGTATTGTTTGAACACGCTCTGATACATTGACACAATGAAGTACTAGGCAACCATGAAAAAAGATGAGGAAGATCTCTATAAATTGAGCACTTTTTCCCAAGAAATAGTAAATAAAAAAATTAAAAATAAAATTTGAAGAGCACATTGAGTATGCTACCTATTGTGTAAGAAAGAAGAGGAAATAATAAAATAAGCAGGTACCCTATTATTGCAAAATAAAAATGAAATACAGACATCCAATTGTGTACTTTTAGATTTATTCTACATAAGTGTGAGTTTTAGTTCTATTTATGAAATAAACACAATGTTTTTGAAAGTAAATGTGTGGAACTACAGGTCAAAATTCCATATTACTGAAGAAACCGTTCTGGTTCTGGCTTAAAAAGAGTAGATTATAAGTAGACAAAAAGAAGAGACATATTTTACTCCTGTTCATAAATCTAACACAAACACGAACAAAACTCTCCTTATTTTAAGATATTTATTTTTGAACTCACAGAAACATTGATACCCTTATGAAAAAAACTGCCTCAGACCTTATCCACTGACCCTACTGAGGGTTATCTAACTAATCTCACTATTAATTTAGACATTGCCCCTCTAACTGGTCTAATTTTCAGGTGTTAAAATGCATCGGTTCCTGCACGTATCCATGAGCTTTTACGTGACACTGGTAGCTGTCCACCCAATATACTCTCCATCATTTAAGAAAACTATTTTGGGGCCCCCGGGTGGCTCAGTTGGTTAAGCAACCGACTCTTGATTTTTGGCTCAGGTCATGATCTCAGGGTCCTGGGATGAGCCCTGCATCTGCTCCATGCTCAGCAGGAAGTCTGCTTCCTCTTTCTCCCTTTCCCTCTCTCTCCATCCCTCCCCTCTCCCGCTGGTGCATGCTCTCTCTCTCTGAAATAAATACATCTATACATATATCCATCAATACTTCCATTTTGTTTAAGGGTGAAAATATGCCAAGGTAAAAATACTCACTTCTTTATACACCCCTGCAGCTCTAGCGGCCACATGACATAGTTAGGGTGATTGACATTCAAACAGAGGATTTCTGTTACAGGAAGGAAAAGACCCCAACTGCATTCTTGCCACACGACACTGTTTCCCCTTCTTACACCTGGAACACTGAAGCGAGAGCCACTTAGAGACCATATGTCCTGTCCATAAGCATGATAATAAAGCCTACACACTGAACAGGTGTAAGAGAAGAGAAAGAACCAGCACCTCAACCGTATCACTGGGGACCATCTCTACTGTCCACTTCTGGACTTCCTGGAATCAGAGACAAGTGAGTCTCTGTGTGTCTAAACCAGCACTTAGAGGATCTCTGTTGCTTAGAATGGAACACATTCCTAACTGATTACAGTATCACGAGGTTTCAGTATTGGCTAAGAATTCTGAAGTTCCACAAAGTTCCACGCCCATCTTCTACCATTCTACCTGTCCCCTGTTCATGGAGAAGAAAACACATTGCACTCAATGAGGGCATATGAGTGCAGATATGATCCCAGCAATATCTAGATTCTTCGTGTGAGGAAAAAAAGCTAGAAGTTATGCTCAAGAAAAAAAAAATGGCCCCCAAACTCCTCATCTGACAGAGGCTGTGCCATTGCTTTCAAAAAACTGATTATCCAGTTGTAGAATTTTCTTCTCCAATGTCAATTGTCATAAGGTCCTGCAAGAATAAAATACATTTCCTAACCATAAATCCAAATAATACCAAAGAAAAAAGAGAAAATGTACTTTTAAAAAATCATGTAAAATCAAAAGTGGAATTGAGGGGCACCTGGGTGGCTTAGTTGTTAAGCGTCTGCCTTTGGCTCAGGTCATGATCCCAGGGTCCTGGGATTGAGCCCCGCATCGGGCTCCCTGCTCGGCGGGAAGCCTGCTTCTCCCTCTCCTGCTCCCCCTGCTTGTGTTCCCTCTCTCGCTGTGTCTCTGTCAAATAAATAAATAAAATCTTAAAAAAAAAAAAAAGTAGACTTGAGACAACTAAAGCAACCTGTTGTTGCCTGGCTGCTCTGGCCCATGTCTCCTCATCTCATTTCACTTCTGATGCCTCTGCAAACACTCAGCCCTATTCTAGCTCCCTTTGCTCCTGGAATTCCTTTCTGCATCTACATTTCTATCTCCTGCTCTTGACCCGCTCTTTGCTCCTAAGGCCTCAATTGTGGAATCTCCCTTCTCTTCATACTCATGTTGTTAGCTCGTGTTGTTGCCCTCACTCTCAGAGGTCCCTTCAGATTCTGCATTGATTTCTTGAGCTTCTGGATTTTCAGGTTCCACTTCAGGTGCTGTCTCTCCACAGTGCCCTTCAGCCTCTGAGTCTCCCAGCTGGATTTGCCCACATCCCTATCAAGGAAATTAAAATCCTCTAGCAAGCACCTGACCCACCTTCTCTTCACATACCTACCCACTGGTCAAGTGGGAGGCTTTGAATTTACTTTTTTCTAATTAAGAAACAAATGCATTACAAAAATAAGGCAGAGGTTACCATGTAATGACAACTATGGGCAGTAGAAAATGGGGACAGCCTGTATCCCTACTGCTCAGAATTAAGCTTTTATTTTTTATTGCAATTTTAAAGGCAGATTTAGAGTCCCACAGAAGCTCTCACATAGCTGGGTAATATATCTTCAAGTAATTTCTTGGAAAAATATATAGAATTTTATGGCAACTTAGAGGCCTCCTTCTATACATTCACCTGCTAAATTAATCAAAAGGGCAAGTGGTCAAAAATTTGGTGCCTCCCAACTAGTTTCTTGCATCCCTCCCAAAGTGAGGACCAAAAACAGTACAGTAACTTCTGGAGTGGTGACGATATTTATACTGGATTTTGTTTTCTTACAAGAGTGATTTTTCAAAAAGGCACCAAGTAGAAAGAATCTGTACCATTTAAGAGTCCCCTGTGTGGAAGAATCTGTCCTAGTTTATGTTTGTTGATTTGAAAGGGTATTTGAGAAAGAATGGGAAAATGAGCCCAGGAGATCAATATTCTGAACAATTAACCTATAAGCAAATAAATAACACAGTATATGGGCTACTTAATGTCACATCTCTGGAGACAGACAATAGTAAGTTTGTAGGCAAGGTTGACAAGATGGATATAACTAGATTAGTGGCACACTTTGCCAGATTCAGAAACAAAAGCACATGCTTTCTCTTTCATTGCTCCACCTTGGAATGGACGCTCCTCAGTTCCTCCCCCTGATTTTCATCAATAATTTGGACATTTACATTTCTTCTTAAAGGAATGGTATATGGTAGCCATGCAAAAGAAAAGGCAGAGGCAAACTTAACCATTGTGGGGCCAGAGTTCAAAACATCTTTTAGAACTCTGAAGGATATACCAAAAAAAGGACACATGTTGAGAGGCCATGGTTTGCCTAGTGCCATAAAGAAGCTCTTGTACCTGTATGCACATCCACAGTTTATCAATGTGCCAACTGCACATTAGAATCAAATCAAAAGTTCTTAACAATACTCACTTCTTGACTACCTCCACACCCTCCCCGACAAGCTTATTGAAATCAAATCTCTGGGGGCGCCTGGGTGGCTCAGTTGGTTAAGCGACTGCCTTCGGCTCAGGTCATGATCCTGGAGTCCCTGGATCGAGTCCCGCATCGGGCTCCCTGCTCGGCAGGGAGCCTGCTTCTCCCTATGACCCTCACCCCTCTCATGTGCTCTCTCTCTCTCTCATTCTCTCTGTCTCAAATAAATAAATAAAATCTTTAAAAAAAAAAAAAGAAATCAAATCTCTGGGAGTTCATCTCTAGCATCTATAGTTTTCAAAAAAGTCTCCAGATGGTTCTGAAGTACACGGATAGTTGACACCAACTACGCTAAATAAAGAAATGTCCTTTTTGTTCCAGTCCGCAAACTGTATCAACAAGGCCAAAATCTTCCAAGCCAGTAATAGTACCCTTTCCTGCCTGTTAGAAAACTCACAACAAAATTAATGTAAAGATCCTTTGATTGGATCCCAGGAAGGCAGAATCAACAAGATAATCCATTCATGCCAGAAACAAAAGCTAAGTAGTTAGAACTAGAATAGAAGATTTTACGGACCAAAATTTGCAGATAACACACTGAGAACACATTGCCTAGACATAATCCCATTTTGGTAAATTTTAAAATATATATTTTGAAATTTTAGGAGATACAGTCTAATATTACTACCTATTGTTTTAAGTTTCATGGAGGCTAGAAGTCATATCAGTATAGAATTAAGGCATTTACATAAAATTTGAAATCAGATACGATTGTCCTAAAGGGAAGAGAAGAAATTTAATAGGTAAAATGGAGCTCTCTTCCTCATTTTTAATCTTTCTTCACTCCTTATAATATTTTCCTTTTCTGTGGGTGATAAGAACTCACGAGATTCCAACATAGAACAAATCTGTAGAAGAGGATTATATCGCTTTTTAAATAACAAAGACTAGATTAATTATTACAGAGAAATATAGAGAAATTTACAAGGGAGACATTTCACGCTAAAGAGCTATCTTCTCTTCGAAAGAAAGAAAAGGTGTAGCATGTTCTTTATCTCTAGTTTCTCCTTGGGGGTAAAACAGAGGTGAGTGCTTTGACAATATTTATGGGATCGGGATGAAATAATGGAGACAATGCCAGCTGCCAAAGAGATCAAATCCATGGAAAAGAAAAATACAAGTAGTAGGTGTGGGGGGAAAAAGAGACATTAAAAATTAAATGCCAGACAATGAATGCAGGAGAATTTTACATCTGAAAAGACTTTTGAACTCTGGGTAGCACAAACAATGGAAGATGCATTTAGGGAAAGTAAGATTAAAAAAAAGAGCAATCTAAAAGTGGGATAAAGAGTGAAAATTAAAGAAGAGAAAATAGCAGAATGAAAATTACCTCATTCACTTTTATCATTTCAATGAGCATAAGCCAAAGAGTAAGGTCACAGACTAAAGTTTTGGGGTTTTTTTTTTTTTCATCTCTGTCCTTTCATCAGTTCCCAAGTCAATAAATATTTGGGCAGAGAGTAAGAAAATCTTTAAAGCAAGAACTAGAAATGGGAAGAAAGCTAAATGCACATGTTGTTGTCAGCATGTTTAACCTTTGCTTTAAGATTTATTTCAAGTATTTGCTCTCTGTTTTTCAAAAATAGTTCAAAATGGTTTGTTCCGAAATATACATTGTGTGTCTCAAGCTGTATTCTGACTTACTGGTCGATGGACCAAATGTTTGCCCAGACTGATCTGCAGCTTCTTCACCTGCACGTGGCCAGGGGGTACATTTGGAGTACCCTGCCTGGCGAAGGAAGGCAAAGCTTATGGTCCCTTTGCAGGTTGCCTTGGGGGAGGGGTAGGTGTTGATGGAAAGAGAGAAGACACTTCAGGGGAGACCTGATTATTCCATAAGCCAACACCAGAGTAGAGTGCTGCTTTGAGAGGAAATAAGGGTGTGTGCTGTGGCTTGTTCTCATTTCACCATTCCGTTGGATAGTCCTCTCCTTCTTCATCCCTCTCAATCTTCAATTTTGTAGAAAATGTCCTAGGGTTTTTTTGTTTTGATTCATTTGATTTTCCTTTTGGAGGGTGTGGTTGTTGGTGGCTATTTGGAAAACTGGTACTGTTTTTCTACTCGAATTATCTACATGTTTGCCAATTATTCTTTCTACTTGGGGAATCCCTAGATCACTGTCCCATAGAGCTAATGCAATAGGTCATAACGGTTGGCATCAAGGAGTATTATTACATATATATTCTACGCAACTTCAATTTAAGGCAATGGTAAAATTCATTATTATAATCTGAAATCTCTGCTGAGGTGGGTTTTTTTTTTTTTTTCAGAGTACATATAAGCTCAATACGCTAATGAGAACCTATTTCTATTTTTTATAAATAAAACATTAGTTTAAAAGTATCTTTGAGGAGTGCCTGGGTGGCTCGGTTGGTTAAGCATCTGACTCTTGATCTCAGCTCAGGTCTTGATCTCAGGGTCATGAGTTCAAGCCCCATGTTGGGCTCCACATTGGTGTGGATCCTACTTAAAAAAAATTATCTTTGATATTAGCTAGTGATTAATAAAATAAATAATCCAAACTTTCCTGGATAAACTACTTCATATTTTACATTAAAGCTATCAGTTACCTTTGAAATTGAGTTCCCCAGAAAATAGCTAGTAGCTATCAAGAAAAGAAAAGCTCACAAGTACAAAAATTGTGAAATTTTATACATCCAAAATAGTACTATTCAACAAAGCTCTCCATGCATTTAATCAACAGCTGTTTATAAGAATCTATTATGTGACAGATACTTTTCTAGGTTCCAGAAATTGACATGAAACTAAATTTGATCTGCTTTCAATAAACTCATAGACAAGTGGAAAAACAGAGTTAAACCATTATTATAATAATGTATCAGTGGTCCTCAAAATGTTGTCCCAGATCAGCAGCATTACCATTATAGAGGAACTTGTCAGAAATGTAAATTCTTGGACCCCATCCCAGACCTACTCCCAGACCTACTCCGTCAGCAATCTGATGGTAGAACCCACCAATCTGTGGTTTAACAATCCCGCCAGGTGATTCTAATGGATGCCAAATCCGAGAACCACAGTATTAATCCTATTGCTATGAGGCAATCACTATACCTATGTCTAATTAATGATGTGTTGTACTTAAGTCCCTGGGAGCTAGTTCAGAAAGAAGGCACTTGTGGAGGCAATGGTTGAAATTTGAAAAGTAAGGCCAGTGAGATGGGGAAGGAGGTTCTAAGGTATAAGCAGTGACCTACATAAAGACTTATAGAAAATTATTTGGCATATCAGTTTTAAATGTTTGTTGTATACTGTTTACATGAGGTGGGTTTTTTATTATGTCCTTGAATAAGTTGGTTTTGTAATGACAAGGCCTGAAATGATTTATCTCAGGTGTGTGGCAGTTACTAAAGGACTAAGGGGAGATCCTATTTGGCAAAAGACCAAAGTCCAGGTAAGTTGCCTCCATGTAACTTCTGCTCACTGGACAGTTATCTGGGGGCTAAGAACACTTCTAACTGTGGAAAAGAATGTCATGAGTCTGACATGCCACTGACATGGCAGGCGTACACCTGTAATTCCCATCTTTTGCCTTCTGTCTTTGGAAAACACAATTGATAGTAAAGAATCTTAGAATATATATTTTTACATCATAAAAAGTGGTCAAGTGCTAAAAGCAATAGTTAGCCAAAGCCAAGGCTGATGTCAAATATCCTGTCAGAGCTCTTGAGATTTGAGAATAAATCTTGAATTTAACAGAAAAACATTATTATAACAATCTTACTATTAAGAGTTTAGGAGTCAAATTTTAAAACTTGATATAGCGTATAAAGGATCATTTCTTAGCCTTGTCAGCTGCTGAAGTGCTCGTATGGTCACTGTACTGCAAATTTATGACACTAAATAGACAATTTCAACGGAGGTAAGTTGAAGAACAAGATATCTCTTGGGTATCTCATATTTCTCTAGCACTTTCTTCTCCATACTGTTTATATTCTTTACTATTCTGAATCAAAGATGACTTATTATAGATGTTATGTGAGATTTTGAATATTTTTCCTTCATAAAATATTAAGATGGCAAAGCTGACATTCTGCTTTAATTCAATTCAGATGATGAGAAGAATAATCAAATAGAATTTTTTCTTGAAAGACTCAAAACTATTGTAGGTGGCTACAAAGCAATAAGAGAGCGGCAGTTTGTTTTGTTCACTGATGTTCTGAAGTATGTAGTTAAGAGTTAAGCACATAATAGGTTCTCAAGTAATATTGATGGAATAAACAGATGATCAAAAGGATTTAAGTGACTATCAACTAAAAACAATTCTTAAAGCTTCTTTTGTTTAATGTCATAAATACAAGTACACCAAATGATTCCACAACTATCTAAATTATGGTAGATAGCTATGAAAACTGTGGGAGAGAAAAGAATGAGGATGGACCTTATTATATTAAAACATACTGTAAAGCCACAATAGGGACAGCCCAATAGAAGAGAATAGAAAATCTAAGTATAGACCCAAACACATGTGAGAATTTGATGTATGACAAAGGCAGAATCTCAAATCAATGGAAGTAAGATGGACTTCTTATTGGGGGGCACCTGGGTGGCTCAGTCAGTTCAGCGTCCAACTCTTGATTTCTGCTTAGGTCATGATCTCAAGGTCATGAGATGGAGCCCTGCGTTGAGAGGGCCTTAAGATTCTCTCACTCTCTCTCTCTCTCTCCCTCTCCCTCTGTCCCTCCCCTCCAACCTCCCCATTCATGCACACACATGCATGCTCTCTCTCATAAAATATATACATATATATATATATATTTTTTTAATGGAGTTGCAGCCTCTGGGTAGCCATCTGGAAAAAGAGCAAATTGTGTTCATACCACATACCAAACCAAACTTGGTATGGATCAAAAATGTACTAGAAGAACACATATCAAATTCTTTTATGATCTTGGCGTCAGGGAGACATCTAACTGACTTAAAATTTACAGGCTATAAAATAAATTATAAATTCAAATTCATGGTTGCATTAAAAAAAATCCAAGCTAGAAGACAAATAACAGAAAATATATATTTACAACTCAAACCACAAGCAAGAATTCATCTCCCTAATATATTAAAAGCTCCTAAAAATCTAGAAGAAAGGCATCAAAAACCCAATAGAAAAATGGGTGAAGGATATGATCATAAACCTCACAGGGGAAAAAATTACGAATGGTCCTTAAACATACACAAATGTGCTCAGCCTCAACCTTAAGAGATACAGTTTTTCATCTACCATATTGGCAAAAATCCAAAAATTTGACAACACATTGTGCTGATAAGGCTTTAGAGTAGCAAGCACTCACATACCTTGGCCAGTGGGAGTGCAAAATAGTACAATCCCTAGGGACAGTAATTTGACAGTGCATATAAAATTTACAAAAAATTCGATCAGGCAATCTCACTTCTGGGACTTTATCCTATGCACATACTTGAACACATGTGAAATGTAAAAAGTCAGAGCATTATCTAATTTTGAAAGTTAGGAAAAAATCCAAGTGTCCATCAAAAGAAAATTCTTTAGAAGAAGAATGTAGCAGGAGGGGAAGAATGAAGGGGGGGAAATCGGAGGGGGAGAAGAACCATGAGAGACAATGGACTCTGAAAAACAAACTGAGGGTTCTAGAGGGGAGGGGGGTGGGAGGATGGGTTAGCCTGGTGATGGGTATTGAGGAGGGCACGTTCTGCATGGAGCACTGGGTGTTATGCACAAACAATGAATCATGGAACACTATACCTAAAACTAATGATGTAATGTATGGGGATTAACATAACAATAAAAAAATTTAAAAAAAAATGAATATAAGAAAAAAAAAAAAGAAAAGAAAATTCTTTAAATAAACTAGGATGAAACGCTATCCGACCATAAATAAAGAATGAGGAAGCTTTCTGTATACTAATGCAGAAATACCTCTGAGTTATATTGTTTAGTGAAGAAAAAATGAAAAAGTGTTTACACTATGCTGCCCTTTGAGTAAGGAATTAGGGAAGATAAGAATTTGCTGATAGGTGCAATGAGAAATACTGAACATATATGCAGATAGGATCTAGGAGTCTGGCAATGGGCTAACAGAGATGGACTACAGTGACATGACAAAGTATACTGTAAGGACAGTTTCTTAATATGCATCATGGAATGGTTCTTTTTATGTAAAAATTGGAAACAATAAAAAGGAATTTTTACATAATACAATGTATTTCATTCTGCTTTGTATTATTATTTAAATATTTTAAACTTTAGTTGGCTCAAAATGACTCTAATGTCTTTTCCTAAAGTTAACCTGCTAATACACTCTCTAATATTTGCCTTAATCAAGATTCTCTGTTTTGACTTTAAAACAAAAATACTTTCATAATCATTATTAAGATTGTAGCATTTACTCTTTTAAAGGTTATCAATTCCCAATGACCTGCTTCTCAGTCTTTAGCTATTTGATTTACCACCAGCATTTGGCAGAGTCGTTCTCTCCCTAAAAACACTCTCTTCACTAGGACTTCCAGGATGTACTCCCTTTGTTTTCTTCCTACTTCACTAGTCATTCCTCGTGTTCTTTGCTGGCTCCACTCACCTACCCATTCGCACAACGTTGGGACACCTGTACACACTCCTTTCATGACCGCATCTGGTTTCATGGCTTTAAACACCCACCATATGCCAATGACTCCCAGATTTTTTTTTTAAAGATTTTATTTATTTATTTGACAGAGAGAGACACAGCGAGAGAGGGAACACAAGCAGGGGGAGTGGGAGAGGGAGAAGCAAGCTTCCTGCCGAGCAGGGAGCCTGATGTGGGGCTCGATCCCAGGACCCTGGGATCATGACCTGAGCCGAAGGCAGACGCTTAACGACTGAGCCACCCAGGTGCCCCTGACTCCCAGATTTAAATCTGTAGCCCAGACCTCTCTTCTGAACTGCAGATTTATGTTCTTAGAGAGGATGGATAGGATGGATGCTTACTGAGTAGATAGCTGGCAAGAGATGTTAAATATATGAGAGGAGCAAATGGGAAAACAAGGTTACCTGATTCTATGGAATGATCAAGGCCACAACAGAAAAGTAATTCATCTTTGATAGTAAAACAAAACAAAACAAAACAAAAACCTCAAGGAAAACAATGTTGGAAATCATGTTTTGTTTCTCTTCTAATTAATTTCAAGAGAATAAAATGAGTTAGAAGGTAGGAAGTATCAACAAAAGCTTCGCTTCCCACAAAACAAAACACTCATGACTACTAGAATGAAACAAGTTTCTGTGTGAAGCTGACTGGGAATAAAATGGTGAAGTTTTTTTTAACTAAATTATACACAATGTTCTCACCTCCCACCTTGGGGCATAGTCATTGCTTCAGAGATGCAGAGTAACTAGGAAGATTTTCAATGTCTAAACCTTCAGCATAGTGAACTCTGGGAGGGGAATGTTTCCATAGACATCAAGAGAGCGTTCCAAGTCCATGAGCCTCTCTCAAAAACAGCACAACCCGCTCACACTCCTCACCAGGCACATCTCAGTTTCCTTCTCCTTCACAGATAATCGGACGCACGGCCTAGTGTGTTCTGTGTACTACCTCCCTAAGGTTACACAACAATATAAAATCCTCTTCATTTCCATTGTCTCTGGAAGAGCCCTGACTCTATTTTTCTAATCAATGCCAATATTCTGAGATCGTTAAGAAGGACTTTCTTGAGTTTCTTGAACAATGTATCTCTTCCAAGAATGATGAAAGAATATTTTTTATGCACTCACTAGAAAAATTGTATGGAACTATACCTGGCTGGTAAGACAGGTAAGAGTGAAAAGAAAAAGTATTTTGAAATCAGAGAGACCTGAGTTTGAATATAGACTCTGCTATTTCTAGCTGAATGATCTTAGCATCTCTGTGTCTCTGGTTCTTTATCTTTAAAGATAATAATACTTCCATTGCTGGATTGTAGATTAAGCCAGGCTATAGAAGCACCAACTACCACACATTATAATCATCCCTTTTTGAATAATAGTCTTCAAGATAAAACACAAAGGGAAAGATAGATAGGCCTCCATTATGTATCCATTATTGATGTGGGGAGTTGAATAATTTGTGATTTATTTATTCTAAGAAATTTGATGGTCAAGAAAGCAAAGTTCTTATATCCGTTGTTGCATATGTAGAGAGCATTTAGGTGTTCTGTCCTGATGAAGTGCAGGGCATCTTCTAAATTTATGAAACATCTGTTAAAGCAGCTGGTTCTTCATTAAATAAAAATAAAAATGAACCACTTTTCCTTGCCAATGCTGATAAATGGGAACAGGTGATGATCCCAGATGAGATTATGATTATAAATGAACCTATTGAAATTCTTTGATATTTTTATCGAGGGATCAAAATAAAAATATATGAGAAGTGAAAATAGAGGTCATGGAGTCCCTGAAATACACCAGGACCACTGATGAATGGCTCAATCTTACACCCCACTCACCTTAGATCCCAAATTCTAAATGGGATTTCACCTAAATCAAAACTGATACTCTTTCTGCAGGATTCCCTAAATCTACGACCTGAAGGTTTCCAACTTAGTAGCAATAGTACAAATTCCAGTCATCACTAGCTATTTTAAAAAGGCAACGTTCCCTGAAAGTCATGGCAGTCTGCCTTTGACAGGTGGGGACCAAGCAATAATTTAGAACATTTTACCCTCCCATGTCTCTCTGAGATAGGAAGGTGGGATTATGCTCATTTGACAGATGAGGAAACAGAGATTAATTGATTTGTAACTGTATGATCATATGTGACCCAAAACTCAAAATTCAACCTCCAGCTTCCCATCCATCAGGCAATGCTTTTCTATGAGGAAGGTGAATTAGAAAGGAAAAAAAAACAAATCAGGTCATCTGAATTTGGCAGGGAGAAAACTGGGGAAAGGTTTCCTGCTTTGCCTCTTATTCCTCACCTTACTCATGTGATCAATGAACTTTTCCAAAGCGCACCACTCTCCCAAAGCAGATTCCCATCACAAAGGAGCTCAAAAATCCCAAACACCCAAAGGGTAAAGCAAGGTCAAGAAAAATAACAACACTTTCTCCTGTGAGCCTGACTCAACAGAGTTGCTTTTAGAATTTAGGAGTGAGACATGCTCAACTGTTATGAGTTGCTGTGATGATGCATAATTAGACGGTGATTTAACACAGAGCTAAAAAAAAATGACAGTAATCATGGGGGGAAGGAATAAAATGCCAAGGAAAGCAGTTAAATGAGCTGAAGTACCTGGCATTTTTGTGATGTGTATCTGTTAGTAATTTGTCAGGCTGCAACAATAGAAGTAATTTTGCAAATAACAGGGGTTCATCAATTCACAATAGCACTCACTGGTATTTAAGACTGAAGAAAAGGAATCGTATTTGGCTTATCAACGTAAAGAAATAGTTATGAAACTTGGGCTGAGCCTACATATTACAAAGTGAAATGGAGAACTGATCGTTAATCAGGAAAATTCAAAGCTGTACAAATCTGACTTATAAGGACTTTCCAGGTAGACAATGGCTTTGGGAAAGATTTCACAAAGTTAAGAAAAGATTAATAATGGCATTTCACAAGTAGGACAGAAAGACCATTTCCCATCACCTTCCCAGTGAACATTCCCCCAACCAGGCACTCCTCTTGTTTCACCCGCCGCCCCTCTCAGGTATCCACAGGGTTAGCCGTGGAAAGCCACACACGTGACCCACAATAAGCTCACCTTTTCCACACCATGCACAGGTGACTCCTTCCAGCTGAAATATCCTTTCTCTTTGCTCCACTCGGATAGCAGTTTGTCCCTTAATGTGAAATTCAAATGACACTTACCAGAAGATACTCCACCTGGCTCGCCTCCTCAACCCCTAGAATGCTTATACCTTGCAGTTCTGTACTCCACTCCACCCCACGGCATTAATCCTTCTGAATTGTAATAACTGGTCTGCATATCTTTCTTTTCCACCAGGGCTATGATTGCATTTCTTTGCTATTTCATCATCCCTTGAAACATATTCTGTTCAACAAATGTTGATGAATGAACAAATGAATGGATGAGAGAATTAAGGCATGAACCATAAGAAAAATATGTATTGATCCTCCTCTCCCTTCACGTTTATCATTCTCTTCTCACGACCTATGAAAGGCATATTGGAGAGTCTATAAATTTCTCCTTATTCTTAACATTGCTTCTAACTCAAGGAATTAAAAAAATTTTTTAGGAAAAGATTGCCTTAACATGTCCCTATAACTACAGTGAGTGAAAAAGAGGAGAGTAATAGAAATATATGAAATATGGCTTATCTTATTTAAATTTGGCATTTGAAAGATTTAGATTTTACTCCATGATAAAATGAGAGTATCAAAGTAATCCTAGTTAGTGGTTTTCCTTTTTATACTATTCGTCTGTTATTACAATATATCATACATGTTTAATTAGGAGTTATTATAATTTAGAAAAAAATCTCAGAGGGCTTAAAACACATAAAAATGTGAGCCTTCGGGGTGCCTGGGTGGCTCAGTCGTTAAGCGTCTGCCTTCGGCTCAGGTCATGATCCCAGGGTCCTGGGATCGAGTCCCACATCGGGCTCCCTGCTCAGCGGGAAGCCTGCTTCTCCCTCTCCTGCTCCCCCTGCTTGTGTTCCCTCTCTCGCTGTGTCTCTCTCTGTCAAATAAATAAATAAAATCTTTAAAAAAAAAAAAAAGTGAGCCTTCTACTGCTCTATTTTTCAAAACCAAGGCATTTTTTAAGCTGTTGGTAGGTTCACAAACCTCCGAGCTTCCTAAGTGAAATCTGAAACTGGCCTCCGTACACAGGGAGAGTCGAAGAGACAGAGCATTCCAGATTGGCAGGTGGCGTGGTAAGTAAGCAAACCAACTTACCTGCAAGAGCTGTGCTGTAAGATCAGCAGCTCTCCGTACCTGCCCACCAGGACCCTCGAAGTTAAAGAAGAGGCCTTAACGGTGTGCAGTCACCTGCACCATCCACATGCCTCAACAACACATTGTCCTCTCAAGGCTGTGTCCTTGAAAATGGCTCCCACTGTGGGAAGGGTGGGCAGGACGCACATTCCAAGGACAGAAGAGAGGGTGAGGAGCCTCGGATTGCCCACAGCCAGCTCAAGAGTCAACCAGTGATCACATCCTCTCTGTGATCTCCTCCAACATTCTTTAATTTCATTATCCCTGTATACCAACACCACCTTGATTTTCCCAAAGAAAACAACGACATAGATATATAAGCAAAAAATATATTTAAAAATCAAGGTACAAAATGCTATAAGTAACCTCCTTACCTTTTAAAAAGTGTGTTTACTTGAAGATAAAAGGATATCTTACTGTGTCACTAGTGTACTAAGTATAATTTACAATTTATCAAAGTGGGCATGTAAGAGAGATAAACAATCCTACTCCGACACAAAATGATTATGCAAATAGAAAAGCTTTTACAATTATTGCCTATAATCTTTCGACATAGGATAATTGGCTTTCCCCTTTTCCTAAGTCATCTATACTCCAGCAATTGAGTTTCAATTTTTTCTGTCTTAGTCATAACCAATTTATCTTTCCATTTTCCTTCTTAAGGATCATCATAATTTTTATACTCTTTTAACCTCAGTGAAATGATGGAATGATTACCCGAGTGAATCAGTTTTGGATCAGAGAAATCATTTAACATTTCCTGAAGTAAAATGAGTGTAATTTGAGAGGATGGGGTGAGGGAGGACACAAATATGGGGACAAGGAGCTGGAGCACTGGAGGTTCCTCATGCACTATATGAAATACATTAAATCCATATTCTTATAGAACAAACTGACAATTTCTTGGTGTGGCAAGATAGCATTACACCACATTTACTATATCCAAGTTTCTTTTTTCTTTTTTTGGCCAGTTTTATAGGGATGGAAAGGACCTATGGAAGGAAAATCATAACATAGGGAAATAAAATGTTTTATGCGCTTTAACCCAGAAAGTACAATTCATCCCACACTTCAGTACTCAAAATGGATATGTACTTTATAGTACTTTACAGTGCTAAGACAAGTACTTCACAGTACTTTATATTATAAGGAAAGTACTGTGGGTGCATATATTTTACCCAAAACAAGATCAGGCAAACATAAAACCAGCATTGTCCTGTAGAGAGTGAATTGTTTTTTCTGTTTTTCTCAACAAATGTATCATGGAGACCTACTGTACAGTATTCCCTTAATCCTTACAATCCCTTAATTCTTCCCACCCATTCCACTCACATGGTTCCCACAGGAGCTGCTATGTGCTTACATGGCCCCACCCATCTGGGAACTATTGATTAGCCCAAGGATAGACAGCTGAGCAAGTTAGAACAATGAGAGCATTCCCTGGGATGTTTGGACTTGGAACCAGAGAGAGAGTCAAGGCACTCTCTCTTCAGGGCATAAAAATTGTCAATACCATGTCTTCATCCATGTGGGAATAACTGTCAATGATGAGAGATTAATACACACAAAATACACAAAAACAGATTTTCCTTAGGTGTCCATCTACTAAAACAAGAAAACCACAAGCCATGACTTGTCTGTCCATGTGGGTCACTATCATTCACATCTAAAGACTACCAATGCTTATATAATCAAAGACCCAAAAGTGGCCTTTTAACATCAGCCCACTCCTCAGTCAATGGCACCCTCATTTATCCAGTAGTATAGTCAGGAACGTGGAAGTTCCTCAAGCCACTTGCTCCCTCCTTTCCTCTATCTAATCCAGTAATAAGCCCAGTTTATCATAACTGATAATTAGCCATGCAATCAAATCTCATCTCTATTGCTACTACTCTGATTCAAGCTACACTCTATCTCTCCTTGATTTCAACCAGTAAATGCAATTGAACCCTACACTCATTTTATTCACCACACACAGCCTGAGTAACCTTTTCAAAGTATACATCTGAAATCCTGGGACCCACTGCCTTCACCTTATCACTATATAGTAGTCTCCCTTATTTGTGGGGGATACATTCCAAGACCCCCAAATGGATGCCTGAAACCACAGATAGTACCAAACCCTATATATACTCTGTTTTTTCCTATACATACATAACTGTAAAGTTAAATTTATAAATTAGACATTGGAAGAGATTAACAATAACTAATAGTAAAATAGAACAATTTTAACAATACACTTCAAAAAAGTTATGTGAATGGGAACGAACTCTCTTTCTCTCAAAATATCTTACTGCACTCACCCTTCCTCTTCTTGTGAGGATGTGAGATGATAAAATGCCCACGTGATGAGATGAAGTGCGGGGAATGACGTAGACATTGTAACATAGTGTTAGGTTACTGCTGACCTTCTAACTTATCGTCAGAAGGATCACCTGCTTCCAGGCTACCGTTGACTGCAGATAACTGAAATCATGGAAAGCAAAACTGCAGGTAAGGGAGAGACTGCTGTACCTAAAACTCTTCAATGGTATCTTATTCCAATCGAGATAAAAATAAAAGTCCTTCATATGGCCTACAAAATGCTAATTTCTTCTCTCCTGCCTACCTGTTAGCATCATCTTGCACATCAACACCACACTGCCCAAATCTACAGATACCAGGGAAAGCCTTTCTATCCATCAACTTTTTCATATTAGGTGGCTATGGTTTTCGAGCTTTTCCAGTTCCCTTTGCTTCAAAGAATTGTTTAGCCTGACCAGCACCACTGACTCCATCAGTCCTGGTAACCAGTGGCTCCACCACACAGCTAGATCTTCCACTGGTGCCATCTCCAAAGCATAGAAAATATTATATAACTCTGCTTGACAGCTACTGTGCTCTGTTTAAAGGCAATTCTAAATGCAAGGTTGTTAAAAGTGTTATTAGTGTCAGCAATTTATTTAAAAATAAATTAACTTTCATAAAATCTCAGGAAGACATCACAAGTTAAGCAAAGCAAAGAATTTTTTACAGAAGAGACAGTAGGATAAATTCTGAGAACTACCTTAATCCACTCAGAGATGGGTGATTGTTAATAATGCAGACTCTTGTGTCTTACCTTATTCTTACTAAAACAGAATCTCTTTGGGAACCCCTTCCCCTCCCCCCAAATCTGCACTGTAATAAGTACCTCAGGTGATACTTTTCGACAATGAAGGAGAGAGAACCGAGTGAGGCAAGAGCTCCCAGGATCAGGGCATCAGGAATATCATTTAAAGGGCATGGAAAGAAGATGGAAAGGACAAAGGAGATTTTGAAGAGAGGATCAGAGAAGCAAGAGATAAACCACACTAGAGGTGTCATGAAAACCAAGAGAGCAAGTTTTTCAAGGAGGGAGAAGCCAGCTCAGTTGAATGGCAGTGTGCGGTCTTGTAGGATGAGGACTGATAGGTGTCCATTGGGTTGGGTTATTACAGAAACAATTAATGAGCTGCTGTCACCAGTTTCAGTCAATGCGTGGGTTGGAAAGCATAGCAGAGTGAGCCAAACACTGAATAAAAAGAAAAACTGGGGACAACCCATCATCCATCAAAAGGAGAAAGGACTTATAAATAAATTCACCCTGTGGAATGTTACGTAGAAGTAAAATAACAGATGACAACTACATGCTGCAGTATGGAGAAATCTTAATAATATAATGTGGGTCAAAAACTGAGTCCCAGAAAGCTATATTTAGGCAATAGTCTTTGTGTAATTTCAAAAACAATTAATATAAAATACTATATATTTTATATTTTAGGCTTACATCATTATTTGATTAAAAGAATTTTTAAGGTAAAGGAAACTATAAAATTTCAAAATTTAGTCACTTTGAGGAAAGGAAAGCAGGGGATCGTGCCAATAAAGAGCACATAGGAAGATTTGAATGAGTCTCAATGTTCTATCCACATGGATTTATATCATTTATATCACATGTGTTTATTATGTCATTTAAAAATAAATACACGGGTGCCATCTCTGGCAAGATGAGGAATGCCATTGACCCAACCCTCCCCCACTCCCAGAGAAACTGGTGAAAAATTATGTAAAAAGAACCATTTAAAGTCTCTGGAAATGGTCTAAGAGCATCCAGCAAATAAAGAAACATTTATTCAATGTATCTGATAAGAGGTTAATATCTGAAATATGTAAGGAACTCATGTAACTTGATATAAAATAATAATAACGGCCCAATTTTTAAAAATGAACATAAGACCTGAATAAACATATCTCCAAAGAAGATATACAAGTGGTCAACAGGTATATGAAATGATGTTCAATATCACTAATCATCAGAGAAATACAAATCAAAACCACAATAACGTATCACCTCACATTTGTTAGAATGGATATTAACAAAAAAACAAGACAAAAAGCGTTGGCAAGAACGTGGAGAAATTGGAACTCGTGCACATTGTTGGTGAGAATGTAAAATGGTACTACTCTGGAAAAGAGTAGGGAGGTTACTGAAAAAGTTAATAATAGAACTACCATACGAGCCAGAAGTCCCACTTCTGGGTATATAATCAAAAGAATTGAAATCAGGATCTCAAAGAGACATCTGCAATCCCATATTTATTGAAGCATCACTCACAATAGCCAAGATATGGAAACATCCTAAATGTCCATCAAAGACTGAATAGAGAAAGAAAATGTGGTATATTCATACAATGATTCCATTGTATAATATTCATTATTCAGCCTTATAAAGAAGGAAATCCTGCCATATGGAACAACATGGATAAAGTTGGAAGACATTATGCTAAGTGAAATAAGCCAGTCACAAAAGAACAAATACTGTGTGATTCCACTTATATAAGATATCTAAAATGGTAATTCAAAGAAGCTAAAAACAGATGGTCAGTTGCCAGGGGCTGGAGGAGGGGGAAACAGGGAGTAGTAGTTCGATGGGTATAAAGTTTCAATTATGCAAGATGAGTAAGTTCTAGAGATCTGTTGTAAAACGTGGTGCCTAGAATCAACAACAGTATTGCAAACTTAAAAATATATTAAGAAGATAGACTTCATGTTAAGTGTTCAAACCCTAATTTAAAAAAAAAAAGGAAAGAAAGAAATTTAAGAATAAGTTTAAGAATTTGGAAGGAAATATATAAAATAAAATAAATAAGTCAACTGAACTCCAAAGGCATTTGCTGAATCCAGGAGCACTTGAGCTTTGATTTTTTCAAGGCCTTCCAGAGCTGAGGAGAGAGAAGTCCACCAAAGGAGTGGGAGAGCCCTGTATTTAAACAAACAAACAAACAAACAAACAAAAAATCTATATAAAGAACTATATCCTCCAAACTCAGAGAAAGAGTGAGGTAAAATAGATCTGTGCCCACTTCCAGCTCCACACAACAGCAAGTTAAACCTCTTATCTTTTTTTTCAATTAACATATAATGTATTATTTATTTCAGGGGTACAGGTCTGTGATTCATCAGCCTTACACAATACACAGCACTCACCACCAATGTCCATCACCCAGCCACCCCATCCATCCCACCCCCCTCCACTCCAGCTAGCCTCAGTTTGTTTCCTGAGATTAAGAGTCTCTTATGGTTTGTCTCCCTCTCTGGTTTTGTCTTATTTCATTTTTTCCTCTCTTCCCCTATGATCCTCTGCCTTGTTTCTCAAATTCCACATATCAGTGAGATCATATGATAATTGTCTTTCTCTGATTGACTTATTTCACGTAGCATAATACCCTCTAGTTCCATCCACATCGTTGCAAATGGCAAGATTTCATTTTTTATGGCTGAGTAGTATTCCATTGTATATATATACCACATCTTCTCCTATCTTGAATGAAACTTGGCACCAGATGAAGAACAAAAAGAAAAATGTCCTTGAAAATTCTCAACCAAAATTCAGCTCTTGTATGGGTCCCCAGGCTAAATCCATTCTTCCTGGATATTCCAAAAACCTTTAAGCCAAGAATTCAAATACAAGTATCTCACAACTGAGGGCTTTTGTGAACACAGAATATAAAATAATTGTGTTTAATATATCTAAGGAATTTTTTTGTTTTGAAAATATGAGCAACAAGCAAATAAAATAAAAAGAAATGAACAGTAAGATTTAAAATAAATAAAACGTCAATAAAAAAACTCAATAATTGAAATCTAAAACTTAATGGATGGGTATAATACCATACTTGACATAGCTGGAGAGATAGACATTGAATTGGGAGAGATGGATAAGACACAAACACTTAGATCATGTTTAAATACTTGCTTACTGTTCTGAACACTTTAAAAATATTAACTCATTTAATCCTCAAAAAAATCCTATGAGGTAGGCACCATTAATTTCCCCATTTTCAGATAAGAAAAAAATGAGGTATAGATTAAATCAACTGCCTGACATCACAAAACCAATATTTGAAGAAGCAGCCTTTCAAACAGAGGCAAAAGATTCCAGAAAAATCATTTAACCTATCCTCAAGAGTATTATCTTGAATTTTTAGATTAATTGATAACAATTAGTCTGTTCATCTATTTTTATATTTCAAATCATATTCTAAAACAATAGTGTGGATATAATTATTAATTGTTTTTATACTCATCATTATCAATTAGGTTATTTTTCTAGATAAACAAAAACTTGAATGACATCAGAGAAATCTCTGATCAGTTAGACTAAAAGGCTATAATCCATACATCATCTTCAGGTGATCAATGTGCATATGTTATATATGTTAAATTTATTCATACAAATATGTGAAATGGCTTCCAGTAAATAAAATCAATACTATTAACATATCAATAAAAAACGTCAAGACCAAGAAAATCTAAATTAGAGTAAAAGGCCAAATCTCAAGAGAGTAGTAAAAGCTGCTAGGCTTCTTGGAGGGGTTACTTTGAGCAGAGCCATGGAGGATAGATAGCCAATAAGCAGGCACATTATCAGAATAAATGAGTGCACAACCTCATTTTTTTTTTTTTAATTTCGGTATAGGTAACATACAGTGTTATATTAGTTTCAGGTGTATAATATACTGATTTGATGATTCTAAGTGCTCATCATGATAATAATACTCTTAATTCCCTTCACCTATTTCCCCCATGCCCCCACCCAGCTCCCCTCTGGTAACCATTAGTTCGTTCTCCATAGTTAAGAGTCTGTTTCTTGGTTTGTCTCTTTTTTTCTTTGTCCATCTGTTTTATTTCTTAAATTCCACATATGAGTGAAATCATATGGTATTTGTCTTTCTCTGACTTATTTCACTTAGCATTATACCTTCTAGATCCATCCATGTTGTTGCAAATGGCAAGATTTCATTCTTTTTATGGTGGAGTGATATTCCATTATATATATATATACATATACCACTTCTTCTTTATCCATTCATCTATCCATGGATACTTGGGCTGCTTCCATGTCTTGGCTATTGTAAATAATGCTGCAATAAACATAGGGGTGCATACATCTTTTCAAATTAGTGTTTTCATTTTCTTTGGATAAATACCCAGTAATGAAATTACTGGATCATATGGTAATTCTATTTTTGATTTTTTGAGGAACCCCCATACTGTTTTCCATAGTGGCTGCACCAGTTGGCATTCCCACCAGCAGTACAAAAGGGTTCATTTTTCTCCACATCCTTATCAACACCTGTCGTTTCTTGTGTTTTTGATTTTAATCATTCTGACAGGTGTGAGGTGATATCTCATTGTGGTTTTGATTTGCATTGCCTTGACAAAGACAAAAGAAACCTCATCTTAACCACATATGCCAGTGATTTCAGGGTTTGTTTTTTAGTTTTATTTCATTTTTTTCCCCAAACTTTTCAATGCAATTTTTCAGTTGTTTCTCATTGACCAGTGATAGCTGGATTCACCATTTTAAGCTTCATACTAGTTGTGTCAAGTTTACTTTTCTGAGAGTTTCTTTATGGAATCAATTATGACACTATCATTTCTCTGATTTAATATACTTCTCAGAATATAATTTTTTTCTGTATTTTTAGTACATTTTTTCCCACTCTTTATCATCATGGGGAAAACAAATCCAAAGGGCATTTTATACAAAATTGTCTGGTTTCTGGAACTCAATACATTTTATAGTGCTTGAAACATTTTCATTGTCCATGCTGGTCATTTTGCTTTCCTCGAAAATAAATTTATATTGATTCATGATGCACCACACTCCTTTTCCATTATTCTGGCTAGACACATTTCCAGATTATTTCTTGAAAGTTTGCTCTTTACAAAAGCATTAAATATAGCATGAGATGGAGTTTTGTGACTTCATCTGGACAAGGAACAGTTTTCAGCTAACGATGCAGTTTCAGCTTTTTATTACAGTACAAATTCTGAATATTACATTTGTAGATTTGTGTCAAATGGCCTTGTATATTTTTTAGAAATGTGCTACACGCAAATGTTGGCAACTTACAATTCTAAAATTATAAATTGTGAAAGAATATTTTTTAAGAAAAGAGGTATATGGTACCTTACACTATTCTTAAGTGGGGACCTAATAGAAATATACCAATTAGTGACTTAAACTTTCAACTGCAAGCGGGAGAACAAGGTGAAAAAAATAGGAAAGAAACTTTTTCCCAGGAAACTAAATAACTTGACTTTAGGTCAGCCTTTTGGAATGTAGTCAGGAAAACCAAAATAAGAAACGAGATGCAACTGGCGGAGAGTCAGGAAAGACAGTAAAAGTGGCTCAGTGACTCCAGAGCAAGAAGAAGATAAAGGAACACATTGCCCCTTTATTACGTGGAGAGAAAAGCAATAATAGTGGATACCAAAAAGCCATAGGTTTAAAATTGTTTTGTTGAGGATAGTATTTTTTTTCCAAAACTGAGTCAAAGCTTCACAGCTGAGGTGAGAGGATTAGAAGGACTAGCGCATTGAAGACTCTGTTCAAAATGCTCCCAATATTGTGACTTGCTACTGCATGGTTTGTCTACATACCTTATTCAAAAACTAAACAGATATTATCATGAATTTTAGTGAGTTGTTCCATACACACACATACATCTATACACTATCTATTTGGATATTCTAAACAGATTATAAATTCCTGGAGGAGAGAAACTGTTATATACTTGTATATACATATGCCAATTTCCAACTCAGAACCAAATGGGTAGCATATCGTCTAAAAATATTCATTAAATTGAATTAGGATTAGTAAAATATCTGACAACATTTATTAAAAGTGGCTTTCAGAAAAGTAAAATGCATACAATGCAGCAGCTTGGATTTAATCGTGATTTTGCAGATAATGCCTTAGATGTTTATTTTCATCATGACATAAGTTTTAATTTTTAGCAGTGTGATGGCAAATGTAGAAATATTTAGTAATAGAGACACTTTTAATGGAAAAGTTGTAGACAGCCCAGTTTGGACAGTATGTATTTTTTAAAAATCAACATTCATTGTGTGGCTCACACAGTGGACATAAAACGATCGAGGCATAGAACCATTAACCGCTATATCCAGACAAGTACTTTTTTTTTAGATTTTTTAATTTATTTTTTGAAGAGAGAGAGAGACAGTGAGAGAGGGAACACAAGCAGGGGGAGTGGAAGAGGGAGAAGCAGGCCTCCCGCGGAGCAGGGAGCCCAACGCGGGGCTCAATTCCAGGACGCCGGATCATGACCTGAGCTGAAGGCAGACGCTTAACCACTGAGCCACCCAGGCGTCCCCAGACAAGGATTTTAACTGCATTCTGCAAGAAGTGTGATAGCAAACATCCATTTTCAGTTTTGATCCAAACTAAGATGCCCCTCCTTTCAAAACATCCTCTCCAGCACCCCTAGGCAGGCAGAATGCTGACCATGGGGAACCCAAAGACAGTAAGCAGTATGCTTAGAAACAGAGAGAGAGCTCCAGGACCTCGAAACCCAAAATCCTAGGGTAGGAAGTACTGGAGGCCAGGAGAAAACCGGGAGAAAGAAAGAAAGAAAGAAAAAGAAAGAAAGAAAGGAAGGAAGGAAGGAAGGAGGGAAGGAAGGAAGGAAGGAAGGAAGGAAGGAAGGAAGGAAGGAAGGAAGAAAGAAAGAAAGAAAGAAAGAAAGAAAGAAAGAAAGAAAGAAAGAAAGAAAAGAAAGAAAGAAAGAAAGAAAGAAAGAAAGAAAGAAAGAAAGAAGAAAGAAAAGAAAGGAAGGAAGGGAAAGAAGGAAGGAAAAACAAGACTGTGTCCTTTAACATATTAGTGAGCAGTCTATTTACAATCTGAATTTTGAGCTACTGTAGACAATAGACTGATCATTTTTTTCTAATTAGTAATAAGAACACTGATATAGAGAAGAGAGAAGCAGCCCCATAAAATACAGCACAGCACAAGAATGGCTTAAGATACACTGAAGACAATCCTAGACCAAGGTCAGCTAAAACAAAGACACAAGTCTGAACTCAGCCAGAGCTCAGAGAGGAAGATATGATTACAAGAATATCACTGTGGAGATATTGTGGTATCATAAACTGAGCAGACAGACTTGGCTCAGACCCTGGCTCTGGCATTTTATAACTATTTGATCCTCAGAACAGGAAACCAACCGTTCTGAGTCTCTGTAGCACTGACTTTACATGTTGTTGTAAATGACATGCGATTATTTGAAAGCTTCTGCTCTGGCACCTGATAGATTTCAAATGGACAGCAAGTAGTATTTATTTTTATTATGTTCTTTCTCTTACTGTTTTAGTAAGTCTTCTTTTAAGGCAAAGGAGTAGGACACTGTTCATGGTTCTCATTCTGCAGTGTCACTTCCATTGCTTTCAAATAATACTATGTTTTCCTCATAAATCCAGAGTTAAAGAAACTGCTTCAGTCAAGGACGAGAAGTAAAATGAGTAAACAATGCCTACTCCAGAAAGGTGGCCTCACAAGCCAGTGTCTATTCTGAGGTGGTCTAGAAAATAATGGCAGGGGATTCTACTAATTTCTTCAGCTTTTATCTTGAAAATTATGAGTTCAGGAGGCAAGAGATGACTTCTTGAAGGGGTAGTAAAAGTACTTCTCTTTTACCACAATTTTTAGATCCAAGAACATTGGGCATCAGAATCTTAAAAATGCACTTATAAAGGGTTCAACATAAAGTACAGAGTCAGTATGTGCTATTTTGTCTTTAAAAGGGAAGGAAAAGAAAATGACCTAAGTTAATCAATTTCACATAATTACATGTTAATTACTAAATAAAACCATGTACTTGTTTCTCTTTAGATGATACTAAAGAAAGCTAAATTCCAGACTCTATAGCAAACAGTATAATATGAATTACAGCCAAACATTTACAGTTAGGATCTGACACTTCAGATCTCTCATGATATACAGTCATTTGATACATGAAGTTCCTGAATTATTGTTACTTTCCATGACCTGGTGCTACTTTGGAAGACATAATTGCCAAGAACTTTTGATCATCTGTATCACTAAGCATAAATTATTCACTTTGGAGAAGGAGAGTTGGAGGATCTAGAGCAGAGATGACAGACAGTCAGCATCATTGAACTCCTCTCCCACCTACACTCTGCCATCACCTGCTTCCACCTCAAACTCTCCTTCCAGAAGGTGCTCTTGCAGCCATGGATCATTTGGGCTCCTGAACTCCACGAAGAAGCTTTTGTCTTCTGATTTGTTTGGCCTAATGTGTCCATCAAAACCAAAATAAAACAAAACAAAAAAGGAGTAAGTGAGGTCCTACAATCAATACTAGACCGTAACTGTCATAAAGAAGAGTTCTGTTTTCCACTGCATGTGTGCATATGTGTGTGTGTGTGTTTCTTGTTGGTGATTTAACTGCTCTATCTTTAAGTACTATTCCTTCAGTTATATTAGCACAGGGTGGTTCAAGTTTGTTTACACATAAAAACACATGTGTTCGGATTTAAAATTTGTGGTGTATTTTAATAAGCATTATCAAGATGCTCACCTGGTTACGTGCCAGTGGAGTGATCACTCACTGCCCGGTTATTCATACTTAACAGATATCCAAGGAAGGGCCACCCTTTATATTCTCAAAATAGAGTTGGTTACATGATTATTTTTTTGATTACCTATTTATAAAAACTAAATCTATTTTTACCGTGCCAAGAGTGATTTATTAGAGGAAATAATGGTTTCAGACTTTCTCAAATCTAGGAAAGTTATCCATAAAACCCTCCTAACAACTAGTATAAGAACAGAATTCTATACACACACACAAAGATGACTAAAATGACTTATTCCCACACTTCCCACAGATTTTTGCAGAAGTTTGAACTAAGAAGCTTTTCCATGAAATGTATTCATTTGAGAAAGTTTGAACAAATGCATGGAAGTGATTGACAGAACATTTCCTTCGAAATAAGTGACCTCCACATGTAGCTCAGTACACTCATACAGATAGACCTAAATAAATGCCTGTTGATGGATGTGCATGTTTTAAGTACATACTCCATTAGCACCATTGATCCACATTCTTAGCACCCTATGCTTCAATTAAGTTTGAAGTGCCAGTGTTTTACAATTGTGGTTTAGAGTTCAGTTAGTCAGCCAGTCAACAAAGGTTTATTAAGTTCCTGCTATTCATTTATTTATTCATTCATTCAACAAATATTTATTTAATGCCTACAATATGCTCTATCCTGACCTTAGCTTGGGAAATTCAGCAATGAATCCAATTGACAGTTTCTTTTTCTGCCAGAAACTTATAGGCCAATGAGAAAGAGTTTAACTTGAAGGAGAAGAAAGACCTATTTTAGACACCAGAGACAGGAAAAGTCTCTCTAAGAGATTGGTTTCTGAAATAGATGTAGTTAGCCATTCAAATATCCAGAAAAAGAAATTTCCAGGCAAAGAGAAGAGTTAGGGAAAGGAGTTTAGTTACTTTGTGGAACAAAGATCAAATGGCTGAAGAATGGTAAGTATTTTGGTTTTATCCTAATTGCAATGAGAAGACAGCTGAGCATTTTTTGAAATCAAGCTTATTGAAGAATAATTAGTATAAGTAATATGCACCAGAAAATCACCCATTTTAAGTGTGTAGTCAATGAGTTTTGTCAAACATATATAATCATGTAACCATCACCCTACCACCATAATTAAGAAATAGACTATTTCCATCACTCAAAAAATTACTTCATGCCCTTTTGCAGTCAGTCCTGTCCCTCACCACAAGCCGCTAGGAATCACTATAATTTTGTCCTATAAATGGAATTATACAGTATACAATATGCAGTCTTTTGTTTCTGGCTTCTTCCACTTAGCATAATGCTTTTGAGAGTCATCCATGTTGTTGCAGATTGATTTGGAATCCCATTCGCTATATAACAAGTAATGTTGACTCAGCAGTTGGATATACAAGTCTGAAGCTCCCAGGAAAGGTCAGATCTACAGTCAAGATTCTGGAGTCTCAACATCCAGATGGTATTTAAAACCATGGGATTAAATCCTTTCACCAAAGGAGAGAGTGAGGGACTGAGCCCTGGCGTCCTCCAAATGTTGGAAAGAGATAAAGGAGCCAGCAGATCGAGAAGAAATATCCAGTGAAGTAGGAAAAAAATAAGCAATATCCCAGAAGCCAAAAGGAGAAGGCATTTCAAAAAGGAGAGAATGGTTACCTGTGTCAAATATCAAGTGGGATGAGGTCTTACTATTGATTTGTTAAGGTGGAAATGTTGATTACCTTGATGAGAGCTATTCTAACGGCTCCATGCCAGACATTGAAAAATGCTTGGTACACCCCAGTGAACCAAGTGGAAGTGAGAATACTGACCCTCTTGGAACTTATTGTCTGATATATATGCCTTCAGTGTGGTTCTTTATTAACGGCATATAGAGACTGGGAATTTAACATGTAACTAGCTATTTGACGGAAGAGTTTAGAACTTTAGAAAAAAATGGAATTCTTTGGTTTTTCCTCTTTGCTCCTTCCCTCAACAAAATTTTGATACAATTACACTAAAGAAGAATGGAACATTATCATTTTAATGTTAACCGTGAGGGAAGGATACCATTTCCTTATATGTAAAGGAAGAGATTTACTCTTTTATAAATTAATAATTCAGAGTATGTTTGAAGACACAACCAATTAGCTGCAGTAATTTGCATTTTTATGTTTTTTCATTAGTTTTCTAGGTCCTTTTCCACTGTTTCTGTAATGAAAATGCAATCTTTCAAAGGTGAATAGCTTTTTTGTATTTGCTTGGTAATGAGCTTTCTGCTATTATCAATTGGCCAGTTTCATAGATTTCACATAAAATGTAGCTGTTGGTACCAAAAGGGTAGCAGGCCCATATGATACTGAGTTTCATTCTTTAACTTTGTGCCCAAATTCTTCTTGGGCTAAAAATGTGTCAGATAGATTTTTTTTGTTTCCGTATTTTGTTGCTGTTGTTACTTGTTTTATCGGTTTTGCTGAGCTTTTTATATGGATTGGACTCAGACCAATATTCACCAAGCATCAAATACGAACTCCACAAAATGTTGTTTATCTGACTTATTTAATCCCAAACTCAGTGGTATATTCCCCCTGCAGCATTACAGAAAGACGGACAACGAGTGAATAGACAACGCCACATGATTAAAACCATGCACCATAAAATTATTACTTCCTCCAAGTTCATACAAATTTTTATCCTCAGGCCTGACCCACCAAGGGCAAAAAGGCCTGAGACAGAGATGTGTGTAGTCTATTTTAAATCTAACTGACAAGCTTTAAAAACATAAAGTCATCATTATCATTAATAAATGTTAGTTAGGTACACTGGAAACTCCATTAACCATCAGTGTATTAATTGTTTAATTGTTCAGCAGGTGAACTTTCACTCTGAGTGACATCTTTAAGCAACATAGGGGTCTCCGTTAATCACCTGGTTCATTAAAACTGGAGAAGTCAAGTTGTAAATATTTATAGACTTATTGTCATCCAAGTAAGTCTTATGGTTCTTGATTGCAACACTAAGGAAAAGAAAAAAGAGAGACCTTACTGAAAAACAATGTGTAAACCAAAATAAAAATGGAAAAGAATAGCACGATTATGAGGGAGATGGTATCTTTGTTCTTCAGAGCCCTGAGGAAAATTGTGACACGAGGAAAATTTGGTTTCTCCTTTCTCCAGAGACCAGATCCTTATTTCCAGGACCTCCCACCACAGGTGTGCCAACAGCAGACCATATCAGTCACCGTAGCCTGCCTACTTTGTGCCGTGATAACAAGCAACACCAAGATCTTAGTAGCTTAGCACGTGCCAAAGTCTGCTGCACGTCTGGGCAAAACCCAAGGCGGCAAGTCCTCAGTGGCAGCTCAGCGATTTGACTACTTCCATCTTGTGGCACCTGCCTCTCCTCATGATTCCATGCTCCCTACGGTGGGGGAAGAGAGCACCTGAGGGTTCTGTGCCAGCAACTGAATGCTTCAGCATAGAAGTGGCAACCATCTCACGATCCCAAAGCCAGAACTACTCGTATAAGCCTGACTTACTGCAAGGGATGCAGCAAAGTGTGATTCTCCCATGTGCTCCCCTAAAAAGGGTATATCGGAAATGGGAGATTACTAGAAGTTTCTAGACACTGACACCACCTAAAAAATGTCCAAGCTCTCAATCTTTCCTACTCTGCAAAATTTGCCCAGAATCTGAATTACAAGGTTGACAAAACCTTACCATGCACACCTTCTGTCCTCTCCTTATACACATGAGCAATGCAGGTAAGGGAAAAGTTTTGTCCTGGGTCCCTCAGTCCAACAGTCAGGACTTCTTTGTTCATTTCTATGATTCTTTCCACCATGTCATGACTTTTATACTCTGGGTTAATCTCTTCTCTCCTCAACTTCAGATCCACATATCTAATGCTTATGAGCATTTCCGTTTGTGTGTCTAAAAAATATCTCAAACCAACATGTCCCAAGCTGAACTCCTAATCTTCATGCAAAAATCTTCTTTATCCAACCTCAATTAATGGCAACTCCATTTTTCCAGTAGCTTAGGCCAAAATCTTGGAGTCATCTTTGACTCTTCTCTGTCGATCATATTCCACATCCAATCCATCAGGAAACTCTTTCGCCCCTAACGTCAGAATATGTCTCCGGCTGATGTGAAGTGGCTGAGTCATTCTTTTGGTTGGGCAGTGCCTCTTCCACAGCAGAAGCTCTCTGGTACATGCTAATGCAGGATGCAAATATATTTACACTCTGTGGCTAATCCTATAGGTCCTCTTGCCCCAACCTACTTATTCCTAATCTGCTAATCTTGCTCCTTCCAGAACATGATCAATCAGCTAAGTCATTTTGCCACTGTTCAGAAGTCCAAATTTATCCTTACCTCAGTTTCTCTCTCCACACGAAGTGGACTACCAAGTACAATACCCAAAGATGTGTCCACTGAGAAGTCTCCGCTCCACTGTCTTTCAGGGTCACCCCTAAATGGGGTTGTCATGCAGCAGCAGTTCAATGTTGACATTCATAAATATGCCAAGCCAGCCCATTCATGAACCAAGCTTGGGTTTTCTCCTTCTCTGTCAGCTAGTCCTAAGAAACCCCCACTCCCCCACAACACCCAAGTGTGAGAGAGATAAGGCAGTGACAATGAACCATTGAAATGTGGCCAGTGAACTTTCTCTCTGGTCCTCCCTCCCCATAAATACCTAGTTAAAAAAAAAAAAAAAAGCCAAATCTCAACCAAGATTCAAAGGGGAAATGGCTTCTGTGGTTGCCTTCTCCTTGGAAATTCCTATCATGGATTATATCTCAATAATGGTACTTTCATTCTGCCTCATATTATAGACATTTTATCATGCTCACTTTTTTCCCATTAAAATAGAACCTCCTAAGGTTATAGACCATGAGTCGTGTATTTTTGTATGCCCTACAGTGCCTTGCACTGTGCTGCAAATAGTGTGGTCAATTCTATACATTTGAAATATAGAGAAAAAAATCTTGATTTGTGCAGAAGCTGAACAATGTTGAAATGAACTGAGAGTGTAAGAGAGATAGCATTATCTGGAAAGACAGCAAAAATACTATAAAAACTGTGTTGGGTTCTATACAAAGTAATTCAGTGCTAAGAAGACAAAAGTCTAAGTCTTCATAGCCTAATGAAGGAACATTAGGAGTTGAACTGTATTCGTTTTGAATACCACTCACTACATGTTGAAACTTGAGCACAGTATTTAAACATTCTGAGTTTCAGAATCTCTGTGAATGGAAGGAATGTCTTTCTTGCAGGCTTGCAACAAGACTTAGATGAAGTAACATATATAAGGTTTCCTAAAGAGAGATCAGCATACAGAGAATATATAGTAAGTGCTTGATAATGGTAGTTCTGTCAAATATGACTTGATATGTGTTAGCATATAAAACAGTTAACAAAGCAAGCCTAGCTACCCTTTCAGAAAAAGCCAAAAGAGATGACATCAGCAATTAATTGAACAAAAGGAAACAAGATAAATCAGTAGAAGACACAATAAGCAAGTGCCTTTGTGATATGGGAGAAAGCCCAGCCCTGTGTGTTAGATGTGATGCAATGCTTTTCAGCTTCTTCTTCTGTTAGGTTGTGTAAAACATTTAAGATATGAAGCAAGAATCAGTTTTATCAAATCAATTCACAGAATAAGTCAGCCAGCAAATACACATTTTACTTTTGCAGAAATTATCTTTGAGAATGTCCATGACTCACATAAAGTCCCTCGTAGAGGCAAGAATTACCAAAGTAGGGTCTTCATCTACAACCACAGAGGGCGAGACTGGAGTAGCAGTGAGTGCCCATTCCAACTAGGTAAAAAAAATCCCAAGGTCCTCCAGTTGCTCAGTGGGAAAGCAAATAAGGCACAGAGAAGACTCACTATTCTGTGTGTTCCCTTAGCTTACCTCCTTCCTTTCCAACACCCCTCTCTGTTGGTTCTTGGATCTCTCTGGCCCTAGAGACTGGAGACTACATCAAAGAAAACTGTTGCAGCCAGGAAATCACCAACACTAAATTTTCACAGTTCGAGTGGTCTAACCACTCGGATTACCACTGACACCACCTCACTACCTTGCCCAACTTCCTTCCATGCCTACTTTCCCGCCCACCAAGCCATGACTGCTACGACAGAGTGAGCCAGACCACAGAAACCACATCCTTGAAGAGTGCACTGTTTCCACTCACTGGTTTTCCAATGGCTTAATGGTGCCACCGTCCAAGTCCAAGAATCATAGACGTTGAGATTTTTTTTTAAAAAACTCAAGCTTATTAATAAATGTGAAAATAATAAGATTAGAAACACCATTTTTAATGAAGCCAAATGAAACTACATTTATTTTGTACTGTTCTCTTTATGGCTTTAGGCAATAGGCAAAAGTTGATCCTAGAGTGATGACAGAATATAAGGGATCTTTATTCTTTTTTTTTTAATTTTATTTATTTATTTGACAGAGAGAGAGCACAAGTAGGCAGAGCAGGCAGGCAGAGGAAGAGGGAGAAGCAGGCTCGCCGCGGAGCAGGGAGCCCGATGCGGGGCTCGATTCCAGAACCCTGGGACCATGACCTGAGCCGAAGGCAGACGCTTAACCGACTGAGCCACCCAGGCACCCCAAGGGATCTTTAATTGTATTAAATATGCCCTTAGTACTTTTACTACCGGTATCCAATGAATCCCTAGTCAGTGTGTAAGTTTATTCCAAAATTCAAATATTCATTGGTTAAATTTTATTAGGTAGCCAACATACTCTATACTTCATTCAACAACTGCAAAATATAATAAGAGATCCATCAGATATAGTGAAGATACGGTTAAAATTTTGTTTAATTTTATTCTATTTTTATCTAATATTTATTGAGTGCTCACTCGATGCTAGGCACTTCACATGGATTATCTCACTTCATGCTGAAAACAGTTTTCGGATATTGGTAATAAAACTGCCTTCATTTGGTTCATAAAGGAATGGAGGAACAGAGGACTTAGCTTGCCCAAGGCCACGCATCAGTAAGTGGCAGTCAGGACTGGAGCAAAGGCAGTCCGAGTGCAGAGAGCCCCCACCCCTACCCCACCCTCAGGGCCCCCCTGGACTGAGTCAGAAGGGCTGGGCTATCCTATCCGCAAGTGATGTGATGTCAGTTAACTCAAGTATTTCACCTAAATCAGATATTCTCTCTGTAGACTAAAATGTTGAATGAGTTGAATAATATTCAAAAATATTTATGAAATCCAAACTGTTTTATGTATTAATGACTAGCTAATGGCTTGTAATTAAAGCACAATCTGTTAAACCCAACAAACAAACAAAATAGCTTCTCGGTATAGAATGTAAGCCGAGGGGCACCTGGGTGGCTCGGTCCTTAAGCGTCTGCCTTCGGGCTGGGTAGTGATCCCAGAGTCCTGGGATCGAGCCCCGCATTAGCGGGAAGCCTGCTTCTCCTTCTCCCACTCACCCTGCTTGTGTTCTCTCTCTTGCTTTGTCTCTCCCTGTCAAATAAATAAATAAAATCTTTAAAAAAAAAAAAAAAAGGAATGTAAGCCGAGACCGTATTCATAGACTACTGTTTCTCCCTGCGTTTTTCATCAGCTCGGAGTATAGCAGAGAAAGGGTAGACTGTCTTTCTGGGTAAGAAAATGCACGATACCTTTCAACTCTGACGTTTATGAAACCCTCCAAGTCTCTGCCGCGCCGGTCTACTGCCAGATAGCGTTGCAGCATGCGCTGCCCAGCGCAAAAGCACAATGCCAGTGGGGTTGAGAAAATGGGCTCCCTTCCCCTTAGGAGCAGAAAACTGGCCCTTTTCCTTGACCACAGAACACGCCAGAAAATCTTGGCTATCTCATTTGCAGATGCTTGCTACTGATTAATAGTATGATGAGGCAAAAGCCTATGAGTGACATTGCCCAAATGCATCCGACCTCACCCAAAACGCACACCACTTCTAATGGCGGGTTAGTAATAACATTTTTGCACACAAACAACAGACACATTTCTTCTTTGATTTTTTTCATTCATTGATGGCTTTTTATGGGAAGCCACTAGATACGTAGCCATCTCATGTGAAAATAAATATCTGTTCTCAGCTATAGTCATTTCTTCCTGTTTTTGACCACATTCTCTTCTAACATCTGTTTCTCAAACAATGGTAGGTTTCAGACTTATAATGCAAATACTTAACAGGAATCCATTCCTCAGAGAAAAACAAAAATAAAGCCTCAAGGTTCCGATTAGCTTTATTAGAGTGTCTGGAAATAGGACTGCATTCCTGGAAAAACGCTTCGAGTTACTGTTCTTTGAATCAGAATTATTAGTATTCGAAAGAAGAGAACTATGTTGCCCTTCTAAATATTCACTCCAGAAATCTGCAGCAAATTGTCAGACCCGAACTCTGCAGTCTTCACAATGATGCTGGGCTGTGAGTTCGAATACAGTTGCTGCTTTGGAAATAAATGATCAGAAGTGGCAGATGAACTCTCGGACATTGAACTCCAGCTAAACTGAAGGCTCGTGAGATTGGTCTCCATTCAATAATTTCCTTATCTATCTTGTCATTATCATCATTATAGTCAATGCCAAAGAAATCTTTTGTGCTTTTAGGAACAATATTCTGAAATTGACACATCCTTGCAAGTAAGCTTGTCAAACTTCAGAAATGACTTCACAGAAGCAATAATGGCATTTTAAAATTAAACACCAATTGCAATCCTTAACTTGCCTAGGAACAGCATTTACACACGATAAGTTATTAACATTCATTCTGCATAACAAAGTTACGAGGCTTGCTTGCTCTGACAGACACACCACCCTTCTCTGATCTTGTTTGGCAGGGGGAGTCTTTTCAGGGATACCAGCTTGGCCAGTCTTGGCATCAGCAGAGTAGGGGAGCTGACTGTGTGCTTTGTGGGCTCTACCTTCTTCCCTGCCTTGGTCTAACATCACCACTATTAAAGCATATTGAAAGACTCAGGTACTGAAAAGGAATGTTCCACTAGAAGACATGGCAATAGTAACCTCCAAGGAATTATAGTATAGGAAACCCTAGAATGCGCTAAGTCAACAGGTAGGTCCTAGAGGGGTGTCTCAGTGGAGGGTTGGGACAGGACAGCCCCATCTCAGAGTTGGAAAATCCATTTCAGGAGCCTGAGAGCTAGATGGTAGAGGAAAATATCTAAGAAAATAGCCTGAGTCACCAAGTAGCTATTATGCTATCAGGAAGTTTGCAAATGCTATACCCTTGAAATAGAGTTGCCAGACTTAGCAAATAAAAATGCAGGATACACAGGCACTCCAATAAATTTGAATTTCAGATCAGCAACAAATAATTTTTTAATATAAGTCTGTCCCATGCAATATTTGGGACATATGTACATTTAAAAATTATTTGTTTATCTGAAATTCAAACTCAACTGAGAATTCTGTAGTTTATCTGGTGACCCCTCCCTCCTTTAAATAACAGATGTTTCTGCCTGAATTATATCTGCAGGCCTGTGTCTCCCAGAGCAGCGGTTCTCAAAGGATGGTCCCTGCATCAGGGCACCTGGGAAGTTGTTAGAAATGCAAATCCTTGTTCCCAGTGCAGACCTAACCCCTGCCTGGGACCCCTCAATTATACCAAGGCCTGGGAGATTCTGCTACAAGCTCAAGGTAGAGAACTGGTTCCCAGAGCACCTGAAGGCTGAGGGGCTGTAGAGGCTTGGTGAGATAACGAATAAAAGAGAAGAACTGGATCTGAGGGGTCTGTAAGAAAGGGATCCCAGATATATCGACTGGATTGAAAACCTGAGATTCCCGACCCCCTTGCGAGGTGACTTTGTTCAATGGGTTTGGTTTCTGCCGTCTCCTAGTTCACCTGAGCAATTATTAACAAAAACAGTTATAGTGAAGAGCTGGTGTGCTTATCTCCAGGGACACTGAAGATGGAAATACCTGCCATTTTTGAAGGGAGAGTCGTGTAACAGAGAATAAATGAAGCCTTGGGCTCTGGGGCTTCCAAGAAATGGCCTCCAAGTCCTGGAAAATGAGGCGTGGGGCATTCTAAGCAACAAGATGCCTGTGTTTCCTGACAGGATACGTCTCCAGCATTAAAGCATCACACAGAGTATTCACACTGCCCGAAAAATCCTCTGCTCCACCACCTTGATTTTGAATCTCCTCAACCCCAGTGAATATAAAGAGGTTTAAAATAAGTCTTAAATTTTTCCTAAAGTAATAGTTTGCTGTTGATTTTTAAATGTTTAAATAAAAGTTGCGTGATTAGCACTTGCTCCAAGGAAATCTTAACTCTAGTTATCACCTCAAATGGCAGCAGATAAATAACCAAGGTTCCTTTTGGATTAGGTCTTCAATGGAGACACTACTCTGAAGATTAATTGTTTTAAAAGGACTGTTGTGTTGCTTTCTGTTTCCTAGCCATGCTGCCTAGATGAAATATGCTTCCTTTTACATTATCTTGAAATTGGAAATCATATTCAGGTTCATGAAAGGAAGACACACACTTTCTCATTTTTCTTTATTCTAAAAAAACCCCACAAAAATCCTTTAAGTATTTGCAGTGCAGGCAGGTAAAAAAACTACTTTTATGACATAGCATACAGTAATGTTGTAGGATTTCTTTTCCTTCGGTGCCCACAGTTCTTGGTCACGCCCCTTTGGAGAATGAAGAGGTAGACCAGACGAAGAGTGGTGGGCAGCAAAGCAAAGTTTATTGAGCGATAACTGAGTGATAGTACAAAGCTCCCAAAGAGGGAGGGGACCTGAGGGGGTTTCGGATTTTGCGTTTAGATCTAGGGGTTTTTGTTGTCGGGCTGTTTTTTTGTTTTTTTTTTTTAAGATTTTATTTATTTATTTGACAGAGAGAGACACAGTGAGAGCAGGAACACAAGCAGGGGGAGTGGGAGAAGGAGAAGCAGGCTTCCCGCTGAGCAGGGAGCCCGATGTGGGGCTCGATCCCAGGACCCTGGGATCATGACCCGAGCCGAAGGCAGACGCTTAACCGACTGAGCCACCCAGGCGCCCCAAGTCGGGCTGTTTTAATCTGATTAACCCTCCGCGGGCCTGTCACCCAATCAGGTTTTTGTCATCTACCTATCACGTGGGAAAGGGTTGAGGGCTCCTTCCAGGGTGGTGTAAAATCCTTTTAAGGGTGGTTTCCTCTTAGGGCGGGGGTCCCTTGTCCCTGCCTGCCTTTCTTCCAACTACCCTTCATAAATAACATTAATAAAGAAAGGTATGCTTGGAACCAGAAAAAACAGGGACTTTGTTTCATATCACAATTCAGATCTGACCTTGCTATCATTCCCGTGTACGTGGTGACAGTGGGCATTTGCTGCAGGCGCCTGAACACTACTTCTCTTCCTTGAAAGCACAGGCCACATGTCTGCCCCCCAACCCCAGGAAGGCAGAGGTCCTGGTCACAAATCAGCGGAAAGACTAAAGAACCTGAGGTATATAACAGTCAAAACTAGAAGAAGGTCAAAATATCCCCACCCTGAGGTAAGCTCCAAGAACTGGCCCCCTCCTGCATGTGACACACCCCCCTCCGCAAGCATGACTTCTAAAGCACCTCAGTGGGCAGGCAGGCCAGACGGATGGGAAGACGCAGGACTTGAGTCAAATCTCTTAAGCTTTCTGAGCCTCAGCTTCCTCACCTGTAAATGGGGGTTGGGGAGGTGACCTCTCATGGAGGTCACCAATTTCTTTCCTCATGGAGTTGTTATAAGAATTAAATGCGATTATTTTTACGCAGCGCTTCACGCAGGGCCTGGCACAATGGCACGCAGAAAATACTAGAGAAAAAAAGTTGCCGTATCATTCCTCTAACAATAAATTAGAAACACTGCAAAGGCTGCCGGGCATGGTACAACGGAAAGGGAAATTGTTAAATAGTGTTCTCCAGAGCCTTTTCACAGCCACGACGCTGATGCCCACATTATCAAAGTGCCTGGGTTTAAAATAAATGGATGCACAATCTGATCACAGAGAAATACTAAGGTCATTTACAGAGAAGGCAACCTGGTGAGTACCCCTTTCATTAATGTTTCGGGCAACAAATTTTACCCAAATACAAATGAGTTCGCATCAGGCTCTTCCAAGATGTCAACTGCAGGAAAGTTAAGGAAATCTGTTTACGTTCCTTTTGTAACAAACACCCGCTAATCGGAAGTAAAAGACCCTCTGTTGCCCTGCTTCCCAGGTACAAAGCACTATTTCTCTGATTAATGATCCAGGTCTCTGCAGTAACTGCAATGCCAGCGTTCTCTGGTTCTAACAGAGTCAGCCACCTCTGCCCAGGTGTTACACCGCAGCCCTCGTCCTGGGGGGCATCTGGTAATTAGCAGGGCCGGCAGGTGTTTGCACTCGCTGCCATTCCTGGTAGTCGAGCAGATGTGTCAGGTCCCTGTTGGGGGGAAGGAAGGGGGTGAGATGAATGGTTCACCCTAGCTCTAGCAAGGTCAGCTCCTTAAAGAAAGAAAAAGCCAACTTTCTGCTTCTGCGTCTCCTGTCTTTGTTCACTCTAAAACCCACAGCTAATTCTGAAGTTGGCTCTAGCACTTTCTCCAGCTCCCGTTGGGCAATACCTCCTCACATGGGCACCCTCCAAATATCTCCCTTGGAATTTGCTGTGCTCTGGGCCTTGAGGACTTGATTTTTTTGCAGTTGAAACCTCCCTGTCTTGAATCTTACCACATCCTCTCAGACTCAACTCCCTGACTTTCCAGGGAATGCTCAGCGAGGCTGATAAAGTAACTCTGCTGAGGTATAGTGGGTGTCAAGGAAAGGGTTTCATCCCACACTCACCCTCTTCCCACAGAATATATTCAGATGTCTGCTAGTAAACGAGCTCACCAGTTGGGGGATGGGGCGAGAGAGCCCAGGTTGGTGGCATTTGCCATTTTGTACGGTGCAGACGCTCCCAGCGTGGCCAGTTTCAAGCCGCTGGTATGGCAGAGTTGTAAAGAGGTGCACAGAATCAGCTGCGTGAACTCCAGCAGACCCCTGAATGTTGCATGATTCACAATGGTTTCTAAAGAAAATGCCATTACTCCCAGGGCATGAGGGTAGCATGGCTGGATTAGGTTGGTTTAAGAAATATTTTAGAGCAAAAGGGTGTCCCATGGAATTCTTTCAATTGCATTGAGGACTTCTGCAAGTTGGCAAAATAAACTCGCATGCTTAATTCTTCTCCCTCCAGGGGGATCCTTTAAAAAAAAAAAAAAAACCTAAAAGATGTTTTTTAAATGTAAACATACAGCAAGAAACAAGGGGATGAAAAGTCATCAGAGGAGGCTAGCTTTGAACAAATTTCTATGAGACAGAAAGTAAACATAGCAGTGACTGATCGATAGCCCAGAGCAGAGGAAGCTGCCCCAGGAACACTCGCAGAAGGGACAAGGATCGAAGCCTGGCCTGACCTGACTTGACCACCCAGCACAGCACTTTGGGAAGACTCAGCACTTGGGAAGGTTCAGCACTCTGGGAGGACTAGAATGGGAGGATGTGAGGGAAGGGGCTGAAAGTTATAAGGAGCAGTGGAGAAGTCAAGTGGTTCGTGGTTCCTGTTAGTAGAAATGCTTGGCGCCTGCTAGCTGACAAGTAACTGAGTGAAGACAGGATAGAGGGAATCAGGAGAAGTTTGGACTAAGTGACCCGTAAAGAACTCTGATTCCAACCAAGTCAAAAGTCTCAGAGATCCTACCCTGGGGATTCAGAATAATCACAGAGCATCAGCGTATCTAGTTATATACAGCCTTGGGAGTTCTCCCAAATGGATATGGATCTGTCAGTGAGCACCTTTGTCAGCGTGCGCTTTGGCAAGAGCAGCCTAAACTCTCTGAACTACGCGACCTTAGCCCATACTCAACAGAAGAGAGTGTTGGAGCAGGAGATTGAGACATTTAGGAGCCCACTGAGTGTTCTAGGAAACACGGCTTTAGGTGGTGGAGAATTCTGACTTCAGTAAAAGGCTGTGGCCCTAAAGAACTTGCCTAGTTAGGAAATGTTCTCATCTCAGGGTCCATGTAAACACCCTGTGCACCCAAGTAAATAAATATACATACACCTACTAAGAGCCAGTTCTTGGCTCCACGGTGCAGAGATACAGAGACGAATCAGGGAAGGTTTGACATCAGTGTGCTTAGAGGAGAGGAGGTGATAAAATCTGTCTCCACATAAATGTGACACCGCCGGAGACTCTGGTGCCTTAAGAGGAGAAGAGAGGGCGTGGCGGTTCATAAGAGGGAAGCATGGGGTGCTAAGGTAGCAGAGAAAACACGGGACACCCAGTTAAACTTCAATCTCAGATAACTGTTACATACTTTTTTTGGCGTAAGTATAAATATGACAGCTGTTGGAGCTGGGTTTCATAGGGCAGGTAGGGTATGAATTGCCATGGAGATTGGGCACAATGCATTCCAGGCAGAAGGGAAAATAGTTATTCAATTTTTGAGCTTAAAATCACCTTCCCCTATCTTTTTGTTTAAAATTGCAACCACCCATGGGTGCCTGGGTGGCTCGGTCAGTTAAGCATCTGCCTTCGGCTCAGGTTATGATCCCACGGTCCTGGGATTGAGCCCTGTGTCAGGCTCCCTGCTCAGCGGGGAGTCTGCTGCTTCTTCTCCCTCCGCCCCTCCCCCTGCTCATGTGCTCTCTCACATTCTCTCTCTCTCATGTTCTCGCACACTCTCTGTCTCTCAAGTGAAAAAATAAAAAAAATAAAATTGCAACCACCCATTCCTGCAGGATTCTTCTCCATAGCACTTATCACAATATGACACACCATGTGCTTATTTGTTTATTGCTTATCTCCCCCTTCTAGAATATTACAGCAGGAAATATTGTCTGTATATCCCCACGGGCAACAATGGACGGCATAGAGTAGGTGCTCCGTCCGTACTTGCTGACCGCATGAAAGACAAATGAGCAACGTAAATAAATGAGGAAAAGAGGCAGGAACTGGTTCATTTTCTTTCTCTTGTGACTGACACTTGAACCTGCTCAGTTCGTATTTGTTGAAACGTGAAAACACTCAGACAGTTCCCACCCTGAAGTAACATTCAAACTGAATGGGGACAGGAAGACATGAGCAAAAGAAACACGTGGTCATCAAGAAATATAAACTCAACCAAGAATCACAAATCGAGTGGGCAAAAGCTCTGTCACTGCCCCCAAGCCCGAGGCTGCTGCAGGGGCGGAGAGACGCAAGTCAGTGGGGGCAACGGCGTGGCAGGGGCGGGTCAGAGGAGGAGGCCTCTGGGCCTCCAGGGCCTCTTTCCTCCACTGGCCGCATTTCCCCGGGAGGCAATTGCAAAGCAGTTGCCAGCTCTGCAGATGCCCTTCAGAGACAGTCAGAGGACCAAGTGCAAGGAGAGTGAGCATTCTGAGCAGAAGGGCATGAGGCATGGGAACGAGCAATCGGGAGACGGTATTTTGCATTATACCACCTGTGGTAGTCAGAGATGGCTTGGAGGTTTCTCAGACTCCAGTTGTGACGGCACCCCTCCCCTGCACCTCAGGAGAGGCCTACAGGAAAGCAACACCTCCTGCAAATAAAGTCAGGCCTGATTGCTGCCAATCGTCTCCCCATAGAACAAGCTCTCCGTCAAGGAAGAGGGGTGTGTCTGGAGATGCTAATCGATGGGCAGATTGGAGACAGGAGAATCTCAGAAAGGAAGAGTCAGATGGCCCTTCCACTTAGCAGCCCCGCATCACTAAGACCATTTATCATTTAGCTAATACCGTAAGTGTATCCCTAATTCTTTCCCAATGTGCAGGTCGCCAAATGGCTAACATACATACAAAAATAAAGTTGGCAGGGCTCTGTGTGTGTTTTTTTTTTTTTAAGATTTTATTTATTTATTTGTCAGAGAGAGAGAGCACAAGCAGGGGGAGCTGCAGGCAGAGGCAGAGGGAGAAGCCAACGCCCCGCTGGGCAGGGAGCCTGATGTGGGGCTCTATCTCAGGACCCTGGGATCATACCCTTAGCTGAAGGCAGACGCTCAACCAACTGAGCCACCCAGGCATCCCTGAGAGCTCTGTCTTTTAGATTGCCATGCATTTGTGACTTTAGCTTCCTATTTTTCTACTTTCTACTGACATCTCAAGGCTTTCATTCTCTGTTATTAAATTGTCAGTCACTGTCTTGTACGTGCTTGTGACACTTAAACTAGCGTGGCCAGAAAGCAAAAGGAAAAAAGAAAGGAGGAAGGAAGGGAGGAGGGAGGAAGGAAAAAAATAAAAGAAAGCCAAAGCAAGGGAAGGAAGAGAAAAGGGAACAACCAAAGATGTAGTTGAGTCCGTGTTTCTACAGGAACAGTAAACAAGAAGAAAACAAAGCCAAAACCCCACTACAACATCAAGAGCTATCTTTGAGCCTCCATACCTCCAAAACAGTGGAAATTTAACTTTGCTAGAATAAGCCTGAGCTACTTAAAGATTTGTTCACTGGCGTATTTCCAGGGCTTGGAAGAGGATCTGGCACATAGTAGGCACTCAGTAAATATGCACTGACTGGATAAATGAGCTGGATTAATTTACATATTTTGATGAAGAAAAGTACCACATGATGGTATTCTTCCTTAAAATGTTTTATGTAAATAGGACTAGAAGTGGAACAGGGAACTTTCCATTTCATTAAACTAAAACATCATGACACTGAGGCAAGCTTTGTCCAAGCCACTGCTCAGAGTGGAGTGTGACACCCATAGCCTGGGATGGCACCACTGACTGTGTACTAACATCACTGGGAAGAGAATAAGATTGGCTCACTGAGTCCCAGCTGACCCTTAATGGTGTGTTCCTTCTGGAAGGACTGCCCATGTGTACTCCATTTCTATGGAGCATACAGCCTAGATGGTCCTTCCCATTGACCCACCATGTTGGTAGCATGGTGCCATTACAATTTGGGCAGGAGATAGACACATTTCTTGTTCTGATACTATAAGCTTAACTAGGCCAATGAAACCTAAAGAGTTTTACACCATTATTTCAGTCCTTACAGTGTCCAGCAACTATTGTCTTAATTACAGAAGGCCATGACAGCATCCATTAGAATCAGGCCATCTGTGATGTTCCAAATACTTGGTGTTTCTCAGGAAAGAATCAAGTGAGCAGGAGAGTAGGCTGGGATAATGTTAAGGGAAGGAGATACTGTTGAGTGAGGATGGGCAAGATGCAGTGGTTAGATGTCATCCCTGCCTCCTAGCCAGGGAGTTCAGCTTACAAATCTCAGTGAACTTGTCCCACACGATTCAATTTCTTAGTACGAGGAATGGCACTTAGAGGAAAAAGACACTGAACACATTTCAGAGTGTCCCCTGCGCTGGCTACATTACCTGCCCCATGAACCCAGCTGACAGGTATTGTGGTTTCTTCAAGGCTCCAGGTGGGAGCAGGTCAGAGAAGCAGCCGTTAGAGTGGAGAGAACAGAGAGGTAGAAAGATGGATTAACGGCAAAAAAAAAAAAAAAAAAAAAAAAAGGGGTCAGAAACCTTGCTTTATAGAATCTGTTGAGATCCTCACTTGTTTTTCCTTTCCCTTTTTCCATGAAAATAATGATCTTCTTTAAACAGTCAACTCCACGCACTCCACCTTGTCAGGGTTATAAAGTTAAATAAAACATTGTTCAACAAATATTTCCTGAGCATCTCCTCTGGGCCAGACATGGTGCTAGGTTGTGAGGACACAGAAGTGTTTAAGATACAAACCTTGCCCTCCTGGAGCTTCCCGGTGAGGATGGGAGTTCACACCCAGAATATCCGGTCTCCTTGAATTTGCCTCTCCTGTCAGAACATCCACATGATGAATCCTTAAGGCATGGATTTGCTGTGATTCATGGAATCTCCAGCCCAGAATTTCTGTCAGACCAGAAGCTTGAAAGACAATTAGATACAGTGAAATATGTCAGTTAGCCATATTAACTGAAGGTTGTCAACCAAGGAACTAGCAAGGTATAAAAAAAAATGCCTGACAGAACTGTACCCTAAGCTGCCTCATGCCTCTTGAACTACAGGTAACAGATGACTTCATAGAATCAGAAATAATGCACATGTCATCAGCTCTTAGCCCCACCGACTTAAAAAGGTTCAAACCCTCCCTTATTGTATCTGGGAATGCTCAAAGGTGTCTCTCGGGATCAGGAACCAGTCTGTGAAATATACATTCTGCCACATTCTCCTTTTCCTCTGCCCTCCATTTGACGTCCACTTTACTGAATGCATCTCCTCCAGCACTGGTACTGTTCCTCATGAGAATATTCATGTCGGTAACACCTGTAGCCTCCCAAAAATGCCAATCCTTGAGGTACCAGAATGGTCCTGGGAGCAATGGGGCGATTGTCTCTCACCCACTTACATCATACACCATATCTCAGAGCCCTCATGGAAACAAGTCCTTCAGCTCCTGCCCCCCTTTCATCGTGGTACTCCATACAGGAAGCTTTGGGACCATATTTTCACTCCTCTTCCTCCCATGTACATTAATTTAATGAAATACATGCAGATTCCTGGGTGCCTCCCTCTCTCCAAAGGGATGAACCCAGATGCATCTGAACTCAATAGCTGTCATAGCTCAGGTTCAAACTGGAGCCCTTGATGAAAATGAATTCTGGACTTCTGTGGAAAAATCAGTAAATATAAATTTGGTTCATTTATTCTTCAAAGAATATAAAACACATAATAAGTGTTAGATACAGGGAACATGCTGATCTTTTTAAAAAAAAAAAAGAAGACATAGTTCCAGTGTTTAGAAAATCATTCAACAAACAAATTTAGAATTACTAATTAAGACAAAGTGTTATGAAGGAAATGAATAGCGATGGAGAGGAGATTTTCATAGGCCTGCTAACACACACAGCCAACATCCTGGATCCAGTTTGAGAGTTTTTGACAGCGCTTTATTGTATATTATGTGTTACCTAGTGCAAAGCTATTAAGTTGGAACAAAACGTCATCCAGGTAATTCTTACAACTCAATGGGCCCTACAGAAGATAGCACCCTGTACTTTCTCATTTTAATGATGAGCCACAGACTACTCTCAGGTCATTGAAGAGGATTTGGAACAGCTCTCAAGCTTCTTGACTCAAAAGATTACACTGTGCTTTTTGTGTGTGAGCTTTGAGGTGTTAAGCCCTTCCATCTTGGTGCTGTCTGAAAACTTGATAATGCTCATAATTGCCCTATCCAGGTTAGTGATAAAAATATAAAATACTAATCCAGTGTCATCCACTGACAATGTCAAGGCAGGTGGATAGATATTAAGCCAGTATTGCTATAACAACCACTTCTTGTTGATGTTAATGCCACGAGGAATGAAATACAACCCGTCGAGTTCCAAATATATGGTCCGCATTGCTTTCCCCCTGCGCACACTCCCCGAAGGAAGCTAAAGCCTTCTGACATGATCAGCACTTCACAGAATGACTGGGATGACCATGAAGGATCCTCAGGTCTTAACTATATTTGCCAATTAAAGTGTTTATTCATTTACGATTCCACGTCACAGACATATAGTTTTACTGGTGCCTTTTTTGTGTCAAACTTCATATGAATTGAGTTACCCGAGACTGGTTAGGTTTCCCCCGCTAGCTGAAAGTAGAGTGTTCATATGAAACCTTTCATATGCCGAAATGGCATAAAGCAAAGAAGCAATTCCTGATTGCCAATTAGCAATTAGTTTATACAGAAAACTTTTGAGCATTCCCAACCCCCCAAAATCACCTTTCTTAGGCTTTTCTGATCACTTGGGAGACATCTTGCTAAGGGATGCACGAAATAAATCAAAGACACAGTCTGAAGCTGTGGTGGCTTTCTCGGGGAAGGAGCTTGGTGGCGTCACTCTCGCGTCTCGGGGTGCACGCTGCCTCTGTTAAGGCTCCATGAGAAACAAGCACTGAAAGCTATTTTTGCTTTTAGCTTTTTTAGTAAAAGCACAAATCTTCTTCGTAATTTTTTCAGTTAGTGAAAAACAGGTACTGTTGTAATGTAGGTCCTTCATAAAAGCAAAGTGGCATAAACGAACTTACGAAAAGCGGGGGCTACCCGTTCACATTGAGCTTTACTGTGACTTTCGCATTAGGCATTCAGTATTTTCTTGAGACTTTGTATAAATCAATTACTTTAAAAACTAATAACATCCCAATGACTTCAATTAACATTTCAGAGAACGGTTCCCACTGGGACTGTGTTGGCCAAACGCATGGCACCTTCACATTTAGAAAGCACCCTGTCTTTCTCAAGGCAGGAGCTGTATGCAGCTGTCACCTGCCTTTTTTTTTTTTTTTTTTTTTTGAGCAGATGGACACATCCATTCACATGCTCTTTAGCCACCAACTGTTAATGCATTTATTAAAATATATCACATTAAGTTCGTATTGCATTGGATGCTCTCACTGATCTGGAAAACCAGCGTGTTTAAGAATTCACTAAGTTCATGCTACTGTTCTACATATCTTATAGCACCCCACAACATTCTTGTTTAAATAAGTGTTCTTTCAAGCACTGTTCAGATTATGCAAGAAGATTTTACTGAGCATTTCAATGCAATTATGCAATTATTTTTAAATTGTTCAATATTAATTGACCTTTTAGTTACTGATTAGCGAACTCCACAACCAAATTAAAATTTCTAATAAAGTGTATTGATGGTATATATTTCCATCTGGAAACAACAACTGTTTAACAACAGTTGCACAAAAAAATAAAGAATGCATTTTTAAGGAACACACAGCTGGTGTGAAAGTTAAACATTTAAGCAAAGATATATATAAGCCATGCACATAATGTGATAATTACTAATGAAATACTCATTAATAGTGGGAAGAAAATAAGAAATATAATCGGGGCCTTATCAGATTGTATATTCTCATGATAGTTGCTGGTACTCACTCTTCCAATAGCAGATGGAAGAAAAGCCCAAAAAAGACAGTCCAGACACACACAGCCCTGTATGTGAAGAGCTACATATGGTAAGTTCAAGACAGTAAATGCTATAGTAAGAGAGTTAGAATAAGCACCTTGTATTGCTACTCAGCTCCAGCTTCTAGGATTCATTCCAAGAAAAAAGTGGATTCACACGTGCTAGTAGAAGAACTGGGCTCTGAAAATTCCAAACTTCCTCTTCACACAGATGCTTGAAACAAACAGTATCGGGCAGTGATCTTTCTCAGGCTAATAATACCCCCTTGCCCTCCTAACAAATCTCTTCTCATCCTTAACATCCCAGCCCAGTCACGTCTTCCGTGATAACTTCTGCATCCCCAGATCACTCCCCCAGCAAAAACAAACATTTATTCACACTTAAGTTCCTGTTACACCCCATAAATATCCAACCTCCCTCTGTGCCCCTATGGAAGCTGTATTATAAATCTGTCTCCCCGGCTGGCTCAAGAGCCCATTAGGACTGTGAATTGTATCCATGTATTTTTAACTTCTATCTGCAGTGTCTAATACAATACTTGGCATGGAGTAGACAAGCATTCAATAAGTATTTGTTGAATTTGTTAAATAACTAAATTAAATTAAAATTGATGAGAGCCTCATTTCTCACCTCTGCCAGAGAGAATTGAATGGAATTGATCTGATACTTTCACTCCTGACATTGCTGAGTTGCTCTATGCTTCTATTTTATAATTCTCACTTATTTTTGAGTATTTCCCTTGCCATTACTTTGACCTAATCATGTATGTTTTTCATGAAAGTATGGATGAATGGAGTGAAATGAAAAGTATCATATGGCAAAAAGAGTGCAAACTGTAGCCCGAGAGCATGGCTCAAACCCTGACTCCTGAATATTCACAGGCAGGTCCTTTCAGTTCTGAGAGCCCCATTTTTTGATTTGTAAATTGAGGATGAGAATGCCTCCCTCTGGGTGTGGTTGTGGGAATCAAGGCTATTACATATTAAACCCGGACCGAACACCTGGTCCACAGTAGGTGCTCTGTCAATTATAGCACTATAATGTATGGGAAAGCACTTTGTAAGCTCTAGGCACTATACAGATGTTAGTTACAGCATCAGCCCCTATCCTGGTACTTCACTGTTACCTGGATTCATCAAAATTGTAATAAACAGAAAAGTGTCCAGGAAGAAGCCGCAGTAAAGCGTGGTCCCACTGCCATAATAGCCAAACCAGAAAAGGAAGACAATGCATACCTGATTGCTTTTTTTTTTTTTAAGAATTTTTTTATTTATTTGAGAGAGAGCACGAGTGGGGTGAGGGACAGGGGGAGAGGCAAGCTCTCTGCTGAGCGGGGAGCCCGATGCGGGGCTCAATCCCAGGACTCTGGGATCATGATCTGAGCTAAAGGCAGATGTTTAACCAGCTGAGCCACCCAGGTGCCCTGCTTTTTGTTGTATTCATGTGCTTTTTGGATGATCACAGGCCTCCTACCCTCACCACCTACATGAGTCCTGCGGGGCTTTCCCAAGTCTTTATATCCCTAGCAGTCCCAAGTAATTGCCTGGTGTGACTCATCCAATGGCCATCATTCCAAGGCAGTGACTTTGGATGTGGCCTTGGCACGTCTTCTTTGGGCCTGTGATGGCCTTGGTGTAGGCCTGTCTTTCCATTCCTCAGTCCTCGACAACAGTCACAAAGGGGGCCTCACCTAGGATACTTTGGGATGCAAATAACCAAATCTAACTCCAGTTAGTTTGTCAGGAAAGCCCTCAGGCCTCCACTTAGAAATGGAACCGGAAGCTGAAAATAGGAATCCAGAAGAGGTATCGTCTTTTTTTCTCATCTCCACTTCTCTCTTCTTGCCTGACTCATTCAGTCCTCATTCTCCAGGATCTGCTTTCTCTGTTTCTTGATTCACAGCCACCAACCTCTCCTCCCCCCTCTTCCACCTCTCCATCCCCAACCAGGGTTCACTTTTCATGTGTGCCCCAATTCTGGCCACACATAGAAACTAAGTGGCTTCTCCTCATCGGGTGTGCACTCTGTTCTCGTCAACATTGGTGAGAAGGGGATGGGTGAACTTCACACTCTGTAGACATGGGAGTCAGCCTGGCCCCTGCAGATGGATGGGCCACTCTCACGAGTCACCATGACCGCAGAGGTAACAGGCACACCCATACAGAAAGTAGTTTATACGTGTAATGTATTTGAGGGTCCAGAGTATAAGCAATTAAGTAATATCAGGATCACTCAAGTCAAGTTATGTAGATTTTATTATCTTTAACTATCACCCCATCCCCCTGACCAATGGCAGCTCAGGGTTTAAACCCTCAGTAAGTTGTAAGACAGCCACCATTTGTCTTTATTCTTTCTAGAACAACCTATGCTGCTTAGTCACCTTGTTAGGCCAACTTCTCTGGAAGGAAACCTGTATAGTAGTAAGACCAGGCCTGCACATGAGTTCTGATTCCATGACCTTGGGTAAACCTCACTGCTTCTTAAAGCTTCAGGGGGCACACTTGTAAGGTGGGGATGATGCTGTCTGCCCTGCCTACTCTTGGGATTGTTAGGATAGTGTCTACAAATATATGTCAAAAGCATTTTGAAAACCATAAAGCATTTTACGAATGTCAGCAAGCACTGGGGCTGAGACTCTGACTCTGGGGTGTCTTTGACCTGAATTTAATTCCTGCCTCTACCACTTGTTAGTGTATCGCTTTGGGCAAGTTATCATGTTCTTTGAGCCTCAGTTTCTTTATCTGTAAAACTGGCATAAAAAATACTACCTCACAGGTTTATTATGAGTATTACATGTGATGATATGAATGAAGCGTTTTGTCCAGTTGAAAATTTGCCATTATTATAAAACATTCGTAATACCTATTAATATGAACATTGGGGCTGTAGATTGAACTTTTGCTTTCAACTCAAAGCTACCTTAAGTTTTCAGTCAGCTCTTTTACTCGAAAATTAGTATGGCCTTTGTTCTGACTCTAGAGTAACCTATTTTCCTGTCTCCACAGACCATTTGCTTCTTGGGTAAATTCTTTTTTCTTTAATCCACCAGAGACTTGGTCCTTCTGATTTTATTATCTGTCTTGTCTTCCTTGGGCTTTGGGGCTCTGTCTTTGGCTACCAGGTCCTACTTTCCAGGCCCTTCATTTCCAAGTCAGGCATGTTGGCTCTTGCCTGTTGATTGCTTTATCTCCTTGTTCAATTATTCACTTGTTCCTTCATTCAGCAAATAACTACTGGGTACCTGATATATACCAGACCCTGCATCGGGTACTGATGAGACTACGTTGGGGGAGAACAGACATCATCTCTGCCTCCACAGTTTGATGGGAAGAGACATGTGATTGGGTGATCATTTTGTATAAGAGCCACTGTGCTTATTCCCTACCCTGTTCTTTTTCTCTGTGACCCTTCTTCATTTGGGCAGTTAGATACAAGACGTCTACTACCTCAAGGAAGTATTATCACGGAAGAATTGGAGCTCAAAATAGCCAAATTCTTACTTCAGTTTTAAAAGCTAAAATGGAGGTGCAAGATTTTTTTTTTTTTTTTTTGTAATTAGCCAATTGATGACAAGGAAGAAGTACTGTATTCTAGCGTTCTCTCCCCCAATTCCATCCTATAAGAGAGCATTATGGGACTAGGAAGGAGTGTGGGAGAAGGAAGAAAGAGGGGGAGGCATCATGACGAGAAAAAGTCAGGGACTTGGGGCCAAAGGGTCAGACCGAGAGGGAGGGTTTACCCTCCAAATTCTGCCCATCTCGCTTGCAAGCGCAGCACCATGCGTTGCCAGCACCCCGAGCCAAATGACGCACGAGTCCTCCCATTGCACTGACAGCACGGCGCCTGGGACCATCCAAACACTTTGACCAGTCCCCTCCCAACCACCTTGTGAGGACAACCCCTTTCTTGTCCACACACACCCACACACACACATACATCAGATACAAGGTGAGAGACTGGAGTAGAGAGAGTAATTAAAGCATGGAAGGGAAGCATATTCATGGGCACTTGAGGTTTTCCCTCAAGCTGGGACGGTGATTAAACACACCCCTGTTACACAGACATTAACTTAACAATCATGCTAATATACAGTTGCAAAGGGAAATAGGTACCCTGAAAGAAAGAAACTTTGGGAGTGCTTAAGAAATAGATCTGACCTACAATGGAGGGTCAGGAATGGTTCCCCTGAGGATGAAACATTTAAGCTTAATTTTCAATGGTAAGTGTCAGTTAATTAGATGAAAAAAGGGGAGAAGAAACAGCATGGCAGTAACCCCGTGTTGGGGTGAGGGGTCCCATGGTGTGTTCTAGTAACTGGATGAAGGTCAGTGTGGCTGCAGAGGGCATGGGAAAATGACCCAGAGTGAAACTGAAAGGATGATCCAGACCATGAAGGAACTGGTAAGAACACTGGTCCTTGGCCCAAGAAAAATGGGAAGCCATTGAAAGAATTTAAGTAAAGAAATGAAAAGATCACTCTGGTTGTAGTGTGGAAAGTGGATGAAGAGGCACCAGAATGAAAGCTAGGGGGCAGTTGCAGAGATCCATTCAGGAGATAACACACACAGAGTCATGGGTTTCTTCTATTCTCTGCAGCTTGCTTCTGGACCTTCAAAGGACTGAGATTTCAGAAAGTTCTTGACCTCGTGAATGACTTCATTCCCACTCTCTATAGATAGTTTCAGTTTGTATTATTTATTAATTTTTTAGGACCTAAACCTTCTAAATCTGCCCTATATCACTTTCCCTTAAAAAAAAAAAAAAAATCTCAGAACTTCCAGGTTGGTAAACATGTGAAGGTTGTGGGAGGTTGGTGAGCCCTGCCCCTCCCCTAGAGCTTACCCTATGCATCTCTTCCATTTGGCTGCTACTGGGTTGTATCCTTTTATAATAAAGTGGTAATCTGGCTTCACAGGGATGTTTAATGCCATGGGCATTAAAATAGCAAAGCTATTTTCAGAAACATGAAGTTTTAAGTTGAATTGTGGATTTCATCAATGTCCATCCTGAGGGCATCTGTTATTCCAGATGCAGAGGATGCTGAATTGGTAAGAGCTAGCACCAACAAAGGGAAATGTGAAGGGGCAGTTTATCTGCCATGGGTAAGGCAACCAGTCCAGAATCGGCTGCCAGTCAGTGGCCCACACCACCATGACAGGAAAATTTTTTCCTGTGTCATCCAGAAGGTCAGAAACAGGACTTACAGGAGAATTCCAAATGGGTAGATAGCTACTTAAACAGAGCAAAAGTTAGATCTTTCTATTTATTGCATACACATAGAATAGGGTATCTTGAGATGAAGTGAACTTTAATCCTTGGAAGTATTGAAACAGAATCTGGACAGCCACATCACACAAAGTTGAGGAGAATCAAGCACCAGACAGGGGCTAAAACTGGGTGATCTTCAAGGTCCATCTAGAACCTTCCCCCCAGTATATCTATTGCCCCATTCACAACATTAACACAGGGGAGGGTGAATTTGGGCCTTATTTTCAGGTCCCAGATGACAGAGAGGAGACCACACCCCTGAAAGAGTCAGACTGGTGTTTCCAATGCATGGGTATGTATGTAGGTGACTGCATTTCACAAATACGTCCATTTTTTCTTTAACCATTGGTTTCACAGCTACGTAAATCTCAGTCCCTTCTATTAGCATGGATTATCATTTAACTATGATGCATACTCCCTGCTGCTGATTTGTATAACAGTTACACTTGAATCAGTCATCAAATTGATAAGAAATTGCTATTTTTCAGTACATTTTTTTCAAACAAAATTTGTCAGGAAAAACCTACGTAGACCTTCATTTCTTTTAAAAGCCTACATTTCATGTTCTTCAGATATGCAGATTTGGTGCTATCTATTTAGACCTGGCACACCTAGCAATTAAAACATAATATTTGGTGATGAGGAGATTCTGGTTTCAAGTTTCTTTTCCAACACCTGGGCAATTTAGCTCTGAAGGAAGAAAGCAAAGAAGACATTGGTCATGCTGACATGATCTTATTGCTTAATTGAGCCATTGTATTCTACTCTTTCCTCATCTCCCCGAACACAAAGGAACAACAGCACTAATTATTGCTCTTTAGATGTGTTAAATCTCCAATGCTGAGTTCTGTCCGTGGAGATGGCTTGGGCAACCTGGTGAAGCAGAAGGTGGCCAATGGTCCAGCCTCCAGCTCCACTCCACACAGACACACAGGCTCATTTCAGATCCCCTTCATCATCTTCTACCTTTATCACCTTCACTCCCAATCAATGCTTTAAAGAGAACACATCTTCCTTTCTCACTACATACCACTTATTTCTCTTCACTTTCCGGTCTCAGCTTCTCTTCCTTCCCCCGCAACCTCCACCCCGCGTGCACATGTGCACTTTTGCGCATGTGCATGCCTGTTTCCCTGGCACCTCAGTGTGATATTCCATATTTCTTTCTTCTCACACCCAGATTTTTCTCTCATAATCAAAAAAGAGGAAGTCAGTGGAGAACAACAAATAGTAACAGACCAAAAAGTGTTCAGATAATGACCTGTCTTTTAACTTTAGAATACATTGATGTCTGGAACTTTGGAGTATTTTTCATCTTTGAAAGCCTGTCTTTGAATGTTTTCAAGACTTGGATGACTAGGATATCACTTAAATATAATAAGAACATGAGCTTTGGAGATAGACACACTTGGGGAGGATATGAGAAAACCAGAAACATCCTGCACTGCTGTGGGCGTGCTCTGTGGTACAGCCGTTCCAGAAACAATCTGGCAGTGGCGAGCGAAATTAAGGAACATATTATATATGGTCCAGCAATACCACTCCCCAGATATAGGGTATATGCTCAGATTCCATAGTGTGATGGTTGCAAAGATATTCACCAAGACATTGTTTGTGATAGCAGGGAAATACAGGCACTGTGGGTGTTCATCAGTGGTGAAAGATTGTATAAAGTATAGTGGTGTCATATCATGGAATACTAATCAGCAGAAAGGACCTGAACTCATATGCAGCGACATGAATATATATCGTTAACCTTACCATGTTGGCCTCCCTAGCATGGGCACCTACTTCATCAAGACTGCAGAGAGAATCTCCAGCTCCAGTCTGCTAATGGAGCCTATATAATGTAGCCTAATCAAATCTAAGCATGAGAATGACATCCCATCACCTTGGCCATATTCTATTGATTAGAAGCAAGTCACAGGTCCCATCCACACTTGAGTGGAAGAGATTACACAAGGACATGAATGCCCGGAGCTGTGAATAATTAGGGGGTCATCTTAGGGTCTGTTACCCCACCAGGCAATGTTCTAGACAATGAGAATACGTCATTGAGCAAAAGGGAAAAAAAAAATCCGCCTTCATAGAAAGTACAATCTAGTGTTTTATATATATAAAATTATATATATATATATATATAATTGGATTGTATGTAAATTATTGATATAAATAAATATATTTTTTTCCTCTTTTTAAAACCAATAGGATGGTACATAATCTTTTGCATCTTGCCATTTAATCTTATAACCTCGCTTGGAAATTTTTCCTTTCAAGTACTTTCGGAATTAGGTGCTTTATAACAGGTGCATAACATATTCAAGAATTATCCTATTCATGGACTCGGAGGTTGTTTCTAGTTTTCCCATTTGACAATGCTGCAATAAATGCCCTCATAAGTGTATCACTGAGTTCATGTGCAGGCTTGTCCAAACAGTTTATCTTCTTAAGGCCAAATAAAGGTTCTAATCTGTTCTAGCCTTGGCTCTACTTCATTCCAGCCTTGAGAACTTGGGAGATTTACTTAAGACCGTGCATTTCCTTTTCCTGCTTTATTACAGAAGGATAATTTAAGTGAATTCACATTCGCACTGCACAGAATATAGTGCCCAAAAGCAAGGTAGACACTTCACATATTTCCCTTCCTTTCTTGTACACTTCAACTATTTCATGAAATACATCCCTACAGACCTTTCTGTATCTTCCAAATTAGATGAGAGAAAATGGGTGTTCACAGAAGGGTAACAGAGAGATAGGGAACTTTGAAACAAGGATAGAGAATGTCCCTCTTCACTCCCTGTCCTCTCTAAATTTCCTAGGCCCTAATCCTGCCCAATTTGATTATCTTGATCAAGACCCGTCCTTCCTTCCTTCCTTTTTCTTTATTATTTGAAACATACACCCTCAAAGATACATATATCCTCTGTGTCTTCCACAAGGACATACAGTTAAAACAACTCTAATTTAATATAATTACATAATTTACTGTTAATGTGCTCCTAGGGGTACCATATAACATATACATCTAAATAACAATGTTCTTGGTTACACAGAATGCCAAACCCAGAGGTGAGATTTCACTGGTGCGACCTTCACTCCAGGTAGGAAGGACCCACAAATGAAGTGAAGTGGATATTTGAGGCAGGGGAAATGCTTGCAGTCATATCTTCAAATCATACAATTAAGGTGGCGCACTCTCTTAAAGCTTGCTGTGCCTGAATGGGTTCAAGAATCTGAGGAGATGTGAGATTTGACTCTGTGACCTCCAAAGGAAGACCTCCACGAGGCTTATAAAACGTGATTCTTTAGCTTTCTACGTGTTTCTTCATCAAAAAAACAGCTTTTCTGTCTCTTTAAACTCAAGAGAAAGGAAGATTGACACGAAAGGAGGGAACTCAAGAAAGTTTTCTTTCAGATCTAAATAAAAGATAAACTGTTTCCCTGATGAGAAAGGAGGAATTAAACTCATTGTTTATTGAATCTTGTCTCTGTCTCCTAAAGAAAAGGTGAACAGCCTTTACCAGGGAATCAAGTTTCCTTGCCTTTGCATGTAGGGATCTGTGCAGAGTGACACCTAGTGGTCTCCAAAATCCCTGTAGTAGTAAGAGGAGTGAAGAATGTGGGGGGGGGGGGTGCATGCGTGCATGCGTGTGTGCGTGTGTGTGTGTGTGTGTGTGTGTGTGAGAGAGAGAGAGAGAGAGAGAGAGAGAGAGAGAGAGAATGCGCACGCTTGAGCAGTTATAAAGGAGCCTTTTTTTCTTCCTGCATATTCATAAGCTGGGAACAAACTTGAGTTGTCAATTGGCTTTTAGTCCAATACCTCAACTTTGTGGCCACATATCAACTTCTTGTTAAATCATAGAGAGAATTAGTATTTAATACTTGAGCAGTGGATAGAAGTCACCAAGTGATTTTGATGTGTGAGAAAAATGATTTGTCCAACAGAGAAGCACAGTATCCAACCCAATAGATTCCAAAAGACCAATGGCTTTTGTAACTGAATTCTTCCGGGTTCATGCTTCCCACTCTGCCTTTAAAACCTGAGTGGACCTGTCCAATTGACCATCCATATTCTTGATTGGACTGAAAAAGCTGGGGGACTGAGAAGTTTATAATAGAATAAGAACAGAATAGAATAGAATAATTTCAGCTTCTCCTTGTGATCTGTTGTTATCCAGGGACCATTTACAACCCCTCCATTGTGCCAAGAAAAGGGTTTCTACTTCTTCCTCTTATCAATAGATTATTGTCAAAGTGGGCTCTGGAAAATTTTGGATTTGGCCTCCTATGGCTGGAGTTGACAAGGACCTCTTTTTAGGTATCATGCAAAATGAAATTGGAGGAAGCCATCTAAAATTTATCAAATTTAAATCTTCTTATAAATTCCATCTTGAGGGTTAAAAAATTGTCAGATATAATAAATAGGATTGAATTTGGCCACCAAACAGACAATGAGAGAAGATCCTGGAAAATAATAACTGAAGGAAAGAAGTTGGTGGGTGAATTTTAAGTAGCTCAGATTCTAGTAAAACCTGAGATCACTGGCTTTCCCAACTTTATAAACTAAAGGTTAACTGGCCCTAAACTTTGAAGGTCCCAAGTCATTTTTACCTGGGACCTAGTAGCATTTCATTATATTTTATAGTTGATTTTTTAAAAGCTCATGCCAAAGAGGACGCAGAGAATATTTCTTATCATAGAATCGAAAGGTGATGCTGGTGATTTGCAAATGTGTTTCTCTTTGTCTCTGAAGGCATGACTCCACCTAATTGGACTTAAAATACACCCCTCCCAACCTACTACTAAGTTGTTCAATCCCAAATATATTAATTTCCTACTTGATGAACTTCAAAACTGTCCAGTCCAAAGGGCAAGCAAGCTTTAGGCACAATTCTTTCTCTGCTATCTACAGTTTTATGCTCTTTGTCACCTTAAAGTAAAATCTCTTAAAAACAACAGAGAGTACCTTTGACTAGAAGGCCAGGTATAAGCTATATTGCATGAGCTCAATAAATATTCCCCATTTTTAACATGAATACAGAACCTGCATCTTACCATATAGTTGGGGATATGGTTGTTAGCAAAATCTTTTTGAAGAAATAACAATTACAAATGACATATCTAATATTTATTTTCCTTATTTTTAATCAATATCTTAACAAGGTTTTTTTTAAATGACTGGGTACTTGCCCTCCTTCACTTCTATTCTCAAAACAATACATATAAATAAAATAAAATAATAAAGATAAGCATTTTCACATATGTTCATATTATTGTCATGCATTTAGTGGTCTTAATAGATGGTTGGTCCTACTTTCTATATCAAACACTTATAGTCAAACAGAAGCCCAGTCAAGCATTTATTGAAAGAGGTCCATAGCACCAACATTCATTGACTTAAGGTTGAAAACCTATAGAACAACATAATTCATTCAACAACTTAGGTGTATATTTTGTAGGTAATTCCTAGATTGCCCAAGATAATACAAACTATTGGTGTTCTACTGAATTACTTCATGTCCCATATGGGCTTTTGGTTGCACCTTTTCCAAATATTTCTAGACTGATAGCATTGGGGCCATGATTAGGGACTGAAGTTTTAGGGTCTTCAATATCCTTCTTTAGTGAAGTGGAGTAATCCCAAAACTACTTCTTAAGGAGAGTTTTGACCCAACCCAGGGGTTTTGTCTCTCCTCTTTTTTGTGTGCCAGGTTCCAGGGAAGGTACCAGAGATGGAATGGTCTTATATTTTAGGCATGTTCCTTTCTCACGTTCTCCTGCTTTCCTCAGAGGGCGTAAACCCTATGTCCAGCTCTGCTGAGTGGAAGGGTACACAACTTCCTTTTTAAACAATACGTACAAAAACTTCTGAGTGGTGCTTTTCAGATTAAAGATGAGTAATTTGAACTCAAAGTCACTCAATACTTACCAATAGTTGAGTTGAAGATAACAACATTACCATAAAATCTCCAGTAAACTTATGGACCACTTCTTGAATAAAGAAGCTAAGTTAGGAAAAATGAAACTAAGTAAATTTAGAAAATACAAGAAGCATTAATTAAAAATATAAATCAATACAAGAAAAGTTTAGATATATTCTTGGAATTTTTTACCAGAAAATTCTGAGATATATCTCTAATATTTTGAGGTAAAATCATGAAAGATAAATATATGTGTGAGTAGATATCCATGAAAAGATATATATTCATCTGCCATTGACAATAGAACCCTGGTGTGCCTATGGGATGTCAGATCCTGAAAGACAAGGGTTCTCAGGTCCTCTAGTGAAGTGCACTAGCCTCTTTAGGAATATTATACTCGAGGTTCCAAGATGACTTTGAAAACACACAAGTTCAAACAGTATTATGGCTTTCTGGACTATTGAGGTAATACTTCCCTCTTTTAACCGTAGACACTACAGGACAGTTTTCCATGTAGCAGAGAGTATAATTCTGCCTTCCATTCCACCCACCACCTTATTCTTTGCTCCAACCTGTCTAATTCAAACAGAGAATTGTTTGGTGCTTATCTGGCAATTTGTTTAACTGTTGCCTAACAGTTTCCTGAATGTTTCTTGAAGAGACACAGAAAGCAGAACAACAGGCTGTTTGAAGGAACATGGGGAGGGGGGGTGCGGTGAGTGCACACGCGCATGATCTGTGTATGTATGTGTGTCTGGGGAATGTACATTTCCTGATGTTCTCTGCCTCTTAAAAAGTCCCAAATCACAAGGCCCCAAAATACATGAACAAAACCTGACAGAATTCAACAGAAAATAGACAATTTAGTAAGAATAGTTGGAGACTTCAATATCTCACTTCTAGATCAACAAGGAAATAGAGCACTTGAATAATATTGTAAACCAACTAGACCCAGTAAACATCTTTAGAACACTCCACCCAACAAAAACAGCATATATTCTTCTCAAGTGCATAGGGAACATTCTCCGGGAGAGACCATAGATTAGGTTAAAATATAAACCTCAATAAATTCAAAACGAGAGAAATGCTACAAAATACATTCTTCAACCACAATGGAATGACCTTAGAAATCAATAATAGAAGGACATTTAGGAAACAAACAAGTATGTGGAAATGAAACAACACACTACTAAATAACAAATGGACCAAAGAGGAAACCACAAAAAAATTAGAAAATATATTGAGATGAATGAAAATGAAAATGAAAATACAACATACTAAAATTATGGGAAGCAGTGGGAGTAATGCTGAGAGGGCTATTTCTTTTCTTTTCTTTTTTTTTTTTTAAGATTTTATTTAGTCATTTGACAGAGAGAGACACAGCAAGAGAGGGAACACAAGCAGGGGGAGTGGGAGAGGGAGAAGCAGGCTTCCCGCTGAGCAGGGAGTCCAATGCGGGGCTCGATCCCAGGACCCTGGTATCATGACCTGAGCAGAAGGCAGACACTCAAGGACTGAGCCAGCCAGGCGCCCCTGAGAGGGCTATTTCTATCTGTAAATTTCTATCTGTAAAATTTCTATCTATATTTAAAGAGAAAAAAGATCTCAAACAGTTACTCAACCTCCCATCTTAGGAAATTAGGAAAAGAAGAGCAAACTAAAGCAAGCAGAAGGAAGGAAATAATAAAGATTGAAGTGGTAATAAATAAAATAAGTAACAGAAAAACAAAGAGAAAATCAATAAAATTCAAATTTGGTTCCTTGAAAAGATCAACACAGTTGACAAATGTTTAGCTAGCCTGGGCCAAGAAAAAAACAAGAAGACTCAAATTACTAAAATAAAAAATAACAAAAGGAACATTATTATCAATCTTACAGAAACAAAAAGAATTATAATACAGGTAACAGTTATGTCAATAAATTTGATAACCTAGATAAAATGGACAAATTCCTAGAAAGACACAAACTACCAAAACTGATTCAAGAACTAGAATATCTGAATAGACCTATAAGTAAAGAGATTGAATCAGTAATACATTTTTTAAAGAAATTACAAAAAAAAAGACCTTCCAACAAGGAAATCTCAGGATGAGATGGCTTCACTGGTGAACTCTACCAAATGTTTTAAGAAGAATGAACACCAGTCCTTCACAAACTCTTCTACAAAACAGAAAAGGAGGGAATATTTCCTAACTAATTCTATGAGACCAATATTACTGACTCCGAAACCGATAGACATCACAAGGGAAGCTGCAGACCAATATGTCTTATAAATATAATTGTAAAAATCCTCAACAAAATACTAGCAAATTGAATCCAGCAACACATAAAAAGTACACCATGACCAAGTGAGATTTATCCCAGAAGTGTGAGGCTTGTTCAATATATAATAATCAACCATGTTCTACCATATTAATAGAATATAGGCTAAAACCCACATGATCATCTCAACAGACACAGAAAAAGCATATGACAAAATTTATCTTTGCCATTTCATGAAAAAAAAAAATACTCAACAAGTTAGGAATAGAAGGGAACTTCCTCAACCTGATAAAGAGCATCTATGAAAAACCCACAGTTAACATTATGCTTAATTTAAAAAAGACTGAAAGTTTTCCTTCTTTTGTCAAGACTAAGACAAAGGTATCCATTCTCTACACTTCTATTCAACATTCTACTGGAGGTCCTAGCCAGGGCAATTAGGCAAGGAAAGAAAATAATAAACATCCATACTGGAAAAGAAGAAATAAGATTATCTCTATTTGCAGAAAATCCTAAGGAATCCACATAAAAACTATTAGAACTAATAAGCAAGTTCAGCAAGGGTTCACGATACAGGAGGAATATACAAAAGCCAATTCTATTCTTATACACTAGCAACAAATAATCTGAAAATGAAATTAAGATAACAATTCTATAAGAGTACACTTCTCTTGATGAGCCCTGAGTAACATATGGACTTATCGAATCACTATATTGTACACCTGAAACAACTATAAACTTGTATGTTACCTACACTGGAATTAAAATTAAAAATTAAATTAAATTTAAAAAAATTTTTAAATGAAAACAATTCCATTTATGATACTATCAAAAACAATAAAATACCTAAGAATAAATTTAGTAAAATAAGTGCAAAATGTATTGCTCTAAAACCTACTGCTGAAAGAAATTAAAGAATATCTAAATAAATGGAAAGAAACCCCACGATCATGGATTGGAAAGCTTAATATTGTTAACACGCCAATACTCCCCAAATTGATCTACAGATTAAATGAAATCCCTACCAAAATCCTAGCAGACATTTTTGCAAAAATTGACAAGCTAATCCTAAAATTTATATGGAAATGCAAGAGATCCAAAATAGCCAACACGATTTGAAAGGGAATATAATCAAACAATTTGAATCAAATTTCCTGATCTCAAAACTTTCTACAAAGATACAGTTAGCAAGATAGTGTAGTCATAAACATCATTGGAATAGATTTCAGATTCCAGAAATAAACCTTATGTTTAGCTTAAGTCATTTTGGGGGAATCATTTGAGAATGGGGAAATCCATAGACAGAAACTAGATTAGTGGTTGTCAGAGCCTAGAGAGAGCAGGAAATGATGAGCGGCTGCAAATGATCACTGGGTTTCTTTTTAGGTAATGAAAATACTCTGTAATTACATAGGGGTGATTTTACGAATATCCTAAAATCCAATGAATGGCGCACTTTCTAAGCAATGAATGAGCGAATCAATAAATATGTGAATATTTCAAATCATTCTCAGACTTCGTCCTATTAGACTATTATTTCTCAATATATATATTCTCCGCATATGGACTGTATGATGCTTGAGGACAGGAATCCCGTATTATTCACTTTTGTACCAAGCAAAGTACTTGTACATAGTAGGAGATCAATACACTTGTGAAATAACAAATTGGTATCACCAACGCTTCAAGCGTCCCAACAGTTAGGTTTCCCGAAGAGCCTTCCAGACAGCTGGAGTGGACTCCAAAACTTCCCATCCATCCTTCCCTCTCCCCTTAGAGATTTGCAGCAGTTGCTTGCCAAATAATTAGCACCAAGAGCTTGTTTGCGTCAATGTTGATTTTATCCCATTCTTTGAAGAGCTACTTTGCTAGAATGTTTCTCATCAGGAGTTCGGTCATTGACATCTCTCTTTTTTTTTTTTTTTTTTTAAGATTTTATTTATTTATTTGACAGAGAGAGACAGTGAGAGAGGGAACACAAGCAGGCGGAGCGGGAAAGGGAGAAGCAAGCTCCCCGCTGAGCAGGGAGCCCGATGTGGGACTCGATCCCAGGACCCTGGGACCACGACCTGAGCCGAAGGCAGACGCTTAACGACTGAGCCACCCAGGCGCCCCCGGTCATTGACATCTCTATTGTGCTCATCTTCCAGGTCTCCCAGGACCCTCCTGACCAGTAATCCAGGCTTCCCTGTTCCCCTTCCTTCTCGGCGTCCTCTCTCTCTCTCTCTCTCCTATCCTTCTGCATCTCTTGCTTTCTACACGTGGGGTTCTGTAGCCAAACCATGAACACTTTCTCCATCTTTGTAGCCCCCTTCCGGGGCCAGGCTGCCAGTTACCTCCACCTTCTGCTTTGGCAACTCATTCATTTACTCAATAAATACATACGGAGAGCCTAGTATATGCCCTGCACTGCTCTAGTTGCGGTTGCTTCGATGACATTCTGGGTTGATTCAGTGATGTGGGAACGGAGTGTTGGTTTGCTGGCGCAACTAAAGGAATTTGTGTCCCAAAGGTAAGAATGTGTTTGTAGGTGCTGATACCTAGTGATAAACTAGCCGAATCACTGATGAGTAATTTCCATATTCGAAGGATCTTGGAAAATGAATCAACTCCTTTTCATCTACTATAGGCACCAGTATTTCAGTCAATTCCGATTTCAAATCCATCTTGCAATGGAAGCAAATTGCCATCTGTTGCTCGGGTTACACCGACTATGGCTTTGGCGTAGTTACCTTCGCAGCTTAAGTCAGAAAAGAAAAAAAAGAGGTTTAGCATTAACATCTTGCTTATTTATATATGTATTCATGCCGTATGATTGCTGGCAGCTCTCCAGAAAATTTGGCCTAGTTTCTAGAAGCCTCCTCAGTCTGTCATATTAAAAGATGCACCATAATTAAATCAATTCAAGAATTTTATTATCTTCGCCTATTTTTTCCCCCTTTTAACTGTGCAACAAAAACCTGCATTCGCACTTGCAGCCGGCCCCTGAAAGACTGGAAGGTCTCGTCGGGGGGTTGCATTCAATCAGCCTGGAGAGGCCCGGGTGCTCCCAATATGGGGTTGTCGGAGCAGGGAAGCGTTGGATGGGCAGCTCCCAGCTGACAGACCCCGTTTCCAAAGAGACAGTGTCTGTGTAGGACTTGCTCAGGCCTGCCTCTTTCTCTCACTTCTCAAACAACCATTAGTCCCATTTTGTAGCAGCTGCCTGGGGAGAAGAGAAACCAATTTTTTTTTTTTAATCAAGTCTCATTTGGTGTTCACGTACAGCTGCGTACTCCGCCGTGGTGCCTCTCAGACCGTACGTCTGGTCCGTCAGGAGCTGGCCCGCCTCCACCCACTCAGCCCTCTCTCCGGTCTGGTAACTAAATGTCTACCCCTGAAGGTTCAAGTGGTTTTTAAATCCTGAAATCAATTCAGGTCATTTTACAGCTGGAGGTCCCCTTAGAGCCTCGTTCCTCAAAATTTAGTCCGAGGACCAGTGGTGTCAGCATCACGTGTGTACTTGTGGATCAGTAGACCAGGCTCCAGTCCTATACAGAGTCGGAATCTTGCGGGAGGGGCCCAGAAGTCTGTCTTGTAACGAGCCCCGAGTCTGATGCACACCGAATTTTCAGAAGTTCTGGCCTGTTATCCTGTGCCATTCTTAATACCCTTACTTAAAGCCTGATCATCTCTTTCCTAGGCCCTCTGGCTTGGATTTCTGTTCCATTGTTTCTTGTCTCATGACACCTCACGCTTCCTTTCCAACCCACCTTCATGCCTACAGCAACTCCTGACCTGACTGTCGAGGATGGAATCTAGATCAGAAAGCCTCCAGGTGTGGTGCCCATTAGCACAGGTCTCCACACTGTCCCCTGGGCCATCTTTTCCCATCCTGTCCTCCATGAAGCTGCAGTTGTTTTTTTAAGGAACAAAATTGGTATTATTTTCTGCTTCTCAACTCCTGCAGACTCCAGTTTTCTGCAGGATGAAATCTAAGCTCCTTTGCATGACATCCAAAGCCCTGCACAGGCTGTAACTAATTTACGTCCTCAAGTTCATCACTGTTGCCTCTTCTCAGGCCCAGCCTTATGCTTCTGACAATTCACTTGTCAGCCCCAGTGCCTTTGCACCTGCTGTATCACACCTATCCCTGCTTCTCCAGCAGGCAAATGTCAACCGGTCTTTTAAGATTCGATCCAATCCATTTTTTTGATAAGGGCCTGCCCCCTCCACCAGGCTGACTCACCTGCACTCTCCACTGGACACTTTGTTCACAACTCTCATTTCACCACTTGTGAGGTTGTGTTTGACTTGTCAGTTTATACATCTGCTTCACAAACCAGAAGCTGTTTGTGGGCAGAAACAGTGTCTCATCTTAATTGAAATATCCAGACCTTAGTATAGTGATGGGCACATGGTAGTAACTCAATAAATACTGTCTAAACACTGTCCAATGAATATTCAGATTCTTAAGAAAGTGCCCCCAAACAATATTGCTGGAGATCAAGTCACTTTATCACTGACATAAGGAAGCTTGCTTTATAAAGATACACGAAGTAAATCCTTCGTAGGTCAGAGATACATTTTCTAAAGAATTGCTTTGTGTCTTAGTCAACTTTGACTGCCATAACAAAATAACATAGATTGGGTGGCTTCAACAACAGACTTTTTTCCTCACAGTTTCTGGAGGCTGGGAGTCCACAATCAAGATGCCAGCAGATTTTGTTCTTGGTAGGGCCCTCCTCCTGGCTTGCAGACAGCTGCGTTCTCATTGTGTCCTCACATGGCAGAAAGAAAGCTCGAGCCTCTCTGCCTCTTTTTATAAGGAAGGGGCACCACCCTCATGACCTCACCTAATTACCTCCCAAAGGCCCCACCTCCAAATAGTATCACTTTTCGGGGCAGGGCTTCAACATATGAATGGGGCAGGGGGGTGACACCCAGACATTCGTCCATAACCCTTTGTAATATAAAACAGTCAACTCCCAACTTCTCCGTGTAGTATTTTCATATATATGTTCATACATCCCTATATGGTAATATGCCTATCATTTTTCCAAGAATATTTGCAATTCTACTGTCTTTCTAATTCAGCAAGTTCCTTACCAAAATTTGAGTACCTTGGGATTTAATTTATTATGACCTCTGATAGAATAGGCTGTCTTGGAAAAAGACAAGAGATGGTATGTGGGTTGTGCTTTTGTGGGTATGTGGGATTTTTAATTAAAAAAATCTTTATAAAGCTTAATTTTTAATACATGTAATAAAATCTTGTAGGCTTTTATGAAGAGAGATACAGTCTAAATAATTTAAAATGCTACTCAACTAAAGAAAGTTGTTTAAGGAAAAATTCCATGTCACCTAAAGTATATATATAATATTTTCCCATGTGATTTCACTCGAGCCAGCCAGCAAGTATGTTGTTCCTATCTGATAGATGAAGAGGGCTTCACAGTCTTTGTGACTACATGCCCTCCAGGACTGCAGTGCACAACCTGCACAACCATTCTTGATGGCCTGGTTGTGAAATAAAGGGTCTGTCCATCATCACAGACCAAACTCTACGAGCTCTTAATTGGGCTTCACCTGTACCAGAGACTTAACCCTGGCTGCACATTAGACCAATTAAACAGACTCTCTGGGAGTGGGACCCAAGTAACCATTTTTGGAAATTTATGGGGGAATTTTTTGTGGCTACAATGATTGTAGGAGGGTGGTGCTCCTGGCATTTGGTAGGCAGGGCCCAAGAATGATATGCTTCCTATACTTACGGACCAATTCCTTAAACAAAGAATTGTCTTGTATCCTGCATCATTTTTTAATATCTTCTTGGATTATTTCATGTTCCTAAAAAGAATTGTTTATAATTATCTCATCCTGGAACCTAATTCTGTTTTACATATAAACATATGTAAATATATGTAAAAATATAAGAGTATTTTTGCAGTTTGAATATATACTGAGTTTTTCAGGAATTCAACTAACAATTAAATGGAAGATTGTTCTTTTTTAAGTGCAGAACTTTACTTAGAGCTCTTACGATAGTATAGCATGGATCGTAGAGCCATTTATCTGGGTTCACACCCTGATACAACCACTTCCTAGCTAAGTGACTTTTTACTGAACCCTCCTCGACCTCAGTTTCTTCATCTATAAAACAGAGATAATAACAAAATCTACCTGATAGTGTCTTATGAGAAATAAAGGAGTAAATATATGTATATCAGTTAGCTTTTGATGAATAAAAACTGCCCCCAAACTTAATAGTTTAAAACAACAATATTTGGCTCATTATTCTTTGGGTTGACAATCTGTGCTGAATTCAGCTAAGTTGTTCTTGGGCTGGTCTCACCAGGATCACTCATGTTCTAGCAGTCAGTTGGCAGTGGGCTGGGGCTGGTTGGTTCCAGATGGCCTCACTCACATGTCGTATACTCGGCTTGGGCAACAGAGCCATGGATCCCCAACATTTAGCAGTGTCACCTGGACGTCTTCATGTGGTGGCTGGGTTCTAAGGGCTAGAAAGGTGAGGTCACACACAAGTCCTCAAGCACTTTTTAAGCCTTCGCTTGTGTCACATTTGCTGGTATCTCATTAGCCGAAGTAAGTCATATGGCCAAGTCCAAAAACAAGAGATGAAGAAATAGACTCTACTTCTTGATGAGAAGAGCTTCAAAATATTGTGGTCATTTTTGAAAATACTGTGGCCCTTGAACAGTATGGGGGTTAGGGGCATCAATCCCTACCCCAGCCAAGAATCTGCATAGAGGGGCGCCTGGGTGGCTCAGTCGGTTAAGTGTCTGCCTTCGGCTCAGGTCATGATCCCAGGGTCCTGGGATCAAGCCCCACATTGGGCACCCTGCTCAGAGGAGATCCTGCTTCTCCCTCTTCCTTTGCTGCTCCCCCTGCTTGTGCCCTCTTTCTCTCTCTGTCAAATTAATTAAGTAGTTAATTAAAAATCTGCATAGAACTTTGACTCCCTCAAAACTTAACTACTAATAGCATACTGTTGACCAAAAGCCTTACTAATAATATAGTCAATTAAAATATATTTTGTATGTTATATGTATTTTATGCTGTATTCTTACAAGCAAGCAAGCTACATGAAAGAAAATGTTATTCAGAAAACCATAAAAAAGAGAAAATGTATTTCTAGTACTGTACTGTATTTATAAAAAAAAAAAAATCCATGTGTAAGGGGGACTACACAGCTAAAACCCATGTCGTGCAAGGGTCAACTGTGCACGAAAGCACAGAAACACTTGGGATGGTGGCCAGCACATAGTAAGCGGTGTGTAAGTACTAGTTAACAGTAGGCATGGCAATACTTGGACAGACGCTTTATAAAGCAACCCCTATTGCACTTACTCTGAGTGAAAATTATAGTAAATTACAAAATTCGAAGGACAGACAGGAAACAGGACCAGAATGAAATGTTCTCACCCAGTTCTAATTTATGGAAAAAATGGTGATTCTGCAAAACTTCCAAAGCCTAACTTCACTTACAAGAGGCTGTTCAGATTTCTGTATTTCAGCATGGTTTAGCGGGCAGGATCCTCAGTTCCGGGATCGAATTGCCTACGTTAGAATTCACTCCTCGCTGGCTGGGTAACCTCAGACAAATCACCTAGCCACCCGACGTCTCAACGTCTGCATCTGTAGTACTGGAGAAATGGAAAGTTTTAATTCCTGAGGTCCTTGTGAGGATTAAATGAAGCATAATATGTAAAGTGCTTCTGGCATAGAATGAGCATCCAATAAATGTTAGCTATTATTTTTCTTAATGTTTTAAGAATCAAAACTCATCTAGTACAGTTCAGAGATTTCCAGTCTTGGAAGCACATTGGAATGACCTGAGGAGCATAAAAATAGTGACACCTGTCGCACTCCAGAGATTCTGATATAAATGGTCTGGAGGGAGGCCTTTGCATGGTGGGTTTTGAAAGGCTCCCAAGGTAGTTCTAAGGTCCTGTGGAGATTTGGGAGCGCAAGTCCGTTAAAGAGGATGTTAGAGGTGATTCAGGGCTAACTTTTCATTTCTTAGATGAGAACACTGAGACCCAAAGAGGTGACAGGAAGTGCTTAACAACAGCCAGGTGGTGGGTGGGAAAACTGGAAACTGGTATCCCAAGGACTCCCACCCACGGCCCTTTCCCTCTTGTGTGGCCACCACAAGGACAGATGAGCCCAGGGCAGCCCATGTGACCCTCCTCACCAAGAACCCAGAGCTGGGACAAGGGACGCTGGCCTCCTAAGTCTACCTAATGCCAAATTCAAGGCTCCAGAAATGACTTTGTTCTCCCTTGATTTGACAATCTCCCTACACTTTCAGGTTTGATTCATAATAAGATTCAGGTTCTGCCTGTGTTTGTTTGAATTAGGCTTTTATTTCATTTATTCCATTGTCCTTGGCTCAGAGCTATATTTTAGGGCCCCAAACCAGAACTTTCCTTCATTTTTTTTCCTTTCTTCTTTCCTCCCACGCTCCCTTCTCTTTCTTCCTTCCCTCTTTTCATGCCTTCCGTAACCCTGCCCTCAGAAGGACATTTGTCTCAGATGACTACCTTCCTCCACCCTCGTGAATAACCTTCCGTGTGGGAATCGCCTCCTCCTTTTAAATTGTTTCTGGAAATAGGAGTGTTCCTCAGTTCATAATAGTGACTCTGCTGAAGTGCCAATAATTCTCAGGATCAGAGGGCCAGCTTCACCACAAGGCCGGGAAATGTGGGGGGAATTCTGTGACTGCTCCCTTGTGGAAAGGCTGACCCCTAAGGGCTCAGAGACATGGACTGCTAGCTGGTGGTGTCAGGAGTTTCCCAGGAGCAGGCACAGTCTTCAAAAAAAAAAAAATTCTTTTCCTTTTTTTTCTCTCCAGCTTTAGCCTTTACAAATATTAGCCCTTTGTCATTTTTCTCCAAGCTTCTAATTACTGAGATTGAAGGGAACAAATTCAATGATCCAGAGAAAGGTAGGTATAGACCATGGTTCTCAAGAACCTAGCCTTTAAAAAAAAAAAAAAGTATTCTTACACGAATAAAATTGGATACCAAATTGAATATACAAAATGACTCATTTTCTCATATATATATATATATATGACTATATATCCCACTGAATGATGGAATTAAAGGAATATTTTTTATTGTTGCTGATCCGTAGCTCCTCATTCTTTTATGATGAATATGTATTACTCGTGTATCAAAAAAGCAATAAACCCATTACTTTAAAAACAAATATTGATCTTAGAATAAAACCCTGCAGGCATTCTTGTTTAATATTCATTATCCCCAAACTGTTTTCATATGATACTCGAGATCTTAAGAGAGTTATAAAATTAACTGATTTCTTTCATCACTTATTGATTTGTGTGTACATGTGCACACATGCTCAAATCTCTTGTATTTTTGTCCTTTATTCCAACCCCCACTTATCACTAAATTTAGGCCAATTTGTATCATTTCTTGGGCCTTCTCAGCCTTTGTGACATTTCCAGTTCCATCTGCAGATTTAATTAATGTGTTGCTTATTCATTCTTCCACATCACTGATAACAAAAGACATAAAATCGGACCCGTACTGACTGCTACATAATCCTCGATACCTCCCACCACCGGACACATCCTTCTGCTTTACCCAGTTTTTGAGCCCAGCTGATTGAGCCTGATTTTGCAAGTAAAATTCGCTCAGACATCGCATACAATGATTTATGAAGTCCATGCAGCTGTGTGGTGTCCCATTAATCACAGACACTACAATAATCTATTTGTGTGCAGTAGTCCTCATAAATCGGAATAAAATAAATTCCACAAGCGCATCTTTGGCTTTTGCGACAGGGCACATGGTATTATTCAGGGCACCATCCACGTAATGCAATGTTAGCAGACTTGCAGATTCCTGAGGTTGGTCAAGCAAGCAAAAATATGCATTCTTTTACCAATGCATGCCAAAACTAAAGAAATTACGGCTTGCTCAGCCACCGAGTGAGAGGATTTCTTTGGGGCTCAGCTATCTCAAATTTTTTTATGAAAACCGATGTAAACAAACAGAGTATGTGAGTCACAGCAGTAAAAGTGGTGAGATGATTTTTGTCAACAAACAGTCCAGAACTGTATCTTCAAATACACGTTGAGCGCTTGCACATCGTCACCATTTGGAGACTCTTATTTCCATGATGTGATGAAACAATTTTGTAAATTCTCTTTTGAGACTGAGCTGTGTTTCACATGACAAAAGAATCGTTAGTGGCAAGCTCCCTTCATTTGTGAGTGTATTTCTTATTTTGAATACGGTCCAAGATTGTTGCAGACCATGTCTGGTAAAGATTGTGAATGACCCAGTTAGGTATTCGTAACTTCTTTTTTTCAAACTATAAAGAGATTTATTTTTGCCTAATTATAAAGAGAATATTGTAAAGTTAAAAGTTAACAGTATAAGAATATATTGCATGAAATGATAATGGTATGACAATAAAATAAAAAAGAATTGCATGAAGTCCTAACACACAAAAACAATCACCCTTAATATATTAGTGAATAGCTTTTCCAGAATATTTATCCATATTTGTGTACTTGTGGGTGGAGAGATATAGAGATAAATAAAATGGGATGAGATTCTACCATAATTTTTATATTATTGTCTTATACTAATTATAATTGTAATATTATATTACTTGCTTTTAAAATATCAACACTATAAAAAACAAAAAATAAAAATAAACACCATATTGTGGATATCTCTCTAACACACATCATCATTTTAATAACTATAATTTCCCATTATGTAGATTTATTTAATCAACACTTAATTAATGGACATTTAGTTTAATGGGCATTTAGTTAGTTATCAATTTTTTAACTATGAGCAGGACTATCATGGACATCCTGGTTGCAAGATATTTATACACTTGACCTAATTCTCTTCTTCTTAGGAAAGGAGTTTTTTGAATAAGAAATGTTCTTAGAATCAGAATTATTTTCTTCGAATAAACTCTTAAAATTGTGATATCTGGATCAGGGATATGTCCAACTAATATTTTGATGTGTATTGCTAAGCTGACTTCCAGAAAAATTATACCAAGTTATACTATCGCCAGTAATTCATAAGAGTCTTTATTGCCCCCATCCTTGCTAACCCTGGATATTGCAAATCATTAAAATGTTTGTCAACCTAGTAGATAAAAAGTATCTTTTCATTATTTTAATATGCATGTCTTTGACTATATTTGGTTGAACATCTTTTCATATGTTTTTTGGTCATTTATATTTCTTCTTTTGGGAGTTATCTTTCCTTATGTATTTTCATTTGGGAGAGGCAATGTTCATCAATTTCATTGACTTATAGAACTATATATTTGTACTATGGTAATGCTGCCTTTAATCAAAACCAAGGCATAAGCCTAACAAATCTAATTGCCTTATAAATTTGTAATTGGGTCAGAGGCCGGTTCCAAAAATATTTTGAGAAATGGCAACACTCTCAGAAAATGGGCTTATTTTCCCAAGGTGATAATGTTAGTGCCTTGAAAAACAATAACTATCTGTGTATCTGATTCTTGTATGTTTGTTTAAATAAAGCATTATAATCCTTGGCTTGATTAAGAGCCTGTGCTCTGGAATCAGGGTGCCTGTCTTTGAATCCTGATTCTTTCATTTCAAACCTGGGTGACCCAGTCATGTGACTCAACTATGCTGTGCCTTAGTTTCCTCATCTATAAAATGAAGATGATTAATAGCCCCTACTGTATAGAGTTGTTGGGGATTCAGTGAGAGGATGTATATAATGTATGTAGAATAGAACTGAGGACATTTTAAGTGCTCAATGAATATTAGCTATTATAGTTACAATATTACATGGTTTCATGACCTGCTCAAACCTAAACCACCAGACTCACTGTGAGGCATTTTTTAAATGTATATTTAGTTACTCTTTCCTTTTTTTTTTTTAAGATTTTATTTATTTATTTGACAGAGAGAGACACAGCGAGAGAGGGAACACAAGCAGGGGGAGTGGGAGAAGCAGGCTTCCCAAGAAGCAGGGAGCCTGATGCGGGGCTCGATTCCAGGACCCTGGGATCATGACCTGAGCCAAAGGCAGACACTTAATGACTGAGCCACCCAGGCGCCCCCTTGGTTACTCTTTCTGCAGGTAAGCTGCCCTGATGATATGCTTAGACTACTCACATTTCATTTTTACAACTAAAAAATAAAATTAGGGAAAGTTCTAGAGTGAGAAACGAATCAGGAACCAAAGGGAACTGTCTCCTTAGTTCTTTGGTGGCTTTAACAACAACAACAACAACAACAGGAGAGGGCACCTGGATGGCTCAGTCGTTAAGCATCTGCCTTCGGCTCAGGTCATGATCCCAGGGTCCTGGGATCGAGCCCCGCATCGGGCTCCCTGCTTGGCGGGAAGCCTGCTTCTCCCTCTCCCACTCCCCCTGCTTGTGTTCCCTCTCTCTCTGTGTCTCTCTCTGTCAAATAAATAAAATCTTTTAAAAAACAACAACAACAACAGGAGACTAAAGAAAGACGTTCGAATCCATGCACAGGTCTGACAGTTTATGCATCACTGAAGTAGGATTTAGATATTTGAGGAGCAGGTGAGTTGGATGCTGAAGGGGTGGGAAAGACCTGGAAGCTGTGTCTGTCCATAAGGTTTGGGTAGACTCATGGTTCTCAACAGGTAAATGACTACTGCCCAATCTGCGAGGGAGGACATGGACGCACCAAACAGCCTAGCCAAGATGTTCTAATGCTGGAGTAAAATAAGCAGACCGGACTCAATGCACAATGAGTTGGTACTGGATAGAGGATACTACAATGTCATAGTGAGGCATGAAGTCACCAAGACCTGGATCTGAATCCTGACTCAGGCACAGGGCCTATGTCCTTGGAATATTAATATAATTTCTCTGAGCCTCAGTTCCTCTTCTTTAAAAATACGTCTGATCATACCCTATGATGAGGATTAAAAGAATTAATATATGCAAAGCATTTAGCATGTATGTGGTTCCATGTGCTCAGCCAATGGTTACTGGGAAGCAGAGGAGACATTTAAAACATTTAAGAACTAAACTGCATGGTCACTGGTTAATCAGAACTAATGCCTGACCAGTGAAGCCAATTAGAAGGAATCCCAATGAATGGAAAAGTTGACTCAACCAATAACAAGGGATGCAGCCCCGCACATCCTACTGGTATGTAGTGTTTCTGAGAGATAAGAAAGGGGTTTTCATAGTGAATAAACGTTCCAGAGTTTGGGGCTTGGAGAAAGAACCTGACCTAGCATACCATATAAACAGTCTAGAGTTAGATGGAGGGAAAAAACAGAGGGGAGGTCTGGTTTCTAGAGACTACTCTGGGGCCAGGTGAAGTGTCTCCGGGTGCTACGGTAGAAGCTGGGGCACAGGAAGACAGGTGGTACCCATCGGAACTCAAGCAGCGGTTGTCCAGACAACAGAGTGCAACCCGAGCCACATCGCTACTAATCAGCCCAGGATGCAGACAACTAGGTGTCCAGGCAAAGAGAATACCATTCCAGCGATAGAATGAGTCAGAAAGAAGAGAGGGAAGCTAATACCAAATGTATTCATGCTAAATTGTGGCAATTGAAGGCAAAAGATCCTTTTGTACTACGGGCTCAGGAGCGGAACTGGAGTCAGAACTAATCCGGAGGTAGACCAACAACTAACTTGCTGATACTGAGGAGGGCGGAGGGGGGCTGCGTGCTGCACCCACCGCGTGTACCATGTGTGAGGCTGCTCGGAGTCAGCAAATGGAAGGTAATCAGCACGGAAGGACCTCACTTTCCTCATCTATAAAACGAAGGAATTGAACCTGAACATATCTGAAGCCTCTTCCGATACTTAAAAAAAATATATTTTTCTGTCTATAAGAAATCTCTGGGCACAAAGCAGACACCCCTGGGGATAGTACTAAAGAGGTCTCCAGTCTCGGCGAGTACTTTGCTCTCAAAATGCTGATGTCTTATACATGCTAAGTAATACTCTGTATACTTAAGTTGTTCACCTGAGAAAATACGGTTTTAATGAAAAGCTAAAAGCTTTTCTCAGGTTCTAACCGTGTGGCAAAGCACAAGATGGAAAACCAAAAGGTGAGGTGAACCCGTGAAACTCAGGAACTCCTCACCTATTTTGGATTTTCAAAATCTACTGTGGCATGTTTGGCTTTATCTTGCAGCTCATTGTCTTTGGTAAGTCTCCCAATTAGCCTTCTTGCTTCCGTTCATTGTCCCTCTGTTACTCTGCTGCCATAATTTCAACTTTTTAGCACATATAAGATGCCATTACTAGTAAGCAACATGATTTTATATACCACCGAGACAGAAAATAAACTGTCAATTAAACCATGACATGCCATCAATTGTGGGATGCATCCCCCATTCAGAGCTGTTAAAATATTTTAAAAGTGTGTCTCAAAGTCAATAAAATATGTTATCTTTATAAAATATGAATCTGATGAGGTCACTTGTCTCTAAAAGCTCCAAACCTTCCCCTCCAGGATGAAGTCTAAACTCTTTGCTGTGGATTTTAGGCCTCTATCGTCCAGCCCAACCTTACTGGCCTTGTCTCCTGACATTTGCTGCCAGGCATCCAGTCTCCTCAGACCTCATTTTTTTCCCCCACAGCAAAAGCACATGTTATCTTCCTTCTTTCAACAACATTTATTAAACGGCTGCTGTGTACCAAGCTCTGTTCTAGGCACTCTGCTGTTTTCTTTGCTTGGAATCTCTTCACCTCTTTCCCCCTAAACCTGGTGTCTATTCTTCCTTCAAGATTCAGCCCAACTCTCTTCTCATTCATGAAAAAGTTTTAACTGTATCCAATTTTCTCATGTAGACTTGATTTTGTCAACTTCTATTACACTATATTGAAACTGCTGACTTACCAGTTGCCCATGCTAGAAAGTGGCCCCCCAAACACAAGGAAAGACATTGATTTTTGTAACTAGAGTAGTGATTAGAGATGTAGGATCCAGCTTGCTGGCTTCAAAGGCCCTATCCTGCCTTATAGGGAATCATGCATCCTAAGTAGCGAGACAGACATGAAAAGTACAGACTTTAGGGGAAGGACAGACTGTAAGGAGTAAAATCACTGTGAGGTGAAGCTCTTGGGTTTGATCCTCACACAGGTCAAAAGTACTCCTATGTTCTAGAACCATACACTAGACTGCATTTCAAAAGCTTTGAAAGTAGCAAAGATTTAGTGAATATCTGAACCTATTATAGGTTTAAAAAATCCCATCATTAAAAATGCTAGAAGACTTATTAAGTATCTCTTATATGCTCAGAATCCTGTAGGTGCTAATTTCCTAAGTGACTGATGAGAAACTCTTATTAATTAACTTATTCAAAGTTACATGGACAGTAATAAACACAGTCAGAATTTCATCCCAGGTCAATTCAATTCCCAAGATCATGTTCTTTCCATTAGAGCACTTTATAGCCCAATGCCTCATCATCACTGAGGACATTTTTGATTTAGTCAGTAATTTGTCAAGGAAAAAATTGAATAGTCCTCTTCTTTAAATACCTGTGATTGGCATTGCTGGTTGGCTCTTCTCCTTGGCAAATCTAAACAAGAAACATGATATGGTCTTTGACAATCATCAGCCGATGATGCAGACTCTTGGAATCTCTCCTATATGGTTTCATGCCCCATGATCCCCATCTTCCGGTTTTCTTGCTAATCTACATGGTTACAGCTTGCGGGCAGCTAGCACTTGGTCAATGAACGTGTTTTGTTGCATGAACTTTAGTTTGAGCTTGAAAAAGTTTGTGAAGAACAACCAATGTAGCCAATAAGATGATCAAGACACATTAAGCTATCAGTTAATTAGTGAAAAAGAGTATGAATAGGATGGCCTTAGAATCCAATACCAAAATATTAGAATAGTCTTTAAGTTCAAACGATAAATAGAAGGAGGTGCCAATTTAAAATCCATAGTAAATTTATGGATGTCAATGTGATGAGGGTAATACTCGTGGGGGGAAGGCTTCAAAGGGCAGCATATATGGGCAGTATTGCAAAGAAGGCTTGGAGAGGAAGTCATATATTCTGACAGATGCAGAAAAAGGAGAAGAATGGGGGTTTGAAGAGTTTCATTATCTTTTGAGTGCATAGGACCTTGGTAATCCCCCAATAAATCTATGGGCTGGGACAGTGTGAGCGTGTGGAAGCTCACTCTCACTGGGGAGCAGAATGGAGGTGGCTACCTTCTCATTTGAGTAAGTGGAAAGTTTTGATATTACTTATTTTAATTGCCACTAGTCAGTGCTAACAAAATGTTGTTAAGATCTTCTAAGAACATTATGATAATTAAAAAAAATGTAAATGCTAGAATTGGTAACATAATCATTTCACAACATTCCATGGTCAAACAAACAAATGCTTGTTGTTTATAGGTGATGTCAAAATGGCATTTGGTCTGAGAACATATAATAATACCTGGGGCCTGAATAAACAATTAATGTTATTTCTGTTTAGGCTAAAATATGTTAGGATGAGCTGACCGCTGTAACAAACAAGCCCCAAATCTCAGTGACTTCTCACAGTAAATATTCATTTCTCCCTAACATCACCATCCACTGAGACTTCAGTGAGGTCTATGTATGTGAATGTGTCTGTATGTAGGAGGTCAGCTTCAGATAGCCATTGAGGGATCCAGGTTCTGTCCATTTAGTGGTTCCAAATTCGTCTAGTGCCTCAGGTCCTCCATGGTATGCTTTGCAGCCAGCCAACAGAGAGAGAATAAAAGAAATATGCAGGATTGTGGAGAGTTTTAGAGGCCAGCCTAGACAAGATCCTCATCCACATTTTCATCCACATTCCATGGCCCCATCTAACCTCAAGGAAGATGGTAAGTGTTGCCTAGTTTTGTGTCCAGAATGAAAAGAAGGGGGTGCCTGGGTGGCTCAGTTGGTTAAGCGACTGCCTTCGGCTCAGGTCATGATCCTGGAGTCCCTGGATCGAGTCCCGCATCGGGCTCCCTGCTTGGCAGGGAGTCGGCTTCTCCCTCTGACCCTTCCCCCTCTCATGTACTCGCTCTCTCTCATTCTCTCTCTCTCAAATAAATAAATAAAATCTTTAAAAAAAAAAAAAAAGAATGAAAAGAAGGAACATAGAAATTGGTAAGCACTACCATTTCCCCCAGAAAACAGGTAATAAATTCTATTTCAATGACAAAACATCTGTATGATATATAGGATATGAATATAAAAATACCAGTATTCTGATGAACATTATCATGTCAGAATTTACAATTCAAATAAATGATGTCTCCTTGTCAGCAGTTTCTTGGAAAAGCTGAATGCTGGTTTCATGGAAACCACCAATGCCTACCATCTTTTTTATTGAGATATAATTGACATATAACATTTATTAGTTTCAGAGGTATAAAATAATGATTTGATATTTGTATATATTGTGAAATGAGCACCATTTTTTAAACTTTTTTAGAACATATTTTTTCTGGAACATGTGTTGGTTCTTTTAAATATTCCCAACAAATATCCATCCTTTGAGGATGAATTTGCTAGAGATTAATAAAAATTAATTTCGAGCCAAGTCTGGTGAATGAAGAAGGTAATCTACTTGAGTTATAATATGTCGAATCATATATGATGGTTAAACAATGAAGCATATTTTCCCATGGGACTACACAAGGCAATTCCAAAGTAAACATTATAGGAATGATTTGAGCACTTTCACTAAGTGTTTGAGGGAGTGTGCAGATAAAAGTTTCTGGAAGGCAATCTGGCAGTGTCAAAAATAGGCATACTTTTGACCCACAATTAGCAATTCCACTTTAGGAATTTACTAAAGGAAGTCAATGGACAGATGTTTGAAGATTTTGCTAAATGGGAATGTACTGCAGCTTTGTTTATGACAGTGAAAATATAAAGCAAACAAAAAACCCTTAAAGATATATTAATATGGCATTATTAAATATAATATGGTATACCCATGCAATGTAATAATATTCAGTAGTAATAAAAAGGATATAGTTTTTATCCTAAAGATCAATATGCCATGTATAGATATAAGTGAAAAAGCATTTATAAACTACGATGCGTATCCCATTTTATATTTCATACTTTAAAGGGGAAAATAAGCCTTCAAGGATGTATAAGAAATGTCATTAATGGTTAATATTTCAATGATGGAATTATAGGTGATATTTTATTTCTTTTTTTTTTTTTAACTTGCTTGTATTTTCTCATGTCGCCCCAACCCCCATGAGCATGTATTTGTGGAGAATATTTAAAAAAAAAAAGAAGTAGTAGTGTATAACATGGATTCTGGAGCCATACTGCCTGTGTTTGAATCCCAAATTTTCCTTTCAAATAGGTGTGACATTGGGCATATTATTTAACCTTTCTGTGTCTCTGGTTCCCCACCTATAAAATGCAGGTAATTGTGTACCTATTTCAACAGGCTCTAGTGAAGACTAGTCATGATAATATACTCAGGTAATAAGCAAATATACACATTGTAAATACTTCATAAATATTTCTTATTCAATAATTAGGAAAACAATGAAGCTATTTCTATTCTGAGAAAAGCACTAATGGCTATTTTAACTTTTCATATGCAAATTAACAAAGAAGGCAAGATCTTGTGGTAGATGTTAATTTTAAGGTGGGTCCACAAAAAACAATAAAACTGAAAAGAAAAGCAATTTACCCTTCCCAACTTCCTGCCCGAGACAGTGATATATGCAGGCTCCGAAGGTATAATAGGACTGGTTTCCAGACTCAATAGGCATCCACAGAGTTCTAAGACCTCGCAAGCCACACAGCCTTCTGTGCCTCAGATTCCTTAACTATAAAGTGGAGACAGCATTTAGGCACTGGAGGTAATATAAGGCTATTCTGTACATTAATTAAAATAACCCTTGTGAAGAGCTTATTAGCAGGCACTCTACAAAGGTTAGCTATTACTATTATTATCATTATTATTAATGATATACCCTTTGAAATATTATTAATGAACTAACCTTTAAAATAAGACTGGAATAGGTCCAAGAAAATATTACAAAGGCTACAACCCCAGGGCTAGACAGACTGCCAAAGTGGGACCAACAGAAAGATCCATAAGAAGGGCGGGGGGAAGGTGAATGCCTGGTCAGGTAGATGCTGCACAGCAAGAGGTACTGGGATATCACATAGCAGGGATTCTCGCTCCAGCCTAAAACTTGAGGAGACACTCAATGAGAAGGACTCCAAAAATAACAATAGACAATGAGAAGGACTCCAAAAATAATATAAAAGGAGAACAACCATTTTATCCATATTATACCCTGTGTGGTTGGTATTCAAATTTGTCTCCATCTTACAACGGAGAAACCGATTCAGAAAGGATAAATACCTTGTTCAAACATATGTAAACAGCGAGAGAGAGAACCTGTGTTGTGCATGTGCCTTCCTGTGTTCTAATACGTCCAGAGTAGCTGCCGTACACAAGCAGGGTAGATAAGACAGGAACTGCCTCAGTAAAATTAGGTACTAGGTGGTGATAATCTAGCCCAACTACCAGATCCTGAGCCCAAGATCAGATGGCTGAACCTCCAAACCGGGGGTTTCCCTGCCACTGACAGGGTCCAAGCCCAAGGTGAGCCCAGCTGAGGTTGGCAAGAGCCATGGGAGGGAAGAGGGGAAAAGAGCATTTTTCTTGTCCTGGTTTCTTCATAGATCTTTCTACTAGGTATGCAACATCTTTAGAAAACAATGAGACTTTTTCTCTGGTGCAATTCAGTTTTAAGTGTGTTTTTCAGACTCAAAAGGCAACTCCTACATTTTTCTTTTCGTTTCCGGAAAACACAAACATCTCAGAGTGTGACTAGAGTGGAGAGGTTGAACTAGGCACCGTACCAAGGAGGAGGGCTCTAATACCACTGGTCTGTCTATTGCTCTCTTATTTCCACTTTCTGCTAGGTCCCCAGCTGAGCATTTGATTTTTAGACATTTTCAACAATTTAGCAAACCCCTCCCATCCAACCCCCCCAATGGCCAATAGAGGGCGGACTGTCTCTTCTTCCAGACCTCCATCAGAAGTATAGTCTAACTCCCTTTCCTTTTAGACCTGTGGGATTTGGTTTCATGCACTAGCCCCCCTCCCCAATTTGGAAGACTCCTTCGTGTCCAACCACCCTTTCAAAGGCTTATTTTAGAGGCATTTACTAAAACCAAGAGAGAAAGGCTGCAGACAAGAATGTTCATATATCTTTTTACCTATAATTCTTCCCTCTCTTTATCAACTCATTCAGGCGTGCGTACATTCTTACGAGTCATGTGCCCTCCCCCCCAATAAGCTGACAATTTAATGGAGTCCAGACCTATTTAGAGAAAGTTTTATAACATATCATGATGAATGCTACAAGCAGAGGTAGTTACAAAATGCTATAGAATAGATCAGGGAATAAGCTCAAGAGACTTCCCAGAGAAGGCATTAGACCATATTCCATGTATGACTCTATCTCTTTCATTTGTATAGAACTTCCAGGGTCTATGTTATCCCTCAGTCTACTTTCTCCCTTGACCCCCAATTGTCACCATGTTGGGCCCACCTATCCTTTCTTCTGTATCTTTACTCTGGTCTCTAAAGATCAGGGAATCCTTTTGTTTGAGCCTCAATCTCAGCCTTGGCTTCTGGCCACCTAAGAGTCCCTCCTGGATCCCAGGGAAGAAACTGCTATTTCATAACTGAGCTCCTAGTTCACACACTGGCTGCAGATAAGTTGCCAGGCCCTTGCTGGCTGCTTATTTATTACTAGTTACAGGCCTCACGTAACTCTTCCTGTTTTCTCCTTTGCTTCTCTATGAATTCTACAGCACAGGACCCTATATAAGTTGAATTTTCTAAGTTGATATATCCATCTTAGTCTTAGGAATCTCTCCCGTCCTTTCTAAGGTTAACTTGAATTCCCATGAGAAGTCAGCCTTTATCGCCTTGCGTTTGTCTACCTTCCACCGGAATCCCAGGAAAGATGGATGGTGACCTCCATATTGTTCCTTGCCTGTGTTCAATCTCTAGCTTTCCCTAACCCTTAATATATTGCCTTAAAAAAATAAAAAACGTGGGGCGCCTGGGTGGCTCAGTTGGTTAAGCGACTGCCTTCGGCTCAGGTCATGATCCTGGAGTCCCTGGATCGAGTCCCGCATCGGGCTCCCTGCTCGGCGGGGAGCCTGCTTCTCCCTCTGACCCTCCCCCCCTCATGTGCTCTCTCTCTCCCATTCTCTCTGTCTCAAATAAATAAATAAAATCTTTAAAAATAAATAAATAAAAAATAAATAAAAATAAAAAACGCAAACACAAAAGTAGGACCATGAGAATGATTATTCTTATTTTTTCAATTGACAGTGGCTTTCTCACTCCTGCATTTTTTTTCCACCACCTGACCTTGGCTTTTCCTGTTGAGTCCTACAATGTTATCTGCTACATTTTAATAATGTCTTTATACTTGCATTTGAACAGAAATATAGATAACCTCTCTGCAAGAGTGGCAAAGGCCTTTTAACACAGCACAATGATGACAGTTTGTTGGCAAATCCCACAGCAAAGTGCTGGTGCCTTGTTGGGATACAAGCAACAGTCATGTTTAACAGTGTGGTGTGTTTTTATCTTTCTTGAATTCTGCTAACAGAAAATCGAGCATATTTCAGTTTCACTAATAGTTGTAATTGCAGAACCTCAGGATATGAGGTCTTTTCAGAGGGCATCTAACCTGACCTACACAACTACAGGAATTGTCTCTACAACATCTTTGGAACTAGTCATCCCAACAGCTCTTTAGACCCTTCTAGAAAATGGGATGCTCATTCCCCCTTTCTATTGTTGAAAATCTTCTGTCACCCACTGATAATCAGTTATAGTTAATGAGTCTCTTCCTCTCCTCAGGACAAAGAAATACGATTGGAGAAACATTTAGTTTTCTGATGCCAGTGACTGGGGAATATTCCAGTCATAACTCTGGCTTTTTGGTTCAGAATTGGAGTGGTTAAATCCAAAATATTTATGGTAAGTATAAATTTGTTCCGAAAACAGAGGATTTCAAAGGCATCTTTGTTTTCTTTCTCCTTAGAATTCTGTGCTATTAACTTTTGGTTCATTAGTCACGATTTTCAGGATCCACTTGGCTGCCACCTTTCTGGAGCCAGACTCTTCTGGATCAGAAGGTCCGCTGCCCATTCCCACCTCACACCTGCCACAGGACTTGATTCTTTCACACACACCCCCCCACACACGGATGCAAGTCACCTTTTGTTAATTCACGAATTTTATTGACCTTGGTACATATCCTGTGAATGGTGGGTCATTACAGAGCCTGTCATTTCCAGAACGTTTTCTGACAGTCACAGAAGAGAAACAATCTCCGCACAACGCATTTTGCATCACTTCACTTACTTCTTCACTAGGGTTTTCACAAATAACATTTGTCACGCATCTTCTTTATTAATATATTTACAATAAACAAGTAAACGGGGGGGGGGGAAGAAGGAAACCCATCACTTCTGTCCAGGAGCTTGGGAAAGAACAGGGCAATGTCAGATGACATTAATGATGCATGAGAAACACGGGTCCAATCATGTCAAGACTTGTAGTAATCCAGTATTTGGCCTTACTCAAGGGAGAGAAATTCAGCTCTGCTACTTTCCATTCACCCCCTCCCATAACATAGCACCTTGGCACAGACGGCAGAGCGACCAGCCACACAGGATGTGGACAGTTAAAATTCAACTCGAGCTACAGCAATCCTCAACCGTCCTCCCCACCCCCTGCGGAATATTTACCTAGACCGTTTAAAGCACTTAATTAATTCACCACTAGCTTCGCTGGAGGCGTCTCGAGCTTCCCGAGACTCCATTACATAGTATCTTTCACAAAGTCTATCCCCAGCTCGAGTGGAAGATGGATTCTCATCCATTTGCGGAGGCTTCCGTGCATTCGCTTCCCTTTGGATCCGGCGGGTGCCCCAGCCAAGGCTGCAGCAACCCCCTCGGCCCCGAGCTTCGGCGGTCCCCGCCACACTCCGAACTCAAAGCCGGCCCAGGAGGGGCAGCCGGCTCGCCCTCGGGGCGCCCAGGCCACAGCCACGGTGGCCGCGGAGCCTGCGGACGCCCGGCACGCCGCGCCTCTCGCTGCCCGCCGTGTGCGCCCCGAGCCCGAGCCGCAGCGCGCCCGCGGAGCCCCGGCGAGGGAGGCGCGCGAAGGCTCGGCCGGAGGGCCGGCTCGGCTCGCCGGGCTCCAGCCGGAGGAGCCGGAGGGGGAGGAGGAAGAGGAGGCGGAGGAGGAGGAGGAGGAGGCGTGTGAGGGAGGAAGGGCCCGGCAGCCCGCGAGGGAGGGCGGGGGAGGGGGCCGGCCGGGCCGGGAGGGGTGGGGGGGCAGCCAATGAGCGGCGCGCGGGGGGGGGGGCGAGGTCTGGGGGATGAGGTAGGATGGGGGAGGGCGCAGCCCGAGCGGCGGAGGCTCGAGCCATAAACAAGCGCCCGGAGGAGCCGCGCAGGAGTGAGGCGAGCGGGGCGCGCGGAGCGGACGCCGCGGACCTTCTGCTGCGCCACCGCCCCCACTCGGCGGCTCGGGAGGCGGGGACCGGCCCGGAGGCTGCGCCGCCGCCACCACCGCCGCGGGGCCGGCCGACCCGGAGGAGGAGAGGGAAGAGGCGCCGCCAGCCGGGGCTGGAGCCCAGCGCAGCCGCCGCCGCCGCCGCCGCCAGAAGTTTGGGTTGAACCGGAGCTGCCGGGAGGAAACTTTTTTTCTTTTTTCCCCCTCCCTCCCGGGAGGAGGAGGAGGAGGGGAAGCCACCGCTGGCGCCAACGCTAGTGGGCTCGGGGTCGGCGCGGCCCGCAGCGGGGGGCGGGGGCCTCGCCCCGCGAGGGGAGGCGCGCCCCGGGGGCCCCGAGGGGGGCGGCGAGGACCGCGGGCTGCGGGTGCGGCGGCGGCGGCGCGTGTGCCCCGCGCAGGGGAGGACGCCCGCCCCGCTCCCGGCCCGGCTGCGAGGAGGAGGCGGCGGCGGCGCAGGAGGATGTACTTGGTGGCGGGGGGCAGGGGGCTGGCCGGCTGCGGGCACCTCCTGGTCTGGCTGCTGGGGCTGCTGCTGCTGCTGGCGCGCTCCGGCACCCGGGCGCTGGTCTGCCTGCCCTGCGACGAGTCCAAGTGCGAAGAGCCCAGGAGCTGCCCCGGGAGCATCGTGCAGGGCGTCTGCGGCTGCTGCTACATGTGCGCCCGCCAGAGGAACGAGAGCTGCGGCGGCGCCTACGGGCTCCACGGAGCCTGCGACCGGGGGCTGCGCTGTGTCATCCGCCCCCCGCTCAATGGCGACTCCATCACCGAGTACGAAGTGGGCGTATGCGAAGGTACGGCCGCCCGCCGCGGGCCCCCTCCCACCTGGCTGCGCCGAACAAAGTTTGGCGGAGACTTTCCCGAGAAGAGAGGGCTCCGCGGGAGGAGGGGGCCGCCGCCCCCGGGAGAGGGCCCCCCCCGTCCCCTGGTTCCCGCTCGCCCGCTTCCCCGGACGCTGGGCCGGCCTCGGGCGAGGGTGGATTTCGTGGGTGGGGGCGGGCGGGTGGGGGTGGCCGCGCCAGACCCGCACACGTGTGGCTGTTCGGGCTGGGACTGCGGGGGGTGGGGCGGGTCCCGCGCCCCGAGGTGGGGGCGCCGCGGGCAGGGGGCACTGCGGAGGCTGTCGCGAGCCCTTCGGGGAGTCCGGTCCCTGCCGCCCTCCCCGCACAAGCGCAGTGTGCTACCGAGTGCTGCACACCGATCTCGAAAGTCCCTTTTCTGTTGGCGAGGAGACGTGTCTTCAGCTCACGCTCCCTGTGTGACTCTTTTATTATTTTTTCCTTGCTCTCTTCCTTCACCCCCTTCCTCCTCTTTCGCATGTAAATCAGTTTCAGCTCCGGAATATGTCAGCCCAGGGGAAGTTACATACGGTGGTTACTCATTTATTTGCCTATTGAAAACAGTCAAAGGCTTGCTCTTCTGAATGGGGGCGGGGGGGGTGGGGTGGGGGGTGTTGCACCTAGGAGTGAAAAGTTGTTGCTGACTATTCGTGGCTGCTTTTTAAGATCAGATATCCGCGTGTTTCCTATCGTGTTGCCGGTTCCTTCTGTTTGTTTGACAGCGAAGGCTGTACTCCTGTTTTCTCCACGAAGCATTGTGCACCTGGGTGTGGAGACTGACGGAGGGAGAAAGCGATTAGAGCAGTGAGCCTCCGCTGGTTGGGTGGACCCCTGTGAGCGGGTGTCGGCCCTGAGCCCTGCCTGCCTGCCTCGGCCTCCGGGTGCTTGGTCAGGTTTGGGGACTAGAAAGAGGGGCAGTGAGTTCTTTTTATTTGGCTGTTGGGCAGGACTCGGTGAGCACCAGTTAGATGCGGGATCCCTGCTCGGGCTGACGTCGGGGTGATGATGCTGTTCCGGGGCATCCTGGTGCAGAGCAGCTGCCTTCTGGAGAAGCGGCGAGGAGGAGCGACCTGTCGCTCTCTGACCTGGGCCCTTCCTTACCACTCACAGCCAGACCCAGCACACCAGGGACGGGTTTCTTCTGAGGCATCCTTTTGTGTGCATGTGTTTGTTTATCGTGCCGAGGTACTGAAAAAGAAGGTGGCAATCTGAAGGATAAAATGGGTCTATTAAAAGACTTCAATTCTGTGATTTTCTTTAAATACACACATTTATTTACACCTTTTAGAGTTTGGACAGTTCTGGAAAATCAAGGAGGCTTTTCTGTTTTGGAAGCTAGTGGGCAGTATGGAGTGAAGGGAACTCTTCTCAAAGGGAAGGGGCCCTGCCCTGCTGCACCCTTAGGACATTGGGCGAGAAGAGTTTATTTGCCTGAAACACAAAAGCCTCTGAACTGGTGTCAAGTCCCATGTTAATACATGTGTTTTTATTTCTCACATCAGGAAGAAATGGCCAGGAGATTAACTTCTGATACAATTTTATGTGTTTGATTTGGGGAATTCTGAATGAGTTGGACTCAAAGATGCATCTTTGAACCCTGCCTCTTGGAGTGTATAATTTACTTAAGCCAGCCTCCCATAAATCTAAAAAGAACAAGCAACATGAAAGAAGGCTAACTGCAGTGGAAACTGCTATGCTCTGAGAAGGACTTTTGGAGGTTTTAACGATTCTGACCCTTGTTTTGTTTCTTCTCGATGTACTGCTGGTAAAGGAAATGTGGAGCCTGGGGGCTTGCACGGGAATGGAGTGTTTTGGCACCAATCTTCCAGTATCATGGTATAGAGTTATTTTGGCAGTTTGTCGTGAGCTTTTCATTCCTCTGAAATGATGCGATCCCTCTTAGTTTGATTTCTTCTGGTAACACCCCGTGCACTTGGTATTAGCCTCGAAGATGCTTGGAAGTACTTGTTTCTGTGATTATATCTCAATTAGCGTTCTCTAGCAGCACTTTTCATTTAGCAGAACTGTTTTCAGTTGCCAAAACTGGGCGCTCAGCATTTCTTTTTATCTAATCTTTAGAATTCTAAAAGCAGCCTTCAAGTTGTATTCTAAATCCATTAAACCAGAGTAAGAACAGGGGCTACCTGGCATGATACAGTGTTTGGATTTACACAGATACTGTCAATCGTCTGTCTGAAATTTCAAGTATTTTCACTTGGCTACAAAATTAATGGAAAACGTAGGATAAATAACCTTTTTTTTTTCTTTTTATAAAATTAGAGGAGTCTTTAAATGTCAGTAATTACCTAGAAGGTGCGGACTCTTTTTTGTTAGTTTGCAAGAAACTTCTCAATGGCTAGTCTTTCCCTCAGTTTCCATTTTTATTGAGAAATTCACACACTGAAGCACGATTATTATAACTGACGTGACTAGGAACTGATAAATTTTAATCATGTTGAAGTCTCTTTCGTTGCAATTTTTGCACTAAAATGACCCCTACTGGTTGTATCTGTTAATGAAAACTGTTTTTGAAAACTTATTTAATTGCCTACACTGAGAAATCTTATTGCATGTTACAGATATATTATCATTACTAATCTACCGGCTTTCGAGGACATAAATTAAATACCAGTTAACATTGTTCCGTTTGCCAAATTGCAGTAGTTTTTATTTGTGTTACTCTCCATTCTGGCTTTGTGGTGAAAAAAAAAAATCATGTTTTTAAACTGTGGTTCACATAATGAGTTAGATAAATCAGAAGCAAAAGTGGACCCCTTCCAACCTGTGGCTTACTGTCTTAGGTTTTGAAAGCATGCCAGCCCATAGTAGGCTCTCAATAAATGTGTATTGAGCAAATGGATAAACAGTCTTCTCCATAGAAAGAATAGTGAAGAAAAAATATTTTCTGAAAGATGAAATAATGTGAAGAGTTGTGCCCTGTGAGTCACGTGACATACATGTACACTTGGTCTTTTCAGCGTTGTTTAGATTGTTATCAACCAAATCATTCTTTTTTTAAAAAAAAATACATTTTTGGTTTAAGTGCATTTTAAAAATCGAGAGCCATAGAGCCAAGTACCTAAAGTTTTTTTCTGCTCTCTCGCAGTCTAAAAAGTGCTTTTTGGCCCCCAGGAGGGCACAAGTCTCTTTACTGTTTCCACTCATTAGGTGAGTCCCTGTGGCCGTTTCTGACTTCCCAAGCAGCCTGTCCCTCGGCTGGGCTGCCTGCCTCCAGGTAAATCGCCTAGAAGCCAGAGAAACAAGTTTGAATTCTGAACTCCTGAGGAAGAAGACTGGATGGGAGATCAAAGACAGAGTTTTGAAAAATTACCAAAGCGGGATTTTCTAGGAAGAAGGTTTTGATTGTACCATGAGGATTCTATTTTGAGATGGGGGTGAGGACCATTTTCCCTCTTATGTGGAATAGTACATGATGCTTCTCTTGTGAGGGGTCGGGGCAAGGGGGGCGGGGCATGAGCAGCCTTCTCTCTCTACATAGTAAAAAGGCACATGATGGCTTGAGTTTGACAGTTTGTGAGGACAGTGATTTGGAACCTGGCAGACATTACTGAGTGGCTCGGCCCCGAGAACTTCGTTGTACTGGAGCCAGGTGATCGCTGTCCTAGACAAGAACCAACTTTTTTTTTTTTTCCCAGTGCATGTTTACTCAGTAGCTTCATCTTTATGGAACTTTCCATGTGTTTTATCATGGCATCTCCCAAACTATCTCCTTCAAAACACAGTCCTTTTATTTCTCCCAGGTATTTTAACTTTTCCTTCCACCTAGTTTTCATGGGGACAGTGAGGAGGAAAACCATACTGTGGTTATGTGGTGGGTGCTTACAGCAAACAGAATGTTGGATTCTGAACTCGTTGCTTTTAGAAGGTTATAGTTTCTTTTCAAAACCCTGGAAAACTGAGTCAGGGATAGAGATGATGGCTCTTTGGAAAAGAATGTATGGAGGATCTGAGGTCAGGGTGCAGGAGGCAGGTTTGTTTCCCAAACCAAACCATTTGGTTAATGCACAAGCCACACGGATCTCCTCTCATTGCTCTGAAATGTAGGACTTGGAGTCAAGAGTCCATGGATTTTAATTTTACTAATTAAAAAGAAGAGGGGAGGGGCCAAGTTAATACTCCTATATTGGCATTTGAAAACTTGACACACCCAGGACTCCTTGTTTTTGAGGAATGTGTTTTGCTTTCCATCTCAAAAGTCTTCAGGTGGAGTGAGCTCCTAGAGAAAGCCAGCAGAGGGCCTATAAAATTACGATACTAGGGTATGGGAAGAGAAACCAATGCAAGTAAACAAGGAAATAATTAGTTCCTCCCAGAAGTAAATATTGACAAAATATGGAGAGACTATTCACCGCACAAATGACAGGACTTGGTGACCTTCGCTTTGACTCTCAAGCTTACAGAATCCTGTTATTCAGGAATCCAGTCACATAAAACACTTGGCAAAGGGCAAATGAATTGCATAGTACCAGAAAGACAAAAACAGCACGTCTGGAGATATTTGCTGCCATTAATTCATGCTTAACAGTGACCAGCAGAATCCACATGCAAGTATGTTGGCAATGCAGTTGTGAACAGGCTAATTTATGAAGAAAACTGTTTGAAGAATCCTTAAACTGTGGGCATTGTGTCTAGCGATAAGAGGTATTTAGTGAAATGGTGCATGCAGGTTTCTGTGTTCTGTGCGGCTTGGTTAGAAGCGATGACTTGGATAAACAAGGGAACAGCTTGGGGGTGCTGGGGACAGGCATTATGAAGTTGGGAGGAGTAAGTAGATGACCCTAAAAAGATAAGGGAGTGGGAGGACCAAAGAATGACAAATGGGAGAAAGGAAAAATATTGAATTCATCTTAGGGCAACTGTGTCATCCTTTGAAGAATAATCCAAAATGCATTCCAGACATTAATTGTGAAATTCTTGAAAAAAATGTGGGTGTGTTTAACATCTTTCAGGCGACGGCAGGAACATGGCAGGATGGCAGTGCTGCTTTAGCATGTGGACACCGTCAGATGAGCCATGGTATGATGGCTGGAAGGTCAGGTGTGTTTGGTGAAGCAGCTTCCTGTAACACTGTGTTCCGTGTGTGGCACAGGTGGTGTCAGGATCCTCGAGACACCCCGGTACAGCTCAATTAATTATTTGAAGAGGAAACTGGACTAGCCAAGCATGCATGAGTAACAAACTGAAAGCCTGCCTCCTCAGCGGTTGACTTTTCCAAAGCTGAATTTTCAGAGATCTGACTTGTCTTTGCATAGAAATCAATCACTCATTCATTGATTTCCTGCTCTGTACCAGGCCTTCTGCTGAGGCAGAGGGCAGCTGGGGAGCTTGGGGACCTCTCAGATGTGTTCCCTACTCTCTACACTCTTTTCCTTCCTCCTTCCCTTTCCTCCCTCCCTTCCTCCCTTCCTCCCTTCCTCTTTTAAAGATTTTATTTATTTATTTGACAGAGAGATAGAGTGAGCCAGAGAGCACAAGTGGGGGGAATGACAGAGGGAGAGGGAGAAGCAGGCTCTCAGGGAGCCATACCACTCAGCACTCGATCCCAGGACCCCGGGATCATGACCTGAGCCGAAGGCAGACGCTTAATGGACTGAGACACCCAGGCGCCCCTCCTCTACACTCTTTTCATCTCAGTAAAGAATAAGGCAGCAAGACCTTAAAAAGTCTACATAATAATACAAGTTCAAGCCAAGTAGAAATGATTTTGCAAGTGTGTATATGATTAGTTGTTGAGTGAAGTAGGTGGTTAAAATTTGTTCTAGGAATCGCAGCATCTGAGATGATCTTTTCAGGGTCTGGTGGCAAAGCTGAAAAGGAGAATTTGAATTCAAACTAGGTTTAAAAGTATGAATAGGAGCTCTTTTTTTTTGCTGGGGGATGGGATCCTACCCATTCTTCTTAGAGGCTGTGCAACATACATCAGAGTGTTTCTCAACATCTGAGAATGAGGCTGCATTCTTAATGCTTTACTAGCTGTGGTTTAGAATGGCAAGTTTCCTTCCCAGAGTGATTTTCTCCGTGTTCTAGCTTGTTCCACTAGGCAGATGAGCGTGGGCAGTGAGCTGAGAGGTGTCCCTTTATATCAAGCATCTTTCCATCTCACCCACTCCCTGCTGCTTGTCTTGGCCAGTTAACCTGGTCTGTGCTTCGACAAGACCTCCTCGGTCTTCTGGTCAGAGGAGTGGTTGTATAGATTTAAATTTAAGAAAGCCCTCCAAATTAACATTTCTAAGTGTTCGTGTTGGACCTCACAACAAACATACAAGCTACCTATTACTATTACTACGTGAAAAAAAAAAAGTTAAAAGATCCTTTTTTCTTTTACAAAGCGAACAGATTTCAATTCCTTACCTCCCTTCCCCAGCCCCAATTAATTCCCCGTGCAAAAGACGTACACCTTGATAAAAGTGTCATGGTTGAAAACTTGGTTTCTGAGGTCAAATCTTTACATCTACTTCTGTGCCTCTCAGTTTTCTGTCTGTGTAGTGGGTTAATAATAGGGTTGCTGTAAGGACTCAGTGAATTGCTATGAAGCACTTGGAAGAGTGACTGGCAGTGACACTTAATAACAACAAAGGTACCAACCAGTATAAGTAAAACAACTTGATATGGGTGCATTCTGTTGTTCTGCTTAATCCTCATCTACCTGAGTAATGATTATCAGTAGTTAAGGAGTTTGGGCTCTTAGAAAAGGAGCAGATTATCAAGCTCAGGTCCCCTCTTTTCTTCTACCCCAACACCATAAGTGCATTGAGTAAAAAACTTATTTAAGGGCCTCTAAAGCTATTTGCTGCCTTTCTTCAGATGCCCATTTGTTAAACTCTGTCTAAATCATTTGTATATTTTGGGTAAAAATAGGGAGGAACCTGAAATTTTTTGCATTATGTCATGGGAGTTATAAATGTTACCATTTATCTGTGGGCTCATATTTCATTTAGGGAAGAGGAGGGCACCTAAGCTCACTGCAATTAGGACTGTCCATTTTCCTTCACGTTATATTCTGGAGGAAGAGTTTGCCCCCAGCTCCTGGAGTGTTCACACTGCTGGTGTCCACAGGATTTGACCTGACTTGAGCTAAGGAGGTAGCTTGTGTTGCTGCAGCTCGCCTGCTTTGGGACCCCAGGCCCACCTGCTGCTGCAGTTGGTACAAACTAGACAGAACTAGAGGTCAGACGTTTACCCAGTCCTTTCCTTCCTACCTGTTTCCCTGCTGTCCTTCCGTCTGCAAGTATTTACTGAGCAGCTGCTATGGGTCTGGTCTTTGTGCTACACTATAATGATGCTGCCTTTCTAAGCCTCAGTTTCCCTCTTGGGAAATAGTAATAGGTAGCATGTGTGTTTGTTGTGAGGCTTAAATGAGATAAAACTGTGCTGAAACTTTAATGTGCACATAAATCACCTGGGGATCTCATTGAGCATGGAGGTCCTGATTCAGTAGGTCTGGGTGGGGCTTGGGTTTCTGCATTTCTAATAAACTCCCTGGTGATGCCAAAGCTGCTGATCCTGGGACCACACTTTAAGGAGCAAAAAGCTAGTCCATAGAACAGAGCATGGCCTATGAGACCTGATAATGTTACCTGCTATTTTAGTTATTTTTCAGCCAAAATAAATAAAATAGGGACCCCGCTTTCACAGAGGCCATGGTCTAATGGCAGATAGCAGAGACGCTTATATCCAAGAGTTATTTACAGCTGTAAAGCCCTGAGAAAAGTGCTGAGCATCTCAAGAGCAACTAAGAGGGGCTCTAACTCTAACCACCAGGAAGGATTTAGTGTGGCACCAAGCAAGGTCTTGAGGGTGTGCTCTCTTCCTTCCTGCTTCCCACTCCTCTGTGCAGGATGTTTTAGGAAAAAGAAAATAGGTCTTGATACTAGACAAACCTATGTTCAAACCTCAGCTCTTATTTTTTAACTGAACAACCAACTTGCTTCGTTGTTTTGGGCTTCGGGTTCCTCGTCTGTAAAAATGGAATACTTACAGCTTTCTGTGAAGTAGATGTAGTGAGGGTTGGAATACATATATATATATATATATATATATATATGAAATTACATAGATAATGTGTGTGTTGGTGTGTGTAGAGTATAATTCCTAGTAACAAATAGATTTAAAAAAAATGTTAATTCTAATTTTCATTCTGTTATCCTTTTTCATTTTCTTCTTTGTTAGCTTTATATAGAAGTTAAAAAAAATGCACTTTGTGACACACAGCTCCTTCACATTTGAGTCCAGTACTGCTGTAGTTCCTAACCTCTTTGCTGTTTCAACAGAATGTGGACATTTGCTTGATTTTGTGGTTCGTGTTCCTAGTACCAGAGAGCTATTTCAAACTAAGACTTTTTAAAAGGTGACCTATCTTAATATTGATGGCCTGTGGTTTAATGGAAGCAAATTAAATTTCCTTTTATTGTTAGAAGTTTTCTGTGGGTTTCAGAGCATCCCTGGAGACATGGGAGACCCCAGGAGTGTCACCAGGGCAAGGCTGGGATCACTGCAGTTACAAAAGGAAGGATGGAGCCGCCATCCCAGCCGGCCCGAAGACAAGGGCAGGTTAAGAATGAGCAGGAGATGGTGTTGGGCGGACATCTGCATTGCTTTTCTTGATCCTATGGGTTCCATCCATCCTTCCTGTGGACTAATACAACGGCTTTCCCGTGGACTTGCCTTGTGGTTTCTCTGCAGCATCTTTGCACTACAGCGGAAGGCTGGGAAAGAATGCCTAGAATTAAAATACCTGAGTTCTTGTCTCTTTAGTTCCTGGGGTAGGTGCGGCCCCCACTTTAGGAAGACAGAACTGCTGCGCTGTCTTCATGCCTGCAAATGGGTGTCATTTTTACCCAGTAAATATGGGCTGAGGACTCACAAAGCAAATGCTTTATACTGGCTCTTAGGGAACAAGGAGAAAGAACTTGATGAAGATATAATCCTTGCAATCAATAGTTTACAACTCTTTTTTATTTTCGTCTTGACAACCAAACCTTATTATCACACAATAGAAATTGAATTTTCTTCCATGAACTCTTTTATTAGCTATCATTGCAGTGCCTCTTTCATCAAGAGTGCTGGTATTCAAATATGTAACTTACAAGCAAGGTGAGATAAACTTTGAAATTTCAAGGTTTTAAGTATGTGCTTGTCAAATCCAAAAATAACGCCCTAATTTGAAATCACCTGGGAACATTTGTCTTATGAACATTTAAGAACAAAAATTAAGTGTTAATTATATTTTAAGGTGTTATTTTATGTTTCAAGTTCCTGAGAAGATAATTTGAAGAATCTGCTCTTTGGAAATTTTAGGGAAGTGCTTTGTCCTTAACAAGGAGCCACTCTGGCTATAGCAAGGTGGAAAAAAAAAAAAAAAAAAGATATAGGCTGTAACTAGAGACTCTGCCTGTCTTATTTAGCATTTCAAAACAAAAACCATAAACAAACATCTCAGATTCAAAACAGAAAGGAATTTCTGGCAGGGCAGAATGAAACCTGAGCCTGCAAAGTCCTGGGTCTACAAGAGGTAACTTATTTAGCTTCTTATCCAAAGGCCGCAAGCAAAACGGTTCACAGCTGTGATAAAACAAAAGGCATGTCAACATTGGAGAGTTGTGATACTTCTTTTTCAAGACTCTAAAAGACCTGCCAAAATAAGGTAAAGCTACCGTAAGGAAGTTTGACCTGAGCTAGACTTTTCATCTTAAGGATTAGTTGGACCACTTCAGACCCATCACATGTGAGGAACCATACATATGGGATGTAGGTGCTCAGTACCCTCAGTGTATGTTTATAATTCTGCAGAGAGAGAACATTCCATCATCTGGTCGGATGTAGATCTGGAAAACCTTCACATGGTTTCCCCTTTCTCCTCACTTTCCATAGTTGGCACATTTGCTTTTTTAAAGACACGGACATTTACATTCTGCATGAGGAAAAAGGGATAAATAGTTCTGTCTCTGAAAACCAAAGTAGAGAGATGTTTCAATGGTTTGAGGAAGACTGTGTGTGTTTTTCAGAACTACTGAGTTCTTCTATTTCAGACAGATCTCAGGAAAATTTATTACCACTGTCTATGACATAAAAATGAAAGGCCAAATAAATTTCCATGTTTTATTTTTATTTTTATTTTTTTAGATTTTATTTATTTATTTGACAGAGAGACAGCAAGAGAGGGAACACAAGCAGGGGGAGTGGGAGAGAGAGAAGCAGCCTTCCCGCTGAGCAAGGAGCCCGACCCGGGGCTCCATCCCAGGACCCTGGGATCATGACCTGAGCCGAAGGCAGACACTTAACGACTGAGCCACCCAGGTGCCCCAAATTTCCATGTTTTTATCAAAAGAATGAATGGGTTCATATATATACCAGTTTGTGACAGGAAGGATTTAAGGCTGCTTAGAGAGATAAATCGTGCAACATTCTTGCATGTGAGAGTATACCGTGATGCAGGAGACAAAGTAGCCATGCTTTCAGATCTCCTTTCATCCCTTAGTAGCTCAGTAACTCAAATAAAACCTTCTCAACTTCCTTGATGTTGCCTTAATTTATCTAAAGGGAATTAGGTAGTTGCCTACCTGAAGGCAGAGGAACTGAACTGATGATATCTTAAGGCCCTTCTGGTCATAAGATCTATGTTTTTTACGACCTAGAAGTGGGGCACAGGAGTCAAATATTACCTTGTGTTTGCGGAGCCAAGGAAGGGAGAAGTGGTCGTGTCTACAGGACTCTTTGCCAAGGGCTGTCGGCGGAAGGGCTTGGAGGAAAAGATCAAGCGTTCTCACATAGTTCTGTTTATTGCGAGGTGGTGGAGAGGGCAAAACACAGTGATCGGGACGTTATTGACATCTTTAGATGCTGGCAATCTTTAAGCCATGGTGAGTGTTGGCCCAGCCAGGATTCAGGGTAGAATTTATGCCTCTCTTTTGTGAATGGGCTGGCCTGCTGCCTCCACTCTTTCTCCGTTTCCCTCCTTTACTTCATTAATTATGATGACTGTGAGGTAGGTAGGTGACAGCTACCACAAGGGGAGAAGCTTGAGCAAAGACAGGCTGAAACTTGCCCAAATTCACATGCTCCTTTCTGCCTCTGACACTAGGAGAGAGTTGAGTAATTGCTGTTCTTCCTAATACTGCAGGCGGCAGCCAAATTCCCAGCATTCTTTTACCTTTGCGGCTGTTTTCACTTGCCAGGGAGTTTCCTTCAGGAGCAGGCTGGATTTAAAGAAACATAGCAGTCCTTGCACGTGAGGGTTGGGTGGGGGTGGCCGGGGTACTGGCCCATGTGGCCCTTGGGCGCCTCACACCGGGAGGATGAGCTGAGTAGTCTCTGCAAAGGGACGTGCTGCACCCCGTGCCAGCCCCCCTTGTTACCTCTGTGTGCCACGAGCCCCGGGAGCAGGAAGCCCTGCGTGTCTGTGAGACAGCAAGTCTACCCTGACTGTATTTCAAGAACAGGCCAGCTGTGAAGCTCAGGAAGTTGTCTCTTGGGGTCTAGAAACCCCACCCATCCTTTGCATATTGTCCAGGTGGGTGGACCCGTGCGTGGCTCTGAAACATGATATAATGTGAATTATTCCGAAGAATGGGACGCCCAGCCCAGCCTGCAGTGTACACCAGCAATCAGCTTGCTTTGCCTTGTGGATATTACATTTTTGCCAAGAGCAGCCTTCCAGAATGAGGTGCTAGTTAATTCCAGTCGGGCATTTATTCGTTAATAAGTCTGCTGAATGCTAAATACTCCATTTGGGAGTATGCGACTGGAGAAAACTCAGCAGCTAATTATTATGTAGATCTCTTCTGTGATTCTCACTTTCAGTTCAATTACCTAAGCCACCAATCCTTAGCAATGTGAACTTACTTAATTTTTAGTTTTCTGTGATATTTTGCTTTTTGCTCCGAAAGTTTTTTTTTTTTTTTAACTGCTATGAGATTACTAATAACTGGATAGACATTTTATGTTGTTTAACAGAAAACCTTTCTGGGTTGTGGAGTACTGTGGCTTGCTCTGTTTTTTGTGTTTTTTTCTTTCTTTCTTTCTTTCTTTCTTTCTTTCTTTCTTTCTTTCTTTCTTTCTTTCTTTCTTGTCTTTCTTTCTTGTCTTTCTTGTCTTTCTTTCTTGTCTTTCTTTCTAGTTAAATCCTGTTCTGGATCTTATCCTGTCTGTCCTTCCAGGGTAGATTTCTGGATAGCTAATTAATGGTGGTGTCTGAAATAGCCATTGAGGGGTGGCTGGTGTTCATTTACTAATCGGAGCTTTTGCTGAAAAACTAGGTTCTATTCTACTCTACTTTGGTATATCAATAGGTCTTTATTTGGTTTTCTTCCTGCTTGGTTCGTGCATATTAGCTTGAGAACTTAAGAACTTTTGAACTGGGGTGGGGGGCAGTAATGATGGTCTGAATGCCTAGGGCCTTCTCTCTAGAACACTTCTCTCTTGGAAGTGGCCAGGGTGTTCAGTGTGTGTTTGCTGCCACCAGAGTCCATGCTGGAAGGTCCATTTGGTACTTCTCATGCCCATGACTTTGTGCTGTGCCTTGGCCCTCCTTCCCCCGTGAATCCCTGCCATGACCCAAGGTAAGCTGTATCTCAAGCACCCTGAAAGGCATGCTTTCCAGAATTCTTTCCATTTGCCTCCACATTCTTCCCAGCATGGTTGAATGCAGCTCTCCAGCTACTGGTAACCCAACTAGTAAGAGAAGTTGGTGCCAAGCATCAAATCCTCTGCGAGGACCTCTTCCAGTAACGGTGTCTGCACTAACAGGATAGCAGAGAGGAGTTCTGTAGAAATGTTTGGAGGGGATGTGTTCGCCAGTACGTGAGATTCATTTGATTCTGTGCAATATGATAATAGGGGCCAGCAAGTGATAAAAGTTCATAATACAAGGTTCTTCACACGGTTGTGGTGGACTTGCTGGCCTAAAAAGGTGTGCCCAGGATGGTAAAATATCTGTGGCATCAGCAGCTGGGCTCCTGGTACGCTTACAGATGTGACTTTGAAAGACAAGAAGCTGTGATAATTCTTTCTTTCAGGATGTAGGTAACTTCATATCTTTGGATAGAGAGTGACTGTGTGTGTGTGTGTGTGTGTGTGTGTGTGTGTGTGTGTGTGTATACAGCTGCTGAGAGCACAATATAAAGAATACTTTGCATTGTGTTGAGTATGTGCTGAAAACAACTTGCATAGTTGAAGCAAATTAAATATACTGTCTACTCTGTAGATCAGCAAACTGAAAATGACTTCTTAACAAGTAAAGATTGCGCATTGTTAACACTTGAAAAAAACAATTCTAATTAAAGTGCTTTGGCTTTTAAACTATCTAGTTAATTGGGATATCTATACATGGGCAAGTGGAACTCAGGAAGATTACTGACTTTATTTCTTGCTGATTGGGACAAAAGATTTATTATCCAAAGGACAATTGTGGGATGATTTATAGTAGGTTATCACTAAACATAGTTTTTGGCCTTACACAGGAATTTTAGATGTGATAACAGAAAGGAAAAGCAGAAATTTAGGGTGAGAAATGGAATACCTCTATAGGGAAATAAGCACATAAAAGAAGCCAGAGGTGTTTTTGGTTGGAAGGAGATGAAATTATTTTCAAAGACTATGTTGGGAGAAGGTGAGTGAGCTCTCAGCAACCAAGTTTATTGACTATCTATTCAGGAAATTGTACTCAATGCTTTGGAAAAAGACTCTGCCAATAGAGTTCTGGAAAACTTGAGGGAGAAAAAGTATTTACATGCTTTATAACATAAAACATGTCCAAAAGAAATATATAGTTACAGCTACATTTGGCACTGAAAATAGTCATGTATTATATTTTTTAAACTGTGTGTGAATGTGTAAGCATGTGCCCTGGAGTCAGAAATGCTTGGCTGATACCATTTCTTGAGAGAATGGAAAAGTAGAAGGTATGAGGAGCCACAAAGAGGGAGAAAACATAGAGGATGACTAGTAGTAAAGGAGGAACAGTGAATTGTTTTTCCTTTGGAGGGGATATATTTCATGTGCATAATGATTCCAACTTTACTTTTTTTTTTTAATAATCTTAGTATAATAAGCATTTAACTTCCCATAGAGCCTTAGTAATTTGCATGTCATTACCAAAAGCCCACAGGTAAGGGAAAATTAGACTCCTAAATTCAGTACCTGACTATACTCAAGGTGTTGGCTTGCTAACGTTGTTTCAAGTTTATGTTGGGCAAAGACCCTTTGAGAATGCAGAAAATTAGGAGATCTGTTCGACACACATGCTTCCTAGTATCTGTCGCAACTAGAGGTTTGGGGGCAAAGCCGGCAACTGGAAAAAGGGTGTGGTGTCCGCTTTCAGATTCCCCCAAATTGTCTACATCCTTCAGAATGTGTTCTTGTCCTTCAAACCCTGCCATTTTATGCTGCTTCCTTTGTGAGGACTTCCTGCCCTGCCCAGGAAAAAGCAATGCCATCCCCCCACCCCCAGTGCCCATAAATAGCACTTTCTCCTTCCCCTGTTATAACATTTTTCACACTGTGTTAGAGTTCACATTTCTGTCTCTCTGCCTCTCATTGTGATCCATTCGAGTGCCAGGATTGTGTGTTGTTCTAGCGCTTGGCACACAGGAAGAACTCAATGAGCATTTGTTGACTAAATCTAGACTCAAGGTCATCCAAGATATTAAAGAAAAACTTTTCCATCTGAACTGTTTGGTTTGCACTGTGGAAAGTGTTGAGAGAATCCCAGTGAGAAGTCTCATCATTGCAGAAGGAAGCTTAGAACTGGTTAACCAGGTCCTCTCTCCTGTCACACCCCTACCCCCACTCCCCCCCCCGCCAGTCGTTCTTAGAATTAAGTTTTTAAATTTTGTTGTGATAGGTTAGTTTCAGCTGTAATTATTTTGGCTAATATTTAAAGGTAATTTTTATTTGTGAGGACTTTTCTTTCTTTGCCAGTTTGCCATAAAGGTGTCACCTTTCATTCACCAGCCTTTCATCAGCTTGTAAGAATTTTCCTTGTGGGCGGCAGCTTGTAACCTCTTTACCACCAGGGATCTGGGACAATAAGCAGTTGAAATGCTACAGTGATCAGCTATTTGTAAACTATAACTGATAAACAATTATGAATTATTATATAGACATGCTTCAGATATGTGACCATATGAATAATTGATAATAAACGTGTGTATTTTCTGCAAATCTAGGATTGTGTCTGAAGCATGTATGTGGACTAATCAGGAGGGAGTTTAAGTTAACAAACATGCATAGAACTTTCCATCTGTGAGCGTTACGCCAGTGAATGACACAACCTATTTACTGCTGCAAGTGATCTCCAAATGTCATCAGGAATTTAACTGTGCACCTTCTTTGGGGAAGGAACTCTGAAGCTAACAACATGAGGGTGGAAGTGTGTGACTGTGAATAATAAAAATGCCTCACAAGGGTTTGAACAGGAAGTCCATAAGAATGCAATATAAGGAATTTAAAAAAGCAAAATTCCTTTTGGATTTTCTCCAAACCCTATGACTTCAGGGACTGAGGAATTCTTGATGACTCGTGGCTGGAGTCCCAACTTGTTATTAAGCCGGGTGGAATTGTTTTTCCTTTAGCACCAGTCATGAACTCTTTGTTTGTTTGTTTATTTTCCTGAAAGTCTTAAAGTGGTTTACAAATTAAGACACTAAGGCATTAGACACTTAAGGACACAACAGTAAATTATAACCTTTGGGTGATATATTTGGTATTAAAGTTTTCAACTGCTAAAAAAGGAGAGATTTGGCCAAAATAAGGATACAGGGTCATAGACACATATACAGAATTATCCTGGTATAAGTCAGGCATCTGTAACCTTCTGTGACTTTAGTGTGCCCAGAGAGCCCCATTCCCTCAGTGCAGTTTTAATTTTGATGTCTCTGGTACAGCATGTGCCTTCGACTTTCCCATGTTTAAGATGCTCATCCCACATGTGATTGTAATTGTTTATAATATTAGTGACATGGCTGGCGGCTTTGCAGTAACCCACTTGAGAGCACCAGTTGTCCTAAAGGCTTTGGGAAGGGGGAGGAGGGCAAGCTGGAACTGATCGCTAAGTAAGGTTTAGGAGTAGAGCTCTAGTTTTCCATGATTCTTGTTTGGTGATGAAAGGTTCAAGATTTTAAGCAAGGTAATTTTTTTGAGCGTCCACTGATGATTTTCCTGTAACTCTTTAAAAATATAATTTATTACTTTTAGGTGGCTTCATTACTGTTAAAGTTTTAAAAGTCAGCTTCCAGACATTGGGAAGTTGTTCTCCTTCAAGTGTTGGCCTTCTCTAAGACTTTATCGGCAGAGAGAGTATTTAACTTGATGGTGGATACTGCCCACATTAGAGGTGGGTGTATCACAAAACCTGTGGCTCTCCTGTTAATTTGAGGTAGAAGGTGAAGGACCGAGAACTGTTCTTGCTGCTAGAAGAGCATATTTACTCTCAGTCTCTAATAAAATAAATGAATGGAGGCAGAGAATGGGGAAACACACTTGAAGGAGGGAGGGGCCCCTCTTGTTGTAAGCCAAAGTAAACAGTTCTGTAACTGAAAAGTAGACTATCAGGAAGGTGAGAACCAGAGAAGTAGGTGTCAAGTGCAACCAGCAAGTACCATTTTCAGCTACGGAGATAGCCAAGTTGCCCCGAGTCCCAGAAAAGAACCTCTCAGAGGTATTTAGGGGAAATCAGTTTCCTGAACTGGCCTTTCATGGGCCTACAGCCGGACCCAGGGCCAGGGCTGGGGGAGAAAACAAACAGATGCGATTCTCTGAGGGGTAGAGATGAAGTCGCCAGTAACCGAGGGAAAACTTTTCAGGGGAGCCCGTGGACTGGCAGAATGCAGTGGGAAGGCATCCCTGAGTGTGCGTGATGTTAGAGTTAATGGAAACAGAGACGTTTTCTTTCTGTCTTTTGTTACAGTGGAAAACTGTGTCATTACAATGGACAGCTGCACACACATTGCAAATGATGTGATGTGTGCATGTACTTACACACATCCACATACACGACACGTGCGCACACACAGAATTCCTTACGGGGCCACAGTCTTGCCCTGATCGTCTCTTTGTGTCCGTTTTTCTACCACGATAGCGTTTTTTTCTAAGTGGAGCTGTTAGACTCTGTTCATTCCAACAACAAAAAAAATTCTGTCTGTGGCCATCCTTAATTTATATAAATAAAGACATGTAGATTGTCTCCTAAGAGGCTTACATAAAGCTCTGGGCATCTCATTCCTGTGTTGTTTCTTCTGTAGTTAGTAAGATACTTTTTCAGGTTTAGAATTGCTGATGTCCTGCTCATGCCATGTTTCGAGAAAAGGAGACCATCAAAAAGGACTGATACAGAAATTTCTTAGAACTTTTTATACTCAGAAATTCTTGGAGCTTATTGCATGTGGGAAAGGGTCTTACCTTGTTAAAAAAAAAAAAAAAAGCCCAGGTCTCTTGAATAGTCACTTAGAAAGGTGTTCTCTAAATTCCTTTTCTGTAGTTTTATTTCTTCAACATCTTATTTTCCTTAATTAGCTGTATGTGCTGCGGCCAAATATTGGGTCCACTGCCTTATAAAGACAACATAACTTTATGAGGCAGCTTGGGAAATAAGAGAAACAATGATCCAAAATGCTTTTGTTCCAAACCCAAGAACTAGTTTCATGTTACTGTGCATGTGTATACCCTGTCCAGCCTTCCTCTATGTACATACCTTTTTAAAATCACACATCCATATATTGCTTCTTTCCATTAAAATTATATCAAATGAACTTTCCTATGTTGCTGCATAGTCTCCATTACTATAATTTAAGCTTATTAAGCAAGATGTGCTGACTGTATCTTCTACTTCATTTTCCTAACTTCTTTCCTCTCAGGACTATATAAAAGGTGAAAAGGGGGCGGGGGAAGTCATTTGCGGTGATCTTAAGGCAAAATTCTTTGTAGTCTTAATTTGTTTCCAGGAGTGCCTAGGCTCTCCAAGCAGATGAAAATCATTGTCTTCTCTCCCCTCACTGAGGATTTGACCACTCGCTACCTGTGCCTGTGGCCCTCTGTGTCTAGGACTGTGGCATGAAGATGGGGGGCCCTTCGCTGTTTTGTCATTTGGCCCTGCTACCACCAGGACCATGTTGACTCTGAGGACGTTGAAGCTTTTTTTAACCTTTTCCTCTGTTAAGTGATGATTTGTTGGCTTTGTGCAAATAGCCAGCCCCCTGGGTAGGGACATTTTTATTCTTTTGCTTTTTTTTTTGTAGTGAATTATTGGATTGCAAATATTTATTTAGAGTGAAAGATGGATATAACTAACTACACCCTAAATACTAGATACTAACTTCAAGATGAATTTGCAAACTTTGTGCTTTGTATGCATGAGACATAGGCTCTTGTTACCAAAGATTTTATCTGAGAATTTAAGGTTTCCACTTCCACCAATTTATAAATGAAAACTGGAGGCCTGGAAGTTATCCCGCGAGGCACATGTATAAAATTTGGGAAAACTCGGATCACTTGTGGAATTGAGTTTGTTGAAATCAGGGAAACAGACTTTTTTCCCCTTGTATTATTATTGGCTGATACATTAATAAATAGTTTTTACAACTCAGGTACTGGTTTCCTATTCAAAAGGTATAGATAGCATCTGTTGTAATATTTCAGATTCATTTGTGTAGTCTTTGTTTAAACATTTCTCACTCAAAACCGGTTATACAAACAGGATGCAAAACCAAATTGCCAGGCTTCAGATATATTTTATATAAATTTGAAGTGCTTTTTGGATTATCAGAAGGAAGACAAACATTTTGATTACCTCTTTAAATTAAATGACTGTTTCTGAATTATTCTAAATCTTTGAAAATTTATAATTCATGCATGTGATCTCTACCAATCAACATTTCCAGTCTAGAAAATACTGGGCATTTACCTGGCTGCTTCTTGGTTGGAGAGAGGACCCATGTACATGTCACTAAACCACAGCAATATAGCTAAGTAATGCATGTGCACAGCTGGATTTTAACACTTTTTGGGTCAACATATTTATTTAAAATAAGCACACTTTGTACTGAAAAAGTAATTTGAAGGTGAAATCACATTGGATTTAATAGTTTAACCTTGGATATTTTTGGAATTTTAGGTAATATTATGGGACAGTAGCATTCATTAAAGTCAAGTGTATAAAATCTTTTAAAAATTTGTTAAAATCTTTTTAAAAATTAAAGCACAAAGGGATATTAATAGATATTTATATTCAGCAGTACTAAAGCAAATATTTGACACCCACCACCATCTCCAAAATATGTGCGCTGACATTGGGTCTTTAGGGTGAATGAAAAGGTGTGGAAAAGCTGACAGCTTTTAGGGAAAAGGTTTGTCAGGGGGGAAGGAGTGTGGGACTCCCCTAAGGTTTGGCCCTATCTAAGGCCTGTAGTTCCTTTTGTAACAAACTTATAAACATTTATTTAAGTCTTTTCATCAGTAGATTATCTCCAGTACTAAACGGTTAATCATTAATCAGCTGATTTTCATTATCAACCAAAACCACTTGTGTTTTCATCACAAATGCTCCTTAACAATGTGGTTATAAATGTTTAAATCAATGGATAATGAAATCGATTCCTGTGTTCCTTGTCATATGGTAGAACGTAAAGCTTCTGGCTTTTGGAGAACATTTCAGCAGTCGGCGAGGGCTAGTACGGTGTCCCTGAGCTGCTTTTTTTTTGCTTACAGAGCCCTGGAACTTGGCCAGCTTCAATGAGGGGGAGGAGGAAAGGTTCAAGTTTGAGAGCCCTGGGTTTATTTCTGGCTGTTCAGATGTGAGACAGTGGGAGAAGGCATATAGTTTGAGGGAGGTCGCAGGCTCAAAGGTTCATGCCACGGGTAAATGCGGGATGGATTTTTTATCACGGCTTCACACTTTTACCTCTCAGAGTTGGTGCTTCCAAGGGGTGAGGCACAACGTCTGGATCTAGTGTGGTGGGTGTCTCGGAAGTCTCTCCTAGCCATAGTCCAACCGTAGCACTCTGTTCCCTTTCTTTCTGAATTTGTAGTCAAATAACTAACTTCCTGACCTGCCGTGAGACTTGATTTTTACAAACAAAACACCATGCATCTTGGAGAAGGGCAGTTAGGTGAATACTAAATGCCTGTAGCATTTGGGGCTGGAGTTGCGGGAGGTAGCGGTTGGTGGCTCCGTGCATCACCAGCTCTAGCACGCTAAGAGCGAGAGGCAGGCAGACACACCCCAATCTGGAGCCCCCAAACCCCCCGAGTCTTTTTCCCTTAATGGGTTGGTCACTGATTTCCCCTGTGCAGATTCTGAATCCCTTTCTCTTGTACCCACCCTTGTTGAGGAAGCCCCGCTTCCAGCCGCTGCCCTCACTCGAGCCCCAGCTCTGCACGTGGGTACCCTCTGCCGTTAGCAGTTTGGGGACACCGCCCAGCCAGCCCGCCCACTGCCCTCCTCAGCGGTGCCTCTGGCCTCACTCCTAGCGCGGGTGCTGCCTCCTTAGTCCTGCTGCTTGCTTCCCGGATGAGCAGTCACCACAGCCTTGGGACATTTTACCCACCCATAGGACTAGCTTGTGTTCCTTCATTTGCCGGGGAGCACTGAGGATGCTGTCTCAGGAAAACCTGCCCAGAGGAAATGACTTCCTCAGGAGAAAGCACATTTATCAGTAGAGGCAATATTATGTGCTAGCAGGGGTTCAAGCTCTGAGGTCAGTTCATAGTCCATCCTAGTGACTTGCCTGGTGCCTTACCCTGCCAAGCTGCTTGACTTCTGTGCATGGTTTCCATCCGTAAAATGGGAATAATAATAGGATCTACCTCCTTCAGGTTGTTATGGGCCATACCTAAGTTAACTCATTTGTGTCCAGCATTGGAATAGTAACCTGTACATAGTAAGCAGGTGGTTGATGTTAGCTGTCACTGTATCTTTTTGTCCCTCAGCTTTGAACACTGTGGCTTGTACGTAGCAGGTGTTCATTAAATGTCTTGTTGACTAAATGTAATATTCTGAAGGTGGAAAGAAAATGACTTCCCCTTCTCTTACCATAAAATAAAAGTAATATTTGGTTGCAATAAGACATTGTCCACATGAAGATACTTGCCCCCTGGTTGGAGGCAGGGTAGGAGGATGTTCCAAATTAATTATCAGTAACAGTGTGCCGTGATTTCTTCATCAGACCTAACACACCCAGTCTGTCAGTAGTTTGAATAATGTTTACTGGCTCCCAAGATAATTTTGAAAGGACAAAACAGCTTAATAGTGATTTATTTCCAGTAAGCATTGTTATTGGAACATTTCAAATTCCAGCATATTTGATGGCTATATTAAAACAGGCTCTGCCCTTCATGGGTTCACCGTGTTCTAACTTATGTTTGCTTTTAAGGCGGAAGATGGGTAGAAAGATGCTCTTTAATTGAATAGGTTCCTGCTGCTTTGTAGCCAACTCAGTGCCTAGCATGGTGCCAACAAAGAAGTAGTTACTCAGCAAATAATATTTTAAGTTAATTAGTAAATTGATGGTACGTTTTTCTTCACATTACATCACACTGATGGCTTGAAGGTACCTGTGAGGAGGTCTTGTTCATGATTTTCCTCCAGGCAGGCGTGCCCTAAGATGATGGTCTCTTGCTGTTGGGTGATAGAGTATTGAATTTGAGGACCGCTGTCAGAATTCCTGCTCATCTACTATAAGAAGAACAAATGGTCCCCAAGGGGTCCAGATCGATGGTGCAGGAAGGAGCACCACCACTCATCGCTGATGAGGTATCTGAGCCATACTCACGATGAAGATCACAGCTCTAACGGGAAGAGGTAAGTGATTGTTTTCTAAGTTAAGAAAGTTTAAAGGTTTATGCTGCTACTATTTCATGTGGCAAGGACTGAAGAAGATATATCCTTGTGTTCTCTTGGTAGGGACAGTGATCCGAACGGTAAGGGTATTTGACCCCGGACCTGGAGATTACAATTTGGAAAAGATGGTTTTAAAAAAGTGATCATGTCCACAAAGGCCACAAGAACATGAAGCTGAAGTCCTTTGTCAGTGGTTTATAAGTGCTTCTTTTCATTCTAAAAATATTTATTGATTCAGAAAAATGATATATGTGACAGGATTGCAACAATAGTTAGAATTCTTTTTCTTTATGGAGAAATTGGAGGAACTTCAAACTAACACACATACATACTCATTCAAAGAAAACCGTTTGCCCTGCCTTTTCAAATGACATTTTTGTTGTCTGGTGTCATTTTAATAATGTTTCTTTTCTTTTTTCTTTTTTTAGGTCTTGGTGCATACCAGAATTTTTTTCTTTCAACCATTAAGGTTCTCCCTTGTTACCCAACTTTAAAAAAATAAATTTATTTCAATGCGAATGAGTGCTGTGTGTTTCTTCCGTGGTGAGATTATTTCATAGGTGGTTTGAAGGATTCATCGAATTTTATAAAAAGAGTGTAAAACTGCCTTTCCACTTTCTCACATCTCTCTCACCCAGATTAAAGTGGCCCATTGAAAACCTGGCCTTTATCACAGAAGAGCTGTTGTGGGGCAGTCTTCATGGGCCACCTGCCCATGTCTGCTCTGGGCGCACACCGTGCTCATGTGCAGGAATCAGCCGCCACAAAGGAGCAGTCTGTTGACAGTAGGAGGGACAACACGTGATGGGAACATGCACGTTTTACCCAACGGGACACTGGACTGCTTTCTTATGAAGGGTAGTGTGTACGTGTTGGGGTGGGGGGGGAGTCCAAATTGCGGTTAGTTCCAGATGATTCACCACATGGAAGGCATATTCTCTCGCTAGTGTTTGGGTCTTAGTAAATAAAGGAGTATTCTGTGTTGAATCCCGGTCTGACAGGAAGGAGGTGGTAATTGATCAGGGATTCTATTTTGTTTGTTTTCAGTAAAAGGGATTACTTAAAATGAGATGACTCTACATCAGGATACCTTTTCATGGGATCGTTTTTATCTTTTATACAGAATTAATCTTCGCTGTTGTCAGACAGCCTTTACTCACAGAGACTTATTAGAAACAATTGTTGGTTTTTTAAAAAAAGGGAAAGATAGATATTCAGTTTGAAGTACAGTTGGCAGATTTGACCACTCGAGGGTGTTGTTTTCTCTGTGGAGCATCTTACAGAGGTCGAACCTGGCTGACAGATGCTTCTTATGACTTTGTCTAACCCATGAATGGCAGTTCCTCTTCATTTATCCCCTCTCCCCGGTCTCCCTAGCATCATTTCTCTCTTCCTTCTCTCTCAAATTCTATTCCCATCAGTCATCAGGTGGTTGAAGAGCAAGCCAACCCCTGTCCCCAGTAGGGTGGGATGCCAGTCCAGCCACGGGCTCTCACTGCCCATCTTCCAAGAGAGGACAGTCACCTTGACTGTCTTGGGAGGGAGTAGGAGGTCCTGCACCCAGGCTGAAGTTGGCTTATTTACCTGCTTACACAGGGACCAGTTGGGCTCCCAACTCCTCAGTCCCCCCCAGCCTCCCCTTCCCGGGTTCCAGCGGACTGGAACTTCTGTATTTGAGGAGTTCCGTGATGGGCACTGTGTCGTGGTCCTCCTCGCTGCCCCCCGTGGGTCCAGGTGTTAAGTCCCATCATGCTGCAGTCCTCAGCTCCAGAGGGTGACCTTGAAGAGACATATGTCCTGGAGCCTGATTTTGTGAGCCTTGGGGCCCTGCAAGCAGGACAAGTTGGGAGGCCCTTGAGAGGCCAGAGCCTGAGGGTTTGAGCCCAGCCCTCTACAGAGTTAAAACCCGAAGGACACAGAGATCACATGAAAGCCTCCCAGACTCTTTTGGGAGACACTGAGTCAGAGGCAAAGGAATCTGATTTTGCAAGAGGACAGTTTTGCTTTGGGAGGTGAAAGAAGCTTGGTTGCCTTCTGAGTGGAAGTGGCCTCCTATTTGCTAGTCAGAATGACCTCAGGCCTTGAGAATGACTGAGGTCAGAGAACTGTTGCTAACCCGGGAATCAGAGAATTACGGAGTTGGAAGGGTCCTCAGAAAGGCATCTCTGGGCCAGCCCCCTCGTTTTACAGATTGAGGAACCGAGGCCCGTGGAAGTCTGTTGTGCTCTCTTACGCTTTTACAGTTTCTGGTGTGTCTGCAATGAGCCTCTTCTTCGAACCTGAGCAGGTTGAGTGGCTGCTGCTTGCCTGGTCTGGAGGGACCTCTTGGGGCCCCTGTTGCCCTCACTGCCCATGACCCTGGGCCCTGAGTAGTGGGCGCAGTAGGCCGAATCCTCCTCTGCTGAACTTTTCCCTCCCTGCCTGCCTTCTTGCCGCACCCCCACCCCCCGTGAAGGAGTCCAGAACCCTCCTTGCATGTGAAGCCACTGGAATGTAGCACTCTGCCCCCTGGCCTTGAGTGTCCTGGATGGACCTGGCCTGGGAAACTGGAAGGACTCAGGGGAGGGGGGGCGGGAACAGTGCCTCATGGCCCTGGGGTGGGACGGAAGGAAAGAAAGTGCGGGGAAGTGTGACCTCCCCGGGTAGGCCCAGCTGACTCTCACCACATGGGAGGCCGGCGCGGGCGTTGGGCTGGCAGACTGAACAGGCAGGTTTTCCTCAGGCCAGGCCGATGGGTGGGGGCCTCTGGCAGTGCTGAGCCCCAGGAGGTGAGCTGCTGGGGGAATTGGGGTGAAGAGGAAAGGGTTTGAGAGGAGCAGACCAGAATGCAGAGGAAGTCATTGTAACAGGAGGTGATGAAGGTGAAGGTGGTGGATGGAAAGAAGGAATGTCCAGCCACTGTGCAGACTGGATGCATTTCTCACTTCAGAAACCAAATGTTAGGAGACGGGAAAGACTGCCTTAAAGAAGCTTCCACCCTGCTTCGAGACTGCGGGCTTTTTAACATGCTTACCCTGGCAAAGCAGGGTTAGTAGGGAGGGTGGCTGCACATTCAGGTGTGAGGCTCTTGACACTTAGCTGTCCCTTTCTATCTTCTGCCGGTGAGGACACCCCACCCTTGACGACCCTCAGACGGTTAGCCGGTTACATTCCCTTGAAGAGATTTTTAAAAACCCTGAGGCTCAGCCAGGTGGCTCTCCACCCTCTCTCTGCCCCTTTCCAGGGTAAAGGAACCTTGCTTCTTCCTCAGCTCCTTCCCAGTTAAAGCCTGTGCAGAACTCGGGTGCAGAGCAAGGGTGGGGACCGCCTCATGGAGCCCCTGGGCAGCCGTGAGCAGATCACACCTTGCCCCGCCGCCTGTGAGGTTCGTCAGGGTGGCAAGCCAGCTGTTTGTTGAGTGTCTAAAATTAAATTCTGTGCTTCTGGGAAGGGAACAGGAGTGACAGGTGGCAGAGTGTTTCTGAAACACCTTTTTAAGAGGAGAGAAATTGCAGCTGCAGCCGTACCTGAAGGGTTGGGTTTCCTTTGCTTCCGGAATCTTCCCCGTGCTGAGTCTCTTGACTCTTCCCGTGCCCAGGGTTGTCTTGAGCCTTAATTAGAGTTCCATGGTCCCGCCACATCCGGTCTGAAGGGAGGGTGCCAATCTCCTCTCCTCTTTTCTCACATGACATGGTACAGAGCCCTAGGAAGAGGGGCCCTGGTACTAGTAGAAATGTCGTGGTTATTTGACTCATTCATTGGGCCTGTAAACCGCGGTCTGTGATACCCCTTCCTCTCTCCAAATAATACCAAAAGCCACCAGGTGAGGTCCAGTGGGATGCTGCAGGCAGGTCGGCAGGTCGGCAAGTCAGCATTTCACTCCCAGAGGTGTGCGTCTTAGGGACTGCCCTAAGAGCCTACCGGTCTTCCATAAATCTGGATGTTTAAAACAACTGAATTATTAAAGGGTACGTTAAATGCTTATATGTAAGTTTAAAGCTCCTTATTTCTGTATATTCTGATCCTTTGAAAATTGGTGATTCTTACTGTTAGTTAAATAGGGTATGGATTTCATCACAGCATCCTTTGGGAATTGTCTGCATTTGGTATTTCCTTTTATATCCTAAAAACCATTAGCTTTTGAAACGTATATTGAAGTTAATAGACAATAATTTTTAACCTTTCGGGCAGGAGTTAAGGTAGATGTATTTCCACAAACAGGTCATTTGAGCAGTTTTTCATGACTTAACACAGTAAGGACTAAATAGAATAACATTGCAGAATCGTGATCCACCTGCCTTACTGGGTATGGGAGTACATGTTGCTGTAAGCGTGTAGAAAAAGGACTGGGTGATTCACATGGGTTTTATTTATGTTTCCTTTTGGAAGCAAGTAATTCTCTAGGTGTGTTTATGCATGCATGTGTTTTACTTTAAAATGTAGAAATATATCAACTTTCTTCTTTAACTTTGACACTGCAATGTTTTAAAAGACCCAAAAGGTACCTGCTTCCTAAGTCCCTGGTAGGCATGAATTATTGTACAGTTTGTTTCTTTTTCTTTTTTTTTTTTTTGCACCTCAACCATTCCAGAAAGATTTTTTAAATATAAATGTTACAGATAAATGCATAAGTATTGACAAACTTAAGCAAACCAGAATCTTAGCTACCCACAGAATGTCTCTTCCTTCCCATGACGTTGTTAGTAGAGAATGTCCCCTCGTGCACCTACTCCAGCTTGCCATTCATTTCTCCATTCAGCAAGGGGGGCTTGGGACCTGCTGTGAGCCATCCATTCATCTCAGCAGGGAGTGACTGTGGAAATGAGGAAGGCGCAGTTTCTGCCCCCTGGAAACTCAGAATCTAGCTGTGGGCAACCCGCCGCAGTGCCTTGGGATAAGTGAAGGGTTGTGGGTAGGAGAAAACCAAGTAAACTCTGAGGAGAAGACATTAGTTGGGCACGGTAAGCGAATAGCAGGTTTCCAGGTGAATGGGGAAAGAAAGATGGTGCCTTCTCAGAGGAAACAGAATCAGCCAAAGGCCCACCCAAGTGGACTTACACGGTGTATGGAGAGAACTGACGGATTCAGTAAACAATTGTGGAGGACCTACTATGTGGTAAGCCCTGTTCCAGGTGTGGACAATCCAGATGTGAATAAGACAGACAAATCCCTAGCAGCCTGGAGCTTTCTGATCTAGGGAGAAAAGATGAGCAAAATTAGTCATAAAACTTATACCATGTCAGAAGAAGATAAGTGCTGTGCAGAAAAATAAGGCAGAGAAAGAGAACAAGGACCGTGTGACGCGTTTGGTTTTCAGTTTTAAAGAGAGTGGTCACGGAAAGTCTCGCCGAGAAATGGAGTGTGATCAGAGACCTGAGCTTGGGGGGGGGGGGGGGAGCCGTGCACAAAGCCGCCGGGGGAGAGGGGTGTGTTCCAGGTTGGAAGGGACATGAGTGCCCAGGCCCCAAGGCTTCCTTGGCCCGGGAAGGGAAGAGGTGCAGTCTGCACAGTGGGAAGTAACCTGGAGGGTTAGCTGGGGCCAGGCACAGGCCTGGTTTATCAGTGGGAGGGGTCCTACTTGAGACTGTGGGCAGGTGGGAGCCAGTAAAGATTTTTGGATAGCGTTGGGCGCCGGGTAGTTCAGTCGGTGAAGCATCTGCCTTCAGCCCAGGTCATGATCCCGGGGTCCTGGGATGGAACCCCGTGTCGCCTCCCTGCTCAGGAAGTCTGCTTGTCCCTCTGCCCCTCCCCTAGCTCGTTCTTTCTCTCTTAAATAAATAAAATCTTAAAAAAAAAAAAAGTTTTTGGATAGTGTTGGTAGTCATTACTATTGTCATCCCTGAGATTCCCAAACCCAAGTACCCAGTCTCTCAGAGCTTGGTGCCTGTTAGGTGTAGGGGTCCAATTACTACACCAAGGAAACTTCAGTTTTATCAGAAATGTGCAAATATATTTTCAAACACATTCTTAAAGTTTCTTCATCTTTCTGTGGTCTTGTTATATATACTTTATATGGTCTATTTCACATGAATCTTGGGGATTAAATCATGGCTCTGTAAATCATCATAACTCCCAAGATATTAATGTTCATTTCCTGACCTACCCAAGAGTCCTGCTTTTCATTGTCCCCTAATGTACATTTGCTTTTAGATAGAGAGTTCTAGGATGGATTTCAAGGACTTGGTGCCTTCAGAAATCAGTGTAACAGGCCCTGTGTTGCGTGAGGTTTCTTATAGGCCACAGTTGTCTCTCTGATTTTCATTTCTAATTTATAGCCCTACTTCCCACATACACATATTGTAGCAATGTGGATTCTAATGTTCTAAGAAAAAAAGATCTAGACATATACATCAAACTTTCACTTATGATGAAACCGGGTAATAGTAGGAAATTGTAAACCATGCACACAAAACAGTGTTCATTGAATATTGCTGGCAAATTGTGCTTTGTTGCCAGGACCAGGTAGCAGGAGATTCTTGGCATGTGTAGGAATAAAAATAAGATCAAATATAGAGATAAACTTGCTTTATGAAAGAACTTAAAGGTTTGGGCTTTTGGGCACAATATTTAGGGATGATATTTCTTTGATGACCAGTACTTGAGTTAGTGATAAGAGAAATAAAGTCATTGGAATTAATCTTGATCATTTATCTTCCACTTGGTTTACTTTCAAGAATTCAGATAAATTATTAAGGTAAAGTTCACAGCAGTGCTCAGGTTGATTTATAAAAATATTCCTTACGAAGTGATTGCTAACCGATTTCACAAAATTATTATCCTAAAAGATTCCTTAATGCTACTTACAGATCATTACACCTTTTAAAAATCACCATTTGAGCCTCAGGAGTATTGCTGTATATGAGGGCACTGTTGTCTTAACAAAGAAACCCTTGTTTCCGGGATGATGGTGTAGTTGAGACATGTTTATGTTGTTGGGTTTTCTGTTCTGATGTTTCCAAGGGTCCTCTGGCAACTCTACTCCTGTTGACTTAGAAGGTGTCATTGTGAGGCCTCTGCCTGTCCAGTGGGTATTGACACCAGCCGTTGGTCTCTGGGCCATATGCACTGGAGATGGGCTTCACCAGAGTGACATGGGAAGTGTAGGAGTGTTCCCTCCTTCCTTTTCCCTGATGCTCTCAGGTCTTCTGAATTCACTTGAACTTGAAATTTTGCCCAGCTGTTTGACCACCTCAATTCATAGTTCCATTATTTCCCTGCTTTATGATAGTCTATGCAGAATTCAGGCCTCGGTTGCTGAGCTTCTGTCCTCAGCTAAATGTGTTCGTCTGAGAATTAAGTGCCTAGTCTGGTCCCTGGCACGTAAAAATGTGGCTCAATAAATGTTAGTTGTTATCAGAAGATTTATCTCTGGGGAGTGTGTGGGGGGTGGTGAAGTATGCTTCGTTACCTGTGCTAACTATTCAGCTAGTATAATGAAAAATGTATATCCTTCAGAGTGCTTATTTTCAGAACGCTGTGTTCATTTTGTTGCTCTTGTTTGAGATTCTGGTCACATTTCTTCTTTTCATTCTAGTGGTTCACACTTTTGGATGAGTGCAATCAAGAAAAAAGGCATTCCCATATATAGTCTTCTGTTTTGCTCTCGGTCATTTGACTAACAGATTTTAGGTTGGAGCATACATTAATATTTATAAAATGGGACTGTGCATTATTCATACCCACAAGTACCTTTCTGGCAAGAAGCATTAATTTGTGTCACATTATCTCATTATGGTTATGATAGACAGAAGTAGTAGAAAGGGAGGTAATAGAGTTTATTATTTAAGTTATTGTTTATTTACCTAACATAGTTGAGGTATATTCATTCACTCAACATGTCATAAATATTTATTGGTATGTGGAAGTTTTGGTTAATATAATGTTGAGGTTAAAAGAAAATTTGAGGTAGTATTAATATTTTACAAGTGGGAAGACTGGCATCCAAAGATGTTTCTTTCTTCCCCTACCACCAAACTGACTTTCCAGGAAAAGTTTGGCACCGGAAGATTCAGATTACTCTTGTCCTCTAACCCATTCCTGTTGATTCCCTCTGCAGATACTTACTTTGTTAAGCTCCTATTTGCCAAGTCCTACAGTCACCCAATGATAAAAAGAAAAGGAGAGAAAAACTAGATCTTTAGCTTCAAAGAACCCACATTCTGGTGGAGGAGATTAGATGAGCAATTTCATGATGCTGCCGTAGTGAAATAATTTTAATAAGTATACAGTAGAAGTCCCACAGGGGGGAAAACGCTTAATTTGGTCCCTATGGAGTGGATGATGCCTGGAGAAAGCATTAATAACTGAATAGAAACTTTCAAAGCAAGTAAGGAGAAGCAGCTTTCTAGGCGGAGAGAACAGTTTGTGCACAGCCAGGGAGGGAGTCAGGAAACAAACAGCCTGGGTATTTAAGGAGCACGGGAGCACGTAGTCATTAAGTAGTGTGAGTATTGTGGAGTAAGTGGGGAGGAATGGAAGAGGTGAGGTTGAAGAAGTGGGTTGGGGTCAAATCTAAGCAGGCTTGGTCTTCCATGCCCAAGAGTTGGCTGGCCAGATGTTGGACTTTATTTTGGAGACCTTGCTTCCCAACTCCATATCCTTAAGAAGTTCAACAGGGCTATTCTACAACATCCCCTCTGTGTTTTTTTATACTAATGCACCTCTGTAGAACAGATCACTGTGAGCCTAGAGATGGCTGATTGCTGGGCTTAATCCGAGGATGGCTTTTAGAGTATCTAGGTGAAGAAAGGAAATGTGACACAATTAGGCACTTCTCCAAGATATTTTTTCCCTCGACCAAGATGTATTAATTTTTAAGCAGCAGTACATTTGATAGCTGAAAACCAGTATTCTTTGAAGCTTGGTGAAACATGGAGTTACATGTTTTAATAGACATTCAAGCTCAGAGAACACTGTGTTGCTCAGTAATGACATGTGCCTGAATGGAAGGCCAGCTCAGCACTGCCCAAACATGGGCCAGGCGAGAAGGCCTGAGATTTTCCTTAAAAAATATTAGGATCTAGGCTCAAAGCAGGGGAAGTGTAAGGGAGTTGAGTTTCACACCATAGGGTACAAAATAATGGTAGCTCAGGAAATGTTTCCATGAGCAGTCAAATACCTTCATTATTTTAAAAAATTTCCAAAATGTAACCATTTAACGTCCAACTTTGAGTAACTTCCTGGTAAAATCACCAAAGAGAAACTGATTTAAAAAATATATTTATAGGGGCACCTGGGTGGCTCAGTCAGTTAAGCGTCTGCCTTCAGCTCAGGTCATGATCCCAGGGTCCTGGGATGGAGCCCCACATGGGGCTCTCTGCTCAGCCGGGAGTCTGCTTCTCCCTCTGCCTCTGCCCCTCCGCCCTGCTCTTTCTCTGTCGCTCTCAAACGAATAAATAAAAAATCTTTTTAAAAATATATATATTTATACATCACAGTACCTGGATGAGTTGACATGCTATACAGTACTGTTAATCATAAGCCATTTATGAGATGTCTTAATAATCTTTCTGAAGAGCCAGTTTTTAATTAATCGCCTCTGTTGCTTTTATCTCCGTAACTTCGACTTCCCTCATATATTTATGATTTCCACCCTTCTTGTTTCTTTGGACTTGCTCTGTTGCTCTTTTTCTAATTTCTTCAACTGAATGCTCTTCTCTCTTTTTTTTTTAAACCTCATTTCCTGTGAAATTTCCCTTTAAACACTGCCTTCCCTGTTTCCCAGCAATGTTGACATAGTATTTCTATTGTTCTTCATTTTTAAGTATTTGGTTAATTTACCTGTAATCCCCTCCCATTAAAAAAACCTTTTTGTCATAGAAATTCCTAAATCTATATAGAAGTAGAGACAATTGTATAATGACACAGAACTTCGAAGGTTATAAATAAATTCATGGCCAATCCATTTTAATACATTGAGACCTCAGCTAGTAAATCCTCTAGGACTGAGGTGTTAGAAAGGTCTTGCCAGGTGATCTTTGTTATAGTAAAAGCACCCTTCGCTTGCCTTCTTATGCCTAGTGACAGTTTTCCAAACCTCAGACTGGTCTGATAAGTGAGAAACTATTTTAAATTTAAATTGTGATCACTACAAGCAGGTGATTCTCTGACACTGTTCCCAAAAAATTGTTGGCATTGGACAATTTCGTCCAAGATGGCAGAATCAAGGAAACATGAGCATGAAGTCTAAAGGGACCTCATGAATTGTCCACTCCACCTCCTTTTTAGTAATGAAAAAAATTGAAGCCTTGAGGGGGCTAACTGCCTTGTTCGAAGTTGCTCTGCTAACTAATGACAGAACTAGAGTTGTGGTCTCCTGGGTCAGGCACTGTCCATGAGGAGAACAGATGTCTGGGCTGTTTTTCTATATGCAATTTAAGACAGATAGTTCCTAATTTAGGCAGAAGTGTGAAATAGGGGAACTGTGTTCTGTAGTCCCAGGCTCTGCTCTCCTCTTCTTGTTTCATGAATTCCTTGCTTCTAGAGACACTTCTTGCTTTCTCTTAAGCTCCTCTCTCTTCCTGTTAGCTTCCTGCTATCAAAAAGGAAATTATTATTATTTTATTCATACACTTGGTATGATTTTGGTTAGAATGGCAGAAAATTGTACTGTAAACGCCTTCCTAGCATCTTGAATCCCTAGTACCTTGCTCAGTTCTTGATGTATAATAGATACCACTATCTGAGGAACAGATGATTGGAAGGAAAGAAGGAAGGGAGGGAGGGGGGGAGGGAAGGAGGATGGATGGATGGACAGCTGGCTGGATGAATTTGCATTCTGTAGTTCATCTCTGGACCGCTTCTGTTAGATGTATTGCTAAGGCGTCTGACAAAAATTAGAGCAGTGTAACATACACTTACCATAAATTGATTTAGTAGATTGGATCAGTCCTGTTTGTTTTTCAGAGAATTCCCTACTTGGACATAATATGAATCAGTGGTCATGTTTGTTTGCTCTATATTTAGAGATCTGCATCAGTTTAAGAAGTTAGTCTTCAAAAAATACCTGTGAGCATATTTTAGCATTTCCATTGTCCACTCTGGTCTACAGTTACATATGCTTAAC